>NW_017729000.1:9570503-9593540 GCF_001723915.1 Gavialis gangeticus | reverse complement strand
CATCCCTTTGCGTTAAGCCTGAGGCAATTAGAACTTTGTCAGATGTACCTCCTTGACCAAACAGCTGTCACATCTTTTATTTAAAGCCTGTTAAAACCGCTTGAGCCATTTGATCTATGAGTCATGCAAGGAACTTTGCCCAGATCAGATCCTCCCTTCCCCATGTTTTTTTTGGAATGAAACCAGTGAATTTTATAAGTGCCTTTTCTCTTTAATGATAAAGAAAAAGAATTTCTAAGGGATGTCATTGCACATCATCACTTTCTAGCATATGGGGGAAAAATACTTCAGGATGCAGCAGAACTGTACAAACTCTGCAGGTACTATACCGAGTTATAAAACTGCCCCTTGCTTTACTTTTTGATAAGTGGTTGGGAACATGGAGGGGTGGGGAGAGAAGTTGTGGGGAAGGGGCCTAAAGCCATAGCTGAGAGTGAAGGAAGAAATTATATGCAGTGATGCAGCATAATGAATTCTGTGCTAGGAACATTGAATTAGGAGGGATTTCTTGGGTGGCTGAGAGCAGCCTCCTGCTACTGCAGGCAACCATTTCATATAATCCCTTTCATGTAACAATCATGCTCCAGCTCAATAGTTAGTTAGTCCTTGGTTCCAGTATTGCAATTGGAGCAAGAATGCTTACCATTAGAGCAGTGAGGTACATGGGGGAATCCTTTCAAATGCCTTAAAAGCCCAAATTTATTCATAAGAAGTTGGCTTGTATTTGTTCTTGTGCCAACTTTTGTCCTTTTAGCTTAAATAGCTCTAAGTAGCACTTTTTACACTCTTATGTAACTGTTCCTAAGACCTTTCCTGTGTCCTCTCATAAGGTGGGTGGTTCATTCTCCCTGAACATCACGTTAGCCTGTCTTGTTCTGGAGTTGGGAACAGGGGGTCTGAGTAAGGCCTCATGTTTGGCTAAGCAAGGGGGCACTGAATAAAAATAAATAAATACATAAAATGCCCGCACCTCGCGTGATTCCTGCACATCAAGCCAGTAGCCAGGAAGTGCAACACAGAGCTCCTTAAGCAGATATTTCTTAATTGCTGGAAGTATGAGATAACAAGACAAAACGACCTAATTCCCCAGAGTCTAAGACTGTCACAGCTGCTGTTATTCTAACCTCAATGGATCTGAAAAGCAGAATTGCATAGTAGTTCCTCTGATAACTGGCATACCAAACCCTGCTATGGCATAGGATTGTTCCTTTCAAGATGCATTGTTAACGAGCATTAATTTGACTATTTTGGGAGACTTAGCACACCCTTACCTCCCCTTGACTCCAGCCTTGCTGTACAGTTGGGTGAGGGTTATTCAGATCTTGAGAGCAGAAAAGAGTGTGTGCTCCTGATGCTGAACCACTACCACTCCCTTGTGGGAGACAGCTGGATGGCACTTTTTCATAGGTTGCTTAAATGACTTTTTCCTGAGCAGGCAGAAGGAATGGAAGGAATTTTGATCTTGAGGCAGTGTGTCCCAGGGCTGTGCTTGGAGTAATATAGTTATGTACCTACTTTTATTAGGCATAACGCTTGATGTCGGTGTTAGGTGTGTTTCCAGATAAAAGGCTCATTGTTACTGACCTTGGGGGTGGGAAGGATGAAGTGAGGAATGACCAAAAAGGTAACTTAAGAAGTATAAAGTGATGAGGGAACTTGACATGCAACCCCAGTAATCTTATTTTTCTTGATGTTGTTACAGAACGGCCCATTTCACTTCTAAACATGCAGATTTTTCCCTGTTTTCACTCTGAACTGCTGCGCGTCCAGCATAAATGTCTAGTTTAGGAGACACCGTAGGCAATGTAAATGCTATCCTGCACTTAAACTGTACAATGCTTGCACCCTACTGTGCTCAGATGGCTCTGCTAGCCCTGCCTCTTCTCAGCCTCTTAGCACAAGCTGTCATCAACAGCAGCTTCAGCCGCTCACCATCTCAGCACTTCCTTAGCACAGGAACTCCCACTGTGCCCAGGGACACATGAAAGGAGGTTATCAGTGACTTCTCTTGCGGACCTGCATAGCACCGAGTGACAGCCTGGCCTTTCCTGAGCATCTTCAATTCATCATTCCCTGTGAACCTGACCCTGATCAATCTTGTGCTTTGTTCAATGCCTTTCGTTAACTTGTGTCACCTGCACAGCAAATAGAAAGGTCTGAAAGAGGGAATTTTGCTCCTGTGATGAGTACCCTTTACTTAGTATGCTTTGAGGTGCATGCGTTAGTGCTTGTTTCTTTTCTCATTCTTCCTGTGCCAAAAGGCATATAACCAAACATCTTTTTAAATCCTTCGGGCTATGAATTCCCAACCTGACCATCCTTCTGAATTCAAAGGGAGTTGCTCCTAATAGTGTTTGAATCGAGCTATAAGAAGTCACGATTTTTCATGTATAAACGTTTAGGTACCAAAAGTAACTTTTATGGTTCTTAAGTAATAATAAAAAACAGTAAAAAAAATACTAGGTCCAAAGCCCTAGGTAGCGTCCCTACTAATCAGGCTAAAAATCAAATATAGAAACCTTGAACAGGAATAATTGTATATGTAAACTGTATTTTTGTTGCTACAAAAACTAAGATTGTTATCTAAGTAGTTATTTTCATTGGTGATTTTGGTATTCAAGAATGTGTATCATTGAAAGCCAGGAGGCTGGGCTTCAAAGTCACTTTTGAAGATGGGCTTTAGACTTTTGAAAATTGTAGTCCTGCTCTTTGCTGAGCTTTACCTAGAGTTTTCAGACACTGTTGTAGCTTCTGCAGCTCTCCGCTCATGAAAATTGTCAGCACCAGTACAACTATATAGTTTGGATAACTTTTATTTCTTCTTATGGAGAAATCTATAGCATTCTTCAATGTATGTGTAACATTTTAGATATGTGCAAGAACTCATGTTAACACCAGCATTTATGAAAGTATTTATGTCAGGTATGTGCTTTTTCTTGAGCTACTCAACAAAGTATATACTCAAACAAGTATATGCAAGTCTGGAGCAAACTGCTTCTGCCCCCTTTTTCATCAGTGCAAATCAGCTACAACAGATACTGACCATCTTAATGGGCGTGTCTATGCTTGTGTTTATTGCGCAGTAAGCGGGTTTTATGCCAGTGTCTACACATGCAGGCGTTACAGCGCAGTAACGCTGTGGGTGGACTGACTTGGGACTAAAGTTAGTCCCAAGTCAGTCCACACACACAGGGTTACTGTGCAGTAAGGTGTCTACACATGTCTTACTGTGCAGTAACTACTTGGGCATAAATCTGCTACCCGCATCATGCAGGTAGTAAATCTTGGGCGCACATATGCAGACACATGCCCATACTACACAGTAATTTTCAATTACTGCACAGTAACTGTGCACATGCAGACATGCCCAATTAGTTATTTATAAAGAGAGCTTGAATTCGCTTTCATTCTCCCAGCAGAAAGAATCTTGCTTCTTGCTTGTAGTCATTTTCAATGTGAATAATATTGCTGAAATCTCCTATGGTAATAGAAAAGTAGGGCTAGAAAAGACCTTCAGAGGTCATCTAGTTCATCCTAGTGCCAGAGGCAGGAGCATCCTTATCCAGATTATTTTATACCATTGTCTAACCTATACAGTCAACCCTGTTACAGCCACAAGGCTTAACATCCTAATCAGCCATGGGCAAGTCAGGGGGACAGCAGTGGCTATTGTCCTGCTTCTGTGCGAGTTGTTAACATATACACTTGTGATCCAAGCAAGAGGGCTGCATGCCATACTAGAGGAAGGCACGAGCTCCCACAGTCTATGCTGTTCTGACCATGGGGTCATATTTCCTTTCTAACCCTAGTTATGGTGATAAGTCTAACCCTAAGTAGAGGGATGAGACCAGGAAATTCCTGGTTTATGTCGGACAGGAGCATTGGCACAGCCCAGTCAAGTTTCCTAGCCCTGGCTGCAGCCAACACCCAGTGCTTCCAAGGGGGTGTGTGTATGTATGTGTGGCGGGGGGGTGGGAGCCCTGATACCTGTTGCAACAGGAGGGGGAAAAAATCCTTCCCAGCCCCATGCAGCAACCAGCAAAGGGAAATACTGATAGTAGAGCATAGGCATGGTTACTCCTAGCTTATCACCTGGTCCATGCCCGTTGAACCTCTTCTTGGATGGAGATTCCACAATTTTCTTAGGAAGTTTGTTCCATTGCCTTACGGTTCTAACAGCGAAGAAGCTTTCTCTTATACACAGTCTAAACCTACTTTGTAATTTCAAGCCATTGGTCCACATTTTGCTCTTTGCAGCGAGAGAGTAAAGATGTTTTCTCTCTTTTTTATGGCAGCCCGTCAGGTATTTGAAGACTGCTATCATATCTTCTCTTAAGTGCCTTTTCCACAAACTGAACGCACCTATTTCCTTCAGCCTCTCCTTATATGACTTGCTTTCCAGGTCCTTTATCATTTTTGTCACTTGCCTCTGGACCCTCTCTAACTTTTCCAGGTCCTTTTGAAAATGTGGAGCCCAAAACTTGCACCTAATACTCAAGAGGCGGCCTAACCATGTGCTAAGAAATCCTTTCCCATCAATAGGCTCATTTGATCTTGCCCTGAATGCTCTTACTGATGTAGCCTTTTGTGCAGCTTTTGTGCAGCTACATCACGCTGCAGACTCATTTTGAGTCTGTGGTTCTCCAAGACTCCAAGATCCTGTTCTGGAGTGATGTGCTCCAGCCAGGCATCACCTAGTTTGTATTTGTGTTTTTGATTATTCTTCCCAAGGGTAACACTTTGCATTTGTCAGCATTGAGCTTCATATTAGTAACTCCTGTCCCGTTTTCAAGTCTGTCAGGATCTTTCTAAATTGCACTCCTGTCCTCCAGGATGTTCACCGTCCTTCTCAGTTTCATGCCATCTGCAAATTTGCTCAAGAAGTTTTCTGTTCCAGTATCCAAATCCTTAATAAGCATGTTGAACAGCACTGGGCCCAGGACAGACTGTTTTGAGACTCCATTTGTAACCTCCTGCTGTTCTGGCATGGGTCCATTTATAATTACCCTCTATTGTGGTTATTGAGCCAATTGTCTATCCACCTGATAGTAGTTTTGTCTAGCACAGGTTTCTCTAGTTTCTTTGTAAGAAGGTCATGTGCAACTTTGTATGGGATAATGATAGTCCTCAGTTGCTGTAGCTCTTTGTGCAGACAGGTGCTTTGGTATACTACATGCTGCTCTAGCTGAGAAACACTGCAGGTAGGAAGTGTTCCCTTTCCCTCAAAGAGTGAAGTATGGCCTACTGGCTGTTCAGACAGGAGACTGAAAGCCAGGACTCCCAGGTTTCACTGTCTTGCTGTTTTCTTTACCATCTGACACTTGACAAGTCAGTCATTGTCATACTTCTGTATACTGCTCTGAGAAATGGGTCTAATTTTTATCTACTTCACAAGAAGGTATGGTGGTTTAATGAATATATCTAAAAGGAATGTTTTCATTACCATTGTCTTATGGCCTGAATTTTGTGTTTTTGTTCAGTACTTGTGCCTTTCACAAACTTTGCTGTTGTCTAGTGTCATTCCAGATTTGGAATGCACACCGAATCTGTGGAAGTATAACGTCCTTCCAAGAGAAGAACTCCATCCAAAATATTAGTGCCAGGCACAGGAAGATTTATCCAGAACTCAACACCACTTTACTTGAAAATGGGGGGAGAGGGAACAGTAGCCTTTAAAAGTTACTTTTTTGTGTATAACAAACAGCGCCTTTTTACAGTCCCGGGTGTAATTTCTGGGACCTAGGACTAGGAGTCCTGGCTCAAACTGGTGAGAACTTACTGAAGAAAGTAGTTAATTTCACTAGAGCTAATCACACAGGTAACTGCTTGCCAGGGTTCAGAATCTGGCCCTTTGAAATGGAGCAGAATTATGAAATCTTGTGTCAAAAAATGATGCAATTTTTTTTTTTTATTGTGTTGGAATCTGTGATTGCATTTTCAGAATAACCTGTAATTGCAGAGGTCTGGCTGATATAAGCAGTAATTAGAGACTGCCAGGCCTGCAAAGTAAAATTAAACTGAGTAATTCTTCACAAGTCAAACTGTAATTCTTGGCTGCATAAATGTCATAGCCATTGTATTTAGAAAAGCCTTTGTCATTGCCTTTTCTAAATGCAAAGGCTAAGCTTTTTCTCTCTGCATGCTGCTTTTTTAGTCGCATCTTATGGATCTAAAAATGCAGCTGTGTAAAATACAAAGTATTTTAACATTTCCACTATAAATTGATATTCAACACAGATTTTAAAACACGGATAACTCATTGCAGTACTTCAAGCCTGCTTATCACTGTGCTTTCTTTATTATCTGAATTAGTGATGATTTCCCGCCTACAGCCCACGCCCACGCCCATCAAGCATGCAAGTGCTGGCAGGATCAAGGCCTTTTAGCCTAGTTCACCTCCAGCCAAAATAATTGTAAGATTTTAATGCAAACTAGATTAGGTCCCACAGATATGCAGTTAACATTTTATGCCTTCTTGACAAGATGATAATTTAATCTTGGGTTGACAAGCTGGTCTGAGCACGGTACCATACTTTCTTACATATAACACGTAATCTCCCCCAGAAAACAGCTGCTGGAAACTGTAGTGCACATTATATGCAAGAAATCAGGTAAAGGCCATTTCTGCTTATGGGGAAAAGTGAAAATAAAGTCTTCATGGGACTCTCAAGGAACAGAACAGCGAGCAGGCTTTGCTTCCTCATTGCAGCTACTCAGGTACTTAGTACAAGGAAATAACTTTTTTTCCCTTAATTCTGCCTTTCAAAAATGAGGTGCCTGGTATTCCAGGGCATGTTGTATGTGAGAAAATATGGCACCACGGGCCTGAAACTTCTTGACGTAGCTGAGCAAGTTCTCCTGAGGCTGTCCTTTGTGTTTGTCAGAGCAGTCATAGGGCTGCTGTAATTTGGTCACTTCTGGGGCCTATAGAGCACAGAAGCTGCTGTTTACTACCCACATCATTCAGCGTTATTTGGTTAAAACAACTTTAGGGCTATCTGGATCTCTGGAGTTGGTATAACAATGTCCGACAATAATGGGGAACTGAGACCTCTGCTTTTATTGAAAGCGTAAGTTACCCAGATATGACAAAGCAGCAATACACTTTACATTTTAAAACCTCCTCTTTCTCTCTCCTTTAAGACTTCTTGCTTTGTCTCCAGATCCCCTGAAAGCTGGTTGTTCTTTTTTATCTGAAGTTGGCTTTAAATAGGAAAGAAGCTGGCTGTGAAGGAAAGAAAATATTTGAAAAGATTTCTCACTAAAATATGTTTAGTAGGACCTTATTTAAATATAAATATCTCTCTCCCTTTCTCTTTTTTTCTCTCTCTCCACTTTAGTTTGAGTGGAGAGGGCAACACCAGTTGAATCATCCCTCTGAGTCATGCAAGCAGCTGTCATTAAGTGTAAAGATGAGCCAAAGAGTTGTTGTTCATTTGGCTGTATTTTTATAATACTTGACTCACCAGTCAAGTGAGGGAAAGGGCTTTTTCTCCTTCGCTGCTGAAAATGACACCAGGGCTGTGAGTTACAATGACAGTGGCATACTGTCCTACTGAAAAAATGTGAGTGGGGAAAAAGTACTAGTGGCCCTACCACAGAGCAGTATTTGTCTTGCAGATCCTTGTTGCGTTCTCTGCAATAGTGCATGTGTTCCTGCCTGGCCCCAGGTGCACGTGTACTCCACCTTCCCTTCAGGAGCCCTGTGCTCTGGCCTGGCACACTGGGCTGGGAAGTGTAAAGATGGGGACATGCGCTCTTCCTGCCAGGCCCAGGCATCGGGCAGTCTTACACCTCACCAGCTCAGGGCCGGCCCTGTGTTGCAGTGAACTTCAAGATCTTCCAGGCTTAATGGATTTATCTTCTGTTTCACTCTTATTCTTTTTTGTATACTTCCATCCTTTGCTGTCAGGTTTGTACCACTTCTTGTATTCCTTTTCTCTGTGTCTTCTTTCTTTCTTGTCATCTCTCTCCAAATTCTCCTCCACATCTCCTTTCCAAAACAGCTTATCTTTTCGTTCTCCTTCCATTTTTTCTGTGCAGTATCATTGTAGGCCAGCGTCCTCTCTAGATGTCGGTGCTTAAGAAATAAGAGCTGCCTCTTGAAGCACATACATGTCTGGTTGGCACTACTTTCCTTTCAAGCTGTTGTGGTTAGATGTGGATAAGCTCTCGGGATCTCTGTTTTTTGGTTCAGTGTCCTTTCCCTTGTGTGCAGCTGGTTTAATTACATGCTTGCTGAGGGGTCCCATATTAGGTTCCATTTGAAAAAGAAAAATAGCTTTGGTCAGTCAGGCTGGGGAAAAAAAGTATTGCTCATGGGCTCAAGCCAAGCATTGTATTTCTCTTCTGGGAACAGTTGAATCTCAGCAAGTAATATGCTTCTGATGACACCTGGATATTTTAGGGAGTCTGCACTACAGAGAAACTTCAGGTTTCTCTACTCCTTGTCAGTTAGGGGTCAGTCTTCTATTTGACCCCCCAGGGAACGTGTTGACAGTGTACCTGAAGGAATCTGGGTGGGAGGCAAATACCATGACATGAGTAGCTTGTGTTGGCATTGACAGCGAACAAAAACCAAGTGGGATGACATAGGGGTACGTACATGTGCGAGCAATCGACTTTCAAGTGTTAGAACTTCAACGTAGATGCAAACAGCATACATGGAGAAATAGTCAAGACAATAGAGGCAAAATAACTGATTCAGAAAAAGCCAAGGGAGTGGGGACCAAATATTGAAGTTGTTTTTGGCTTTCACTCTACTGACTTGCATGATGCAACTGTTTCTCCAGTAATTCTCATGTTTACTCATTGCATTTTGTCACTTGTAACATGGTCTGTGCTGACCTACAATTTTACTGATCTTGTTAGAATCCATTTTTATCACTAGGAAGTAAGCAAGAATCACTGACACTGGGAAACGGCTGTGAATATTGTTCACCTTATTTAACAGAGACAACCTTACCCTAAAGGTTCATCACAGGGTTTCGTCCTCCTCTGTAATATTGACTTTGTAGAAGCAGGTGTTAGAATAGTCATGGAGATTACTTCAACCATACTTGCAACCTCTTTTCCAGGGTAGTTTGGTTGTTGGATCAAGGTACTGAAATTGTTGCATTACATGACCAATATCAAAGTGTCCTATAATGCATTTTAAAGTATTGCCCAACATAAGTTCATTTGGGAAGAGACTGCTCAAGATGGGCCACAGATGCACTTCCACTGAAAATTGGTTAAGAAAATGTTGCAACAGTTTCTTGTGATTTCTTGCTTGATCCCTCATACAGCTGGTTTGACTTGAAATGGGGCAGAGCCTAGAAACATGTGAAAAAGTCTCCTGGGAAAGAAAGAATGCTTTCAAGGCTTCAGAGGATGGGCACTCAGGACCTCTAGGGCTGTGTTTCTCAACCCATGGGTCATGACCCAAAAGTGGGTCACAAGAATATTTCAAAGGGTTGTGAGCTACAGCAGGGCAGAGGGGCAATGGAAAGGTGCCTGCCCTGTTCAGTGGGGGAAGGGGGCAACAGGGATCTGTGTAGCTGGGCTGGCGGCACTGGGGCTGGTGCCCATGCTTGCGGGGTGGGGTGGCTGAGAGATGCAACTCAGGGGGTGGGAGGGGCTATGGCCCAGCTGTCTGGTGCAGTGCCTCTCCTTCCTCCAGCCTGTGCCCGGGCTGGATTCGCTTTGCTGCCACCCACATGAGCTGGAGCCACTGCAGCCACTGTGCTCTGGCCTGAGCAGGATCAGGGAAGCTGGGGACCCCTCTGGCAGAGCTGGAGGGTGGGGACAAGGGGCTGCGGGTCAGGAGTGAGGGACACCAACATGGCCCAGGGGGGCACGGGGCTGAGGGTTGGGCATTGACAGGGCCAGGGGTCAGGACAGGCCATAAATCTTTGCAAATGGATCCTGGTAGGAAAAAGGTTGAGAACCACAGCTCTGGGGAATAGTGGAGTAAAGTTTGTATACACTGAAGTTTGCAGCCTAGCATAGAAATACTTAAGCTAGTTCTGTTTACCAGTTAGTCTGGTAGTGAAGGGAGAGGATACTGAACCAGGCTGTTGGAGGCATGGTAAACTTGCCCATATTGACTTCTGTGTTGCTGCAGCTAGACTGATACCTGAACTAGCTCATTGGCAACTGCGTCAGGTATCCCTAAACTATGAGGCAGTTTGCTGTGTAGGTAGACTGTGAGGCATGGAGATACAAGTGTAACGTGAAGAAACTAAGCCTGTCTAGATCACAATTATGAGGTAGCCATTCTTTAGATAAGAGAGAGACAGGCTGTTCTGCAATCTTCCATTTTCTCATGCTTTGTTTCTACCTATAAATAAAAATATCTTGTTTTAAAAAAGCTGTTTCATCTCTCTGATCACAGGTTCATGTAGATGGTGACACTTTACTGCGCAGCTAATTAGTGCACTCCATAGTAAAATGCATGTGTAGACATGGCCAGTGATAAGTTTTTACAGACTTGGCCACATTCCTCCAATGACCTGTATTGCCCAACTACTGTAGCCCTCTCATGCCTCCAGCATCACTTTCCCTCCATTGGGCTATCTGCATCCTTGCTTTTTCTCTCTGTTGATCTGACATGATCTCGGTATGACATAAACCAATGCCCTGTGTTGCCTTAACTCGACCTCATCTTATTTATTATCATGACTCCACAGTTGTCTTCAAGTTCTTGGTGTTTTCCTTCCCCTTCTCAAACATCCCCCTTTTCACTGTGACCATTCCAACTTTGCTGCTTCCCTGAGCTTCTTTCCTCGTTTTCTCTATTAGGCTGTTGATTCTTTGGGGAAAAGACAATGTCCTTTCCGTGCTTTAGTCAAGTGCCAAGTATATTAGTGTTGGGTGGATTGTATGTACAATTATGGTGCTAAATAATTGCTTAGCATTAGTAATGTATATGTGGAAATATCAAATTAGTGCAGTCTTTTCAGTAAGTTTGAAACTTAACTAAAGCCATTCATTTACCTGTTGGACAGGAACTCATTAACAAGCATAATTTTATATGCTCTGAAAATAAATTGAACAGACCTGTCTTGGATCATTGAACAAAGAATGGATGCTAAGAGAAAGCAGATATACTAATTTAATTCAGGAAATGAATGCTTGTTATATATCACAAGATTCATTGTGTAAAAGTGTCTTTCAAAACCTACAGTTAACGCTTTTGGCTGAAGATATGTAGCACTTGATAGTGGGTTCCAAGAATAAATTTCATTAGTAAAAGTCAAACCCTCCATCAGGAAAATGGCATATTTATATCATTACTATGTAAAATTTAATGGAATTAAAATATACTCTTGATTAAATTGGAATTGTGTAACTTAACTCCTTAAGCTGCAATTATTTACTGTTCAGCCTTGGAACAGTTTGTTTCACCTGAAGCCTAGACCAATTGCTATTTATAATGAAGTTGTGAAGTGCTCAACCTGATAAAGCTTTATCATGTTTAGATTTTAAGATATTGTTTCAGCATATTTTAGAAATTCAGTAATAATCCCCCATAGGTGCTCTTATCTTCTGTCTGGAGATGCATAGTTTCTATTTATCTGGCCACTTACATGCCAAAACAGAATCTTCTTGAAAGCTGGGAGTTGTAGTTGTGAAGCATATCTCTTCCTCTCTGAAATCCCATTTTTCCCATGAAAGAAAATCTAATGGGGGTTGCTAGTTAGTGTAGAGTCATTTTGACAGACTTAAATAGCTCATTTCCTAAGCAAAATAATGAGGAATCCCATCCTAGAGAACATGGGAATTTCATACACTTTCCTAAAATTTGAAGTTTTTAAATTAAATAACTTAATTATAACTTTTTTAGTGCCAGACTAGCCATTATGTAAGTTTTCATGACACAGTGGTATACTAATTTTTCTCAGACCACCTATAGTTGATGAAAAGCCAAAGAGTGATGACAATAACTTTTACATATAGTGAGGAGTGCTCATATGTGGCTAATGGGATGAATCAAAAGTCCCATTTCAACAAGGTACTTAAGTGCTCATCTGACTTCATGTACTTTCCTGATCAGGATGTTCCAGAAGTCTTACTGAAGCCAAGGAGACTATTACACTTGTATATTTAAGGGCATGCATTAGTCTTTGCATGATCCCAAATAATATCTATGGGTTTTGTTAAGGGTTTAGATTTTTCCATTCACTTTGTAGTTTGTCTCTATCTGCTCAGAGGCAACAAATGGTCTTGCAGTTTTGCTGTCCTCTGATGCTATTATTTCTTCTTGATTTTATTTTTGGGGCTGCCATCTTTTACAGATGGTGTCATCTAACAATCTACACCACCACTGGATAATCCTTAACAGCTGCTTGCCTTACCTGCCTGACAACCCTCATGCCTTGAAGAAACCACATTCTATTGGGTTGATTTAGAGCAGTCAGCAACTTGAAAGATAGTGTTTTTCCCCTGGTAAAAAAAAAAAAATCCTCTGGAGCCAATAAGGAGTCACTGACAGTGGGTGGGGTGGGGAAGACAGGTTTCAGGGGACAATACTGTATTCAACATTGTATGCAAAGCAAAAGGGTGATACTTGGATGTTCACTGCTAATAATCTTGTACTCCTACTACCGTCTTCCAAAGTGAGGACTCGGTGTTCTGTGATATGAAAAAACAGGTTTCCCTCTACAGTTGAATGCACCCCATGCAGCAGGTCAGAGGGAATGTTGTTTTTGTTGTCTTTTGGTTTTGTTCTTTTCATTTGTAAATGCCTTTAAATGATGACCATGTTAGTACAGAACACCTCTATAATTGTAGCAAGCAAATGGCCTGCTCAAGAATGCCAATCCATTTTGTTAAAAAAGCCGGCCAGAATTCCAACCCTACAGATACTTTAAACAAATGTTCAAATACACAGACATGAGTAATCCTAGTAAATTCAGTGGGACTGCTTGCAAGCTCAAAGTTAAGAATTTGCATGGCCTAAACCTGGGCGCATCTACACAAGATGCTAAATGCTCATTAGACTAATTCCACTGTGCGTTAGCATGTCACGCAGAAAGCGTGCTAATACTCTAATATGCAGTAGATTTAGTCTAATGTGCATTAAGTGTCACAAAAAGCGTTCATGTACGCTAATGTGCAGTAGCACAATTAGCATTATTACAGGTACTAAACTTAATGTGCTGTAATAACGGTGCATTAATTTAATGAACATGTAGATGTATCCCCTGTGTTTGTATTTAGGTCCCTAAGTATTAAAGCTGGGGCTCAATTTATATTTTAGATGGTGGGTGCATTCCAAACTCATCTGTTTGTTGCCTTTGGGATGCTATTTATTTTACAAAAATAAAACTGAAGGAAGCTTTATTAAGTTCTTGTTGATATAACTTAATTTATGCAAGAGAATCTAATTCTTGTATCGATAAAGGTAACCTTTTATTTATATTGTGCATTTATCCAAAAAACCCCACATAGGTCAGGGGCTTTCCAGTGGGTTAACAAACTTGTCTGTCTCTTATGCCTCATCCAAGAAAATGTTCATGGCAAGATGGATATTTATACACATCACACATTTAGCGTAGTACTGAAATGCAGCCACCTTTGGGGTAAAATGTAGCAGCTGGTCTTACATGCACAAGTTGACCTAACCTGATCCTCTTTTACTTAATCTGTCCAGATCGCAGTCCGAGTCTGTGTGTCTGCAGGCAGACCACTGAGCATTTCCAAACAAATAAGATGCTTAAATAGGACTGGAGCTTGATTTCAGACAGTGTACTTTGTGTGATTTCACAAGGCATTTTGGGCTCATTCTAAGGCTTCCCCATAGATTTGAATACATACCAAAAAATACCCTAGACACAAATCGACTTTTATGCTTTTGCTTATAAATCAGTTTCAAAAGAGCAAGATGACTGTCATCCTGTCTCTTTAAAAAATTGTAAAAGAGCAGACCAAGATGGCTGTTATATTACCTTGTGAAACATATTATTATGGGGCAGGCATCCTTTGAGGTTAAAGCTTAACCTTATCCCTTTTCCCTAACCAAGAACCACAGTCACATCATTCCTTTGTGCCCCAGCTCTAGTTCTTCTACCTGAGTTCTTTAACAAAGCCTAATTCTCTGATTCCCTTATTCTCATTCCTGAACCCTTCTATACTCCTTGATTAGCTGTTTCTCCACCCGGTTACAGTGTACAGCAGCAATTTCAAATACTACTCTCATATCATTAAAATAGAAAAAAATATATAATTTCAAGAATGGCTTTAGTAGAGCCAGGATATTAATGAGATTTTTGCCACTGACTTCACTGGGGTCAGACTTTTGATTGTGCATGATTGTTTGCTCCTGTGACTTTTTAGAGCCTTTTCCCTGATGAAGACAAGAAAATAATCTCATGCAAAGTCTAATTTTATTCAGCACATTGCCCCTGTTTTGCTATATATACATAGAAAAGCCAGGTGTTGTCTCAGCTAGAACAGACAGATGTTGAGCGCAGGGTGGATAATTTCAAACCAGAACATGAAGGAAATATTCAGAAATGTCCTTTACAAATTATATGGTGGCAGAACTGGAATGAGGCTTTGTGAGAAGTTTCTGTGACTACTGCACCCTATTTCAGCAATTGCTTGTGCAATCTGCTGTCCTTTGCTGTAGTCACTTAAAAAGACTAACATTGCTTTAGGACAAAAAGCACCACATCTACTATGATTATTACTACTACTTTTAGGAGATTTTGAAGGGAAAGGAGGTTTAAAGCTGAGGCTATTATTTTCCCCGCAATGTTTACAGCAACAGTGATTTTAGATGTGCTTGGGCCAAACATGGAGGTTGATACCTCAGTGTTTCTACTGCTCTTCTCCCCCACCTACCTTTCTTGATTAGCAATGTGAAGAGCCCCTTATAAGCTATGTTTCTTTGTCCATTGAAGCTATGTACAGACAGTCAAAAAGCCTGATTCAGCTTTTGCAGGGTAGTCTGTGCTACAGAGATTGAACCAATAAGCAAATGAACAGACATACACTTTTAAATCAGAAAATGCAGCCACATGCCTGCAGTGGCTCAAGCCAGAAGTAGAGGGCACTATAGTGTGGTTCTCTGGCATATAGCCAGCATGGGCTGTGTGTTTGTTTCCTCTTCCTGCTGCCCCCGAAGTCTCTGGTATTTGCAGTCCACAATCACAGCATCAGGACTCTGCAGGGCAGCTCACCCGTGTCTCATCCTGCTTCCAGGTACCTCTGAGATTTGTAGTCCACAGTTGCAGCCAGCACTAATTAAGCCAGCAGGGGAGGGAAGCTCTGTACTCAGTAAAACGTGAGTTTTACCCCTGTCCCTGGCCCCAGAGCCCAGCCCGGGTTTGCCTGGGGGGGGGGGGGCAGTGAGCCGGCCAGTGAGTCAGCTCTCGCTGCTCCAGCTAGGGAGCAGAAGGGTGGGGCCAGCCCTGCTCTCTGGAGCACAGCACAGCACAGCCTAGGCCTGCAAAGCATGCTGGGGGACACTGATTTAACTTGAACCAGGAAGGGGTCTGGGACAGAAGTTTCATAAACTGGTTTGACCTAAATCAGTTAAGTCTGATACTACATTCAGCCAGGTTTATCTTAAACTAGTTTCAGCCATTTTGAAACTGGTTTATGTGTACTGAACTTCTGTTCTGTAACAGGTTTAAACCAGTTTCTGATCACTTAAACTGATTTATGTATAACTTCTGTCCCTACCCTGAGGGTTTGCATTTCTACTACTTACCTGTTATCAGCACCTTTAGCAGTCAACTGTGCCACAGAACCATGTCTCCAGTTGTGCTTTGGCAGCTGACCAGAGTCCAGTATATTTAAGACCTGGAATTACAGGCTGCATATGACTGAGAAGATATTGGGGCACTTTTTTTGGACTAGGAAGACTGAGTTTAGAGATGCTCTTCAGGCAGAAAAGAAATTCCACAGTGACCAGTCAACAAGCGATAATGCTGTTCCCAAAATTACTTTGGTGCTGTTGCAGATGAAGTTCCCCAAGCTCCTTCCTACTTTGTTTATGGATGTGCAGCCGCCTGTACTTTTGAGACAGGAAGACAGCAGCTTAGCATCCTGCAAAAGATGTATGTTTTTAATTTCTGTACTCTGTTGTGCATAAATATGACAACAGACATGTTCAGCATGGTATTAGGGTATATCCAGGGTATAATCAACCATCTCTCTTTATTCCCATCGATCATAAACATTCAGAAGCCTCTTATCCACTGCATATTATTATTTCAGCACAGTTGGTACATTTGGCCCTGATGAGTTCACATATTAATGTGGAGTGGCACAGCAGTGCTGAGTTAAGGGTTAATTTTTTTTTAGGTACATGTAAGATTCCTTAGCAGACAGGAACTTGGTTTTCTACTGCATAGCATTTGACGGTAACTTCAGATTCTTACCCAAATGAAAAGGCCCAACAACTCAAAGCATTTCATTTTACAGAATAATATTAAGGAGCGTCCCCATAATAATAATCTTTCCTTTCTTTTTGTGCAGCAGGGCTTTGGTTTTTATTTCTTTTCTGTTAAGTCTGAATTTACCTTAGTTTTTCCAGTTTTCCCTTCTCTATGAACGTGATACTGTTCCCTTTTATCTTCTTTGCTTTTAGTCTTATTTAATTCTCCCCATTGGATTTATTTCATTTCTTTCCTTAACCATTTGTCTGTCCCTCTCACCCTCGGCTTGTCACTTTCCTTCCAATACCCTTCCTCCCTCATCCCTCACTAGTTTGTTTTTTTTCTTTTCCCATTTTGCTCTTCCCTCCCTCTTTGTCTCCTTGATTTCTCCCTCCCCCCTGCCCCCACCAGCTGGCTTGTTGGAGTTGTCACAATACACCAGAGCTGAATTTCATATTATTTAATTGAAAATATCTTTTTTGGAATGCTGTCAACACTGAACAGACCAGAGCACTTATTTTTCCAGGAGAATTAATGGTAGGTCACAGGCAAACACCAATTAAAATTGGAATGATTTTTCTCAGCACTAAACTGTTACTGAGATCTCAGTTGTCGGTGGAGTGCCACTGATTTTTTTTCCACTGGGAGAAGGGCTAGCTTTGGCCCCCTTCCTTTATTGTTGTGCTCCAGCTTGGGAAGTTTTTGAATGTCAAGACTTCTCTGGGTCCTAACATTTTTTTCCATGAGCACAAGAGGAAGATCTATGGTGCAGGAAACTGCAAATGGCAGTTTGCATTTGATGGGAATTTACATTTCCAGGTCACATGCTTTGACATTATTACTCTAGTGCTTGTCAAAGGCCCTGGGCTTATGCTGGGGGCAAATCATTGGTTGACTTTGCTGCAGTATGTCTTATACATACGTCTTGTATTTTCTGCATCCTGTCTGGTGTTTTCTGATTTTTGTCTTTTGCCCTTTTTCTTTATTTCCCTTTGTAAAAATAAACAGAAGTAAATAACCTCCTGGAAGATGGCACCTATTGTCTGCATTTATGAGTGCAACCTTTATAAAAGTAGTGTCTATTTGTCTATCTAATCTATGATTCTGTCCACTTTCATTAATTTTTTTCACAGCTGTGGTGTTGAAGGCAAACACATGACCATTTTCTCCCTTCTGTCCTTCAGCTTCATCTTTTGACTTGGTCTTTCTTGCATCTTCATTTTTTTTTTTGTGTCCTTCTGTCTTCCTCATGTCTTTTTCTTCAACACACTTCTGTAGGTTCATCAAGTTACAGGAATGAAAGCCAGAGGGCATTAATGCATAGAGTACTGTGGCCAGCTGGTTGTCAGCTAAAAGTTTGCGCCACAATTTAACAAACTGTAGATTAACAGGGCATTTTGACAAATTAAGTTGTAGACTCGTACATTTAGTGACCTAGTTCCTAAATTTGTATCTGCGTGGAAATTATTTTAGAAATAGCAACTGTCTTCTAAATAATAATAGGAAGGCAATTGACTGGTTCAAGTTGTTTTCTTTGGTTTACTCTGCATACCAACTATAAATCCTCTCGTAGCACACCGATTCAGTTTGGTCATGATATGTAACAACTATATTCCTTTGACTATAATTTTATAGGGGAGGTGTTACCTACTTTATGCTTTAGCAGTTTTAATCCATTTAAATGTGTTGGTCAAGCCTAAAAGCACCAGAGGATTTCTGCTCAGTCAATTTGTATGTGTGTTTTCCAGTGCTGTAGTTCAGACTAATTTCAGATATAGGCAGTCTTCGATCGCTTTTATTCTTTGCTTTTATTCTTTTATTCTACTCTATTTGATACAGCAATTTTTATTGTTAATGTTTCATCTGACAACATATCTAAGCTGCACCCCAAATGTTGTACTTTGCACTGCTCCGGTTTGCATATTAAGTGCCTGAGAATGTAATACCTTAGTATTACTCTTTTTAGCAACCTTCCTGCAATAACATCCACTGGATTACACTGAAATAGAACTTAATTGATGACTTAGTAGCTGTGTTCTAAAAAAACATCAACAGAAGCTATTGATGCACTTTGGGTCATACCTAAAATTTGTTAAGTAAGGGTGGTGTTTGTTTCACTGTATTGTATATATTTGTGTGCATCTCCTTCCTGCACTATTTTCAGAGATGTTTTAAAGCTCCAGGACAATCAAGCTAGGGTTCAGGTTTGGATTTGAACTCAGCAATACCATGATCTCTTGATTTGTTATTGCATTGTTTTATCCACGTATGCAGTATAGTTGCATAGATTATTTTGTATAAAAATGTATCGGAGAAATTGCACGTGTTTAAAATCTACATTGAAATCTACATACTATGAGTCCCATAATTGATAGGTTGGTGCAATTATTTTATCATTGTATTGCTCGAGTATGTGATTAAACTGAGTGATAATGGTTTAGGACCATCATACAGTGTCAGGCCAAGCACCACAATCTTGCTGTGCTTTGTATAGGCCCAATTCGGCCTGCGGGGCACGTTTGATGCCCCTGCCTGACAAGATGGAGCCCTCAGTGCCTGTATGTATAATTTAGTTTGATTCATTCATACCTTTTTTATATCAAGTCTATATATTGTATATACAAAAAGAAGTTCTAAAGGTCCCCTGTCCTTTCAGCAAAAGCTGGTTTTGTACCATATATAACATGAAAGAGTGTGGGTCTGATGCTTTGCTTAGAAGGGTGAGTCTTTTGATCCCAAATGCATCATTTTCTCTGGAATGACCTGTATGTGCTTTTTGGTTTGAAAGATTGTCCAGTGCCCTAGCTAATACTCTTTAGAAAGCTTCTGACAGAGTGGCTACGGTACTTTGTGTTTCTTTTCTTTGCAATAGAGTAATTGCATCACCTTGGTGGATTTAATTGCTGAGATTCTACTCATAACAGACCGATTATCTAAAGGAAAAGAAAATCAGTGAGAAACCAAAAGATCAAATGCTACATTTTCTTTAAAAGCACATGAATGTTCACTGGTAATACAGCATGACTGTGCTTTTTAGCCCTATTAAACTTGTGAGGATAATACATGTCTGGGTAATAAGCATATGCATGTAAAGAAATATCTTTCAAGTGCTCAGACTCGGAGGAAATGGGTTATAATTCTGCATTTTTGAGGGTTGAAATATGTTATCAACCATGTATTTAAACATGACTGCTTTTATCTTATTGAAAAGCTCATCAAAAGATAAAGCCTGACAACCAACTAATTTTCAGTTTTCTGCTACGTCCTAGGAACCTCTGAAATTTAGTTCTGTTTATCTGTGTTCAGATACAAAGCCCTCCCTGGAGCTTTGTAATGGACTGTATGTTATTTTATCCACGGTAGGGAGAGATTGCATGGAAAGAGCCAAGTGTGGCTGCAATTGCTGTAATTTGACAAATGGCATGTCATGTGGTTTCAGTGCTGTAACAAAGTAATATGCAGTATGATGTCATGAAATCAAGATGCAGCAATTCATTGAAAGAATTTAGTGGTACCTCTGCTGTTTGGGTCAACCTGTACACTGTCCTGCTCCTGGGAGCAGGAAGAAACTAATAGGAAAATATCAGTCTTTCTCTCAGTATGTGTGTCATTCCCAGCTGTTAATTATACACAGTAGCTTGCCCTGGTAAAGTTGCTCAAGAGTCTTTGACTGTATAATACAATCCAGTAGGTGTCTCCAAACCAGCAGCCCTAGAGAAAAATAACTGTTTTTTAAAATGAGAATTTGGTTGTGGTGAAACTACATCAATAGCAATTCCTCACTTATAATTCTTGTCTAGTTCTACCTCTGCAACTTGAGCTAGGCATGTGCTAGTTTGAGTCACTAACTTACAATATCATTCTTTACTCATTGGTAAGAGGAGGAGTGAATATTTTTTTCCAACAATGTGCTGTACATTCATTGATGTTAATGAATGAAGCCATGACATTTTGAAGTCCATTTTCTCTTCCATGTCATCGTTCTTGGAATTTTTAGGTTGCTGTTGAGTTGTTTTACACCTGTTCTTGGTCATTTTGCAATGGAGCGAGCTTGTTTCTTGGTGTAAAATAGATAACTGTTCAACATAAGAAGGCACGACTGACACTTTTCATTATGAGCTGCTGGGCTGTCACAAGAAAACATTTCCTTCATTTGAAAGGATCTTCTCATGGATTTTCTTGTGTCATGAAGGCTGCTTTGTGATATTTGTTGATGTATTACTTTGGGTGATAGTGGAAGTAACTTGCTGTCGGGAGAAATTATTAATGTACCAGTGATCCCTATGCTATAAAATGTAGCTACTTAAATATATTTGGATTGAACCTAAGGTTAAAACAGGGTCACTTACTGCAAACCTGTTGTTAACTATCATTCAACTTGCACAGTATAGCAAAAGTCCCACAGGCTAGGGACAGACATTTAAAAAGCTTGAGCCTGAATTGATTCAATCTTTGCAGGTTAGTCTAACTTGGCTAGGCTGAACTGGTTTGAAACCTAACAGACATCCCCTCTGGACCGAGGAAGTTCAGGCATATGCCTGCAGTGGCTCAGGCTAGAATCTGGAGGGTGCTGGAGCAGCCCTCTCTTCCCTTCTGCAGGGAGCTGAGCTGAGGGGGCATGGCCAGGCCCTGCAGGTCAGGACTCTCTCATTAGGGAGGGCTACCTGCATGGTCCCAGTCTTTTCCCCACTTCCTGCTCAAGGGGCGGGGGTGTTGTCAGCCCCTAGCCCTGGGTTAGCACTCTGAGGCAAGGTGGGGTGTGCAGTGCATGCATCTGTTAATAATACGGAGCTTTTCAAACTCCCTCCCTGCTTTGTTATACTGTCTGCAGCAAACTGACAGGCAAGCAAGCCAGCTGGGGGCTGATAGTATTAACAGTCTTTATCACCTGATTAACAAAACAATAGCCTGTCTCCATTACTTGAAACTTCTTAAACAGCTGACCTGTTGACGAGCTCCAAACAACCCTAAGCAGTCACTGTTCTGCCTGCCTGCCCCAGTGAAATTGGAGAGAGATGCAGACAAACAAACATCTCTTGGCATTAGCTAGCATACCACGTGCTTAGGGTCTGTGGGGCTGGGGTCTGTGCTGTGGGAAATGGGAAGGAGGGGTCAATTTCTTGCTTGAGCAGTGAGCGGAGGGGGTGGGGGATAGGACAGGGGGAAGCCAGGCATACCTTGCTGTGTCTGCAAGGAGCCTTGCACCACATTAACTAGCATACCACATGCTGGCTATGGTTTGTGCTGTCAGAGAGGAGGAAGGGATCTGTGTTTAAGCAGTTAGTGGTGAGGGGGATGGGGTTGGGGGGGTACAGGGAAGCCAGCAGACCCTGCCCTGCCTGCAAGTCTGTGCTGGACTCCAGCCAGGGAGCAGGGGTGTGTGGGGGGTGAAGCCCTGATGTGGAGTGGAAAGCTCTGCCTAGCCCAGAGGGCATGCCAGGATGCTGGGCAACTCTGATTTAACTTAAACCAGCAAGGGGTCTGGGACAGACATTGCATTAAACCTGTTTGATCCAAATCAATTAAGTCTGATACTATATTCAACCTGGTTTATTTCAAACTGGTTTCAGCCATTTTCAAACCAGTTTATGTACGCTGAACATCTGTTCTGTTATAGGTTTAAACCAGTTTCTGATCACATAAACCTGTTTTTGTGTGATGTCTGTCCCTAGCCACAGTCAAGTAGGAGATGGTAAGAAAATTATGCCTTGTGTTTGTTTTCTGGTTTGTATTTTTCTGCGAAAGAGAGGTTTGTTTTTTTTTCATCTTGACTTCTAACTGGTAGTGCTGCAACATGCCAAAGGAGTTAGTGATGAGAATTATGACATTTTGGTCATGGTTTTTATATCCTACCATCTACAAATGTCTGAAGACTAAACTAGTGTTTATGTGTCATTTCCATCATCCTTGAAATAATTAGATCTGCCCATCTCTGTGGTGCATTGGGCTTGCAAAGCTGCTAACCAAAGGAGACTGAACTTTTCTTCAAATGGGAGAACTGCAAAAGCACACAAAGAAGTTATGCAGCCTGCACCAACACAATGGCTAGGATTTCCTTGGTAGCCACAGATCTGGTTACTAACTCTTAGGCTAGGGACAGAACTTGCACATAAACTGGTATAAGTGACCAGAAACCAGTTCAAATCTATAACACAACAGAAGTTCAGTGCACATAAATTGCTTTCAAAATGGCCAAAAGCAATTTAAGATAAACCTGGGTAGATGTAGTATCAGACTCAACTGATTTAGGTTAAATCAGTTTATTGAACTTCTGTCCCAGATCTCCTTCAGATTCAAGTTAACTCGTGTCCCCCAGCATCCCAGGATGCTTTGCACCTCCCCCACAAATCCCCCTGATAGCAGGGTGTGTAGGCTAGCCTTGGCCCAAGCTGTCTGCTGCAGCTGAACAGGGAGCTGTGCTCTGGCACCCCCTGCTTCTGACCCTGGGCCACTGCAGGCATGTGGCCACATTTGTAGAATCAAAAGTGAATGTCCCTTCACTTGTTTATTGGTTCAGTCTATGAAGCTTAGACTAACCTTTTTAAATCTGTGGGCCCTGATGCCCTTCACCCATGGGTGTTGAGGGATCTGGCAGGGGGCATTGCTGTGTCCTTGGCCTGGCTGTATGAGTGATCATGGTCCATGGGCCAGGTGCCCGGAGATTGGA
>NW_017729000.1:9566999-9570205 GCF_001723915.1 Gavialis gangeticus | reverse complement strand
CCCATTCTCATTAATAAATTGAGCAACTGTGGCATTGATACCTACACAGCTGGATGGGTCAAAAATTGGCTGATGGGGCGCACCCCAGAGAGTGGTGGTGGATGGGTTGTACTTGACCTGGTGGGATGTGAACAGTGGGGTCCCCCAGGGCTCGGTCCTGGGGCCTACACTGTTCAACATCTTCATCAGCGACTTGGATGAGGGGTGGAAAACACATTGTCCAAGTTTGCTGATGGCACCAAGATGTGGGGGGAGGTAGGCATGCTCAAAGGGAGAGAGAGGCTGCAATTAGATTTAGACAGACTACAGAAGTGGATGGATGGTAATAGGATGGGCTTCAATGTTGATTAAATGCAGGTTGCTGCACCTGGGGAGAAGGAATCCACAGCACACATACAAGCTGGGGAGCATCCCCCTTGTGACCCCAGAGGCGGAAAGGGATCTTGGAGTCATTATTGACTCCAAGATGAACATGAGCTGCCAATGCCAGACCGCAGCCAGCAAAGCCAACTGCACCTTGTCGTACATCCGAAGATGCATCTCAAGCTGGTCCAGAGAGGTGATCCTCCCTCTCTACGTGACATTGGTCTGGCTTCAGTTGGAGTACTGCATCCAGTTCTGGGCGCCACACTTTAAGAAGAATGTGGCCAGCCTGGAGAGGGTTCAGAGGAGGGCCACCCGCTTGGTTGGAGGGCAACAGGGCAGGCCCTATGAGGAGAGGCTGAGGGACCTGACCCTGTTCAGCCTCAGCAAGCAGAGGCTGAGGGGGGATTTGGTGGCTGCCTACAAATTCATTAGGGGAGATCAGCAACAAATAGAAAGGGTCCTATTCCCCCCAGCAGCACCTGGGGTGATGAGGAACAATGGCCAGAAGCTGCTGGAGAATAGGTTCAGGTTAGAGATTAGCAGGCACTAGTTCACTGTTAGGGTAGCTAGGGTCTGCAACCAACTTCCTAGGGAAGTGATCCTCGCTCCTACCTTGGGTAAATTCAAAAAAAGGTTGGATGAACACTTGTCTGGGGTCGTGTGATCCCAGCATGTGCTCCAACCAGTGGCAGGGGGTTAGACTAGATGATCTATTTAGGTCCCTTCTGACCCCAAACTACTATGAAGCCTGCGAAGATTGAATCAATTCAGCCTCAGGCTTTTTGGCTGTCTGTATTTAGCCTTAAAAACAAACAAAAACCATGCGCTAGAGTGTTCTGTCTGTCTTTTCCTAGGCCTCTTTTCATCAGAGAAGGTGTTTTCAGCAGTGTCTTAAGCAGCCCACTGACAATCCTGAGGATCCCCAGCCATCAGTGAAAGCTGTACTCCACAGATTGTAAACTCACAAGAAAAGGAAGTGGCAACACCTGACTTGACATATTCTGGTGTTAGTCCTGCCTGGGGAGAATAGGAATCAGCTGGCACAGAGAGGTGCAATTTACACCTTTCTGCAAGAGGGTGGTTTGAATATAGCATCGTCTACTTGTTTTACAAAGTGCTGAAAGGATTCTATCTGCTTTAAGAACTTAATGGCCTCATCTTTAAAGTCAGGTGACATCGTTCATGGATTTCCATGGTGCAGTATCAAGCCATAACTGCCTGCAGAATTAATGTTTTTTCTGTTTGTTTAAGTAGTAACAACTGTGCTAGGCACTGTGAGGATATTAAAGAAGCTGTTGTCTTTGGCACACATCTTAATACCAGCATAGCATCTATAGAGAGCCTGTCTTCAAGACACAAAATATATTTGTAAATTCTTAGGGAGGCCATGCCAAATGGGTACAACTCAGACTGAGTGTGGACAGGGTAATCCTCTGGAAATAACAAGGTAGAAGGAAAATGTTTAATTATTGCACTGTTTAAATCGAATCCCTGCTGGTTGTGAATTGTTTTCCCAAGGGCCAGCCTCCTAGTTACAGCACACTGCCTGAGTAGCTAAGCATTGCACTGGGGAGTTCCTTGCAGACTGAGAGGGTAGAAATGTTTTTGCCTTTTGCCAGGGAATACTTGCCAAAGTGAAAACACTGGGCAGGAGCTTCCAGAACCACGGGAACCCTTCAGAAAAGTGCCTGCGGTTTGTTTGTATGCAGCTAGAAAATCTTTTCTCTCCAAGGTGGGTCTTGCCACCTGATTCATGCAGTTGCAGCTTATTGTACTAAGCCCTACATCTGGAGCCATTTCATGCTGAAGCTCTATGGTTAACAAAATCCCTTGCCTCAGGGATATCGCCCCCTTGTGATTTGTGCCAGGTGCTTGTAGACTTTTTTTTTTGTGGAGTTTTAAGGCATGTGTTTGACCTCTAAGACTCTGACTGCATTAGCTTTGCCTAGTGGGCTAGGGACAGACATTACACACAAACCCATTTTAAGTGATCAGAAACTGGTTTAAACCTGTAACAGAACATAAGTTCAGTGCACATAAACCAGTTTTAAAATGGCTGAAACTGGTTTAAGGACAACCTGGTTGAATGTAATATCAGACTTACCTGATTTGGGTTAAACCAGTTTATGAAATGTCTGTCCCAGACC
This sequence comes from Gavialis gangeticus, assembly GCF_001723915.1. NCBI lineage: Eukaryota > Metazoa > Chordata > Crocodylia > Gavialidae > Gavialis > Gavialis gangeticus. Next base: position 9,567,692 of record NW_017729000.1, on the reverse strand, counting down.
CCTTTCTGCTTTTATCTTAAACCAGAGTCACCTAGCATCTCAGATGCTTTGCAGCCCTGGGCTGGGCTGGGCTGCTCCAGAGAACAGAGCTGTCCTCACCCCTCTGCTCCCTAGCCAGAGCTCCAGCAGAGATTGGTGGCACAGGAGGGTCTGCCTGGCGTCCCCTGCTCCACCCTTCCCCTTGTCACTCGCTGCTCAAGTAGGGATCCCCCCTGCCCTCTCCCATCTCCCACAGCAAAGACCGCAGCCCCATGGACCCTAGGCATGTGGTATGCTAGCTAATGCTGAGAGGTATCTGTATGTATGTGTCTCCAAATTCACTGGGACAGGTGGACAGAACAGTGTCCACTCAGGGCTTTTTGGAGCTAATCAACAGGTCAGCTGGTAATGTCCCTCCATTTTTTCCTTGGAAAAAGCTGTTTAAGACATCTTGAACTAATGAGATAGGCTTTTGTTTTCTTGATGGGCTGCTAAATGCTGTGGTACCAGCTCCCAGCTGTCTCCCACACCTGTAAGGTTTGCAGACAGTATGAAGAGGCAGGGAGAGGGAGTTTGAAAAGCTCTGTATCATCAACAGATGCATGCATAGCACACCCCACTTTCCCTCAGAGTGCTGGCTGAGGTATGGTAACACTCTTGCCCCTTGAGCAGCAAGCAGTAAAAAGCCTGGAACTGCAGGCAGGGTGGGGTTTA
>NW_017729000.1:9555313-9561999 GCF_001723915.1 Gavialis gangeticus | reverse complement strand
CCTTGAGCAGCAAGCAGTAAAAAGCCTGGAACTGCAGGCAGGGTGGGGTTTAAACTCCTCTCTAACAGGAGCGTCCTGCCAGGGCCTGACTGCACCCCCACTCCTTCAGCTCAGCATTGTGGAAGGGAAGGAAGGGCTGCTCTAGTGCCCCCGGCTTCTAGCCTGAGCCCCTACAGACATGTGCCTGCATTTCCTCAGTCCAGAGGGAATGTCTGTGCACTTGCAAACCAGTTCAACCTAGGCAGGTTAGACTAACCTGTGAAGATTGAATCAATTCAGGCTCAGGCTTTTTGAATGTCTGTCCCTAGCCTTGGAGATAATGCCTCTCTCTCCTTTTGACATACCGCCGGAACTGGAAGTAGCAGCAGTGTTCAGTAGAGAGGCCTCTTAGAATGTGGGAAGGGATGTCTGGCAAGATGTTCTTGATAAAGATTTTTTGCTTTTCTTGCGAGTGATGTGTGGATGGTGGCTCATTTGGGTTTTATATTTGCCTGTGTTTTGTATTACTTGTCCACAAAAGAGATGCCCTTTTGTGTCTGTTCTCATAGATCACTCTGAAGCAGAAAATGGGACATATGCAGGGAAATTCCACTTAATTGTCAAGAGGCTAATGAATTTTAACTTGAATCCAGAATAACCACTGGAGATCCTCAATGTCAAATAAGCACTTGGGCACTCTGAATCTTAATGTGGAGGCTGTTGCATGTGCCGCTTATGTGCTATTTTGTAATATAGAATAACAATGCTCAAAGAACTAGTCTGTTATTGTTATGCAGTTAGAAAGATTTACTAACCACTCAATTCAAAGTCAGGTTTTAATTAAATTAATGAGAAGAGCAGGAGCAGATGGAGAAGCAACAGATCCCCCTCTATAACCAAGCACTGTTCAGTGTAGGTGAGACAGGTTAAAACCAAATGATGCCCTTTAGACACCCCTAGGGGCCTCAAGGTTGCTTTACCTTGCACTGGCTGTCAGAAGACCCAGTGGGCAGCCAGGGGTCTATCATGTATAATGAAATCCTTGGCCGTATTTCCTTATTCCATAGCTGGGCCACGATGGCCTAAAGACATGTGCAGCTCTGAGCCTCCACCCCCAAGTTCAAATCAGGATCTTATTCTGAACTGTCCCAGAGATTAGGTGCATCCACTTTTAGAGGCACCAAATATTAGTTTCACCTCTAGCTAATTATTATGAATGAACACTTTATCTAGGTGTCACCAAAAAAACCAAACATCTCATTCATCATAGAGACCTGGCCAAACTGCACTTTTTCAGAATTCATATTACACGTGGGACTGTAAAATCAGGCATCGCAAATACATTTAAAATACATATATATATAAAGTTTCCAGATAAACTCATCAATCAGCTGGAGCTGAACAGAAATACTTATCAAATTGGCAATGCAGCAGAAGTTCTCCTGGTTTATAGCACTCTAACAGGATAAATAAAACTGTGATAATTTTTTGAAGCAAGTACAAATTAACCAGGCACAATGCTGAACTGATCAGATCAATACATTAAACTACAAGGCCCCACAAAGCTACCTTCATTTTGAAAGGCTGTTGGATAAGTGACAGCATTTTAAACATGCATTCAAGAACAGGAGAATAAATACTCAATTTATAATCTGTATGCACACAATCCCACTCTGGTGTTGGGAGTTGCTTAGGCAGAGGCTTCTGTCAGTCAGGGCTTGAAATCTGCCACTCCTCTCCTTTTTCCAGTGAGACCTCCATTTTGAGTCCTAGTTGGATTGAGTGCATAACAAACAGAAGACCCCTATTCGGGATTTTTTCTGTAGTCACTGATAAAGCTGGATGCAACCACTATGAAGTGGATTTTTTTTACATTATCTACTAGAAAGCATGTTTACTGCAGGCCCTAGTAAAAGAGTAATAGTGAGCATTATCTGTTTCAGTCCATCTGCACATATCGAGAGTGGAGTCTCCAAGTGGTGGAGGAGTGTACAGAAAGTGGGTTCTTCAGAATTTAATATCTCTTTGGTGAGAAGGGGCCACTCGATAACCAGCCGGTTTCTAATGTGGATAATTCCGGCTTTGGGAACTTAACGGGAATGCTAAGAACCATACGGTTAGACCCTTCCCTTCCCGTATTCAAAGTCCAAGTTCTCAGACTTCACTGGGGCTTCCCTCCTAATTCAAAATCTTTCTCTGCCACCCTGGTGGCCTCCATAACTTCTGGGCTGAAGGGGAGGTCAGATGCCATCATAATCTTTGACATACACATGGTTTCCTGTTTTGATTGAGCCTTACTTGTAGCTGCTTAGATATTCTGACTTTATGAATATACAGGAAAACCTACAAGTGTCAGAAGAATGAGGAAAAACCATCAGGTCCAGGCCTTCACATAAAAGAAGTATTTATGACATTCTCACTTAAGCATAGTTTTTAAAAAAAGGAAGCCTAGAACTGGCACTATTATATTCTGAGTCCAAGAATACATCCCATTTTAATCAAGATTAAGCTAAAGAAATTTTGCAAACCTGCTAGGGTATTCCATCAGCAGACATGACTTGGATTTTGTTTCTTCTTCCTTGAAAGTGAGCAGATATTTTATTTAACCCATTATATTAAGTAAAGGTCGATTTCCCGTCCCCACCCCCCGCCCCTTCTATTTAGAGGTCATCAAGAACTGCTTTTAAAACAATACACGGATCAACACAGTCCCCATTTGTTGCCTGCAGCCTGCAAGCCCTATCGGATCTATTTAATTAGATTTCAGTGCAGCATCTGTAGCACCAGTAAATTCAAATAATTAAGCTTCATGATTTCTTGTGTATTATAAATGTCACTAAAATCGCTGTTGCAGAACAGATAATTTCTTTTTGTAATTGGAATTTCTGTCATGAATTGTTTCCTCACTTATAGCTATTAGAACTTCCAAATAATTTTCTATAATTGGACTCCAATTGAATTATTTTTTGCTGTAGGTTCACGTTTCTGATAGCTCTTTCTGACACAAGATACTTTTTTGTTTCATGTTGCTGTCTTTTAGAGACCTCTTTCCATTATATAAGGCCCGGCTTATGGTGTGTGGCTTTCTCTAACCTTTTTCAGTACTGTTATCATAGGGGCAACTCCCTACTAGTTGCACCTTGGGCATGTGAAAGGGATGAGTTTGCATCAGTTATAAGCAGAGTTGGATTTAAGGCCAAAGCACTGTAGCCCCATCCTTAAGCCACTGGTTTGTGAAGTCATCTGTTTTTTCCATAAACTTTATTGTCATTTAAAATAAAAACAGTAATGGTGAGATAAGTCTGAGACCTTGTAGTGGTCGCTATTGTAGTGTGAAGAGAGGAGCACCTTGGGACAAGAACCCAGACAATTCATATGTTGTTCAGGGAGATAGCTATCTAGAGCTAGCTTCTGGGCAATGATGCCTGCAGGCAGACAGGCCTCTAAGTTTCAGAGGAGTGGGATTTAAGCACCACAGAGAGAAATCTCCCTTCATTCAGCATTGAGGAATTTATAAATGTTGACAAGCTTCTTTGGGTAAATCCTATATCTTTTATTAGACCAACTCCTAAATGTTGCCACTTATAACCTTTCTTCCAGGAATTCAGCAGGGGTCACACCTTTCTTTTACAGTGTGACTGTCATGTTGTGCAAGGGGCTCATTCTACACTGGGTTGCTTCATTACATTGCACACTGAATGGAGCAGACCTCTGTCAGACTCCTTGACTCTGAGTGATTACTGTGCATCACCAGAGAGCAGCTGGAGTGTAAAATTGTGGGAGTGGGAAAGTTTAGAAGAGTCACAGCCTCTAAGAAATACCTAGGATAGAGGGAAGATAACTGGTGGGCATATAATCAAGCTAGTTTAATGCTGGGCATAAGAAGTATTTTAATTTAAAAAGAAGATTTTTTTTTTTTTTATTAAAAGGTTGCATAAAATTCCAAGAGAAGAGCCTGATTCCTCTTTCCATGGCTCCACAATAATGTTTAAGTGCTTAAGTTCCCATTAGAGTCAGGCAGTTGCATCAGTGGGAAGTTGATTTATGTGCTGTTGTCAAGCTCTCCCTGAGCCTCTTGGCCACTGCTCTGTCCGTGCCTGAACATGGTCAGAGTAGGGTAAATGTACATCTGCATCCTCTTGAAGGCCTCTTTATAAAGTCAGAGCAGTTGAGGCCAAAATGATGATGATGATATCTAGCTCTTGCGTGGCACTATACATCAGTAGACCTCGGAGTGCTTTACAAATGAGCATGGTAACATTAACTCAATTTTACTAATGGGGAAAACTAAAATGGCTTGCTCGGGATACTCACCATGGCAAAGGTGCAACAAGCACAAGAATCCTGGTCTCTTGAGCTCTACCTGTGTTCTAACTATTAGGCAACATTGGGTTTGTCTATACGAGATGTTTTACTACACAGTAGACTACTCTATTGTGCAGTAAATTGTCACAAAGTAACTGTGCTAATAAGATACTGTGCAGTAAATTAGTCTACTGCTGAATTAGTTGGTACCTGTAAATACTTGTGTGGATGCTGACTGGGAGCAAACTTGCTCCCAGTCAGCCACATCAACAGGGGGCCTGGTCCTGATGCTGCTAAGCTCTGGGCTCCCTCAGGAGTTGGGAGCCAATCAGCAGGAGACTAGGCCCCTCTTTGCCCTGCTGTCCCATCCTGGTGCTGTGAGGCTCCTGGCTTCACACAGAAGTGGGGAGTTGAGCAGCACCAGGACTGGGGAGCTACTGGTGGGGCAGCTAGCAGTGAGCCGTGGTTGGGCAGGGAATCCCTGCTCAGCTGTGGGCAGCGGGAGCAGCTGGGAGCTGTCCCACCAGTGGGGCAGGTAGCAGCAAGTCCCCAGCTCAGCAGAGATCCCCATAAAACAGGTATCAAATTTATGTGTGAATTGTTAAATTGCATTAGCTAATGTGCATTAACACGGTGTGTGTCCATTGACTTGGGACTAACTTTAGTCCCAAGTCAGTCTACACACTGGCGTTAATGTGCATTAGTGCGTGCACATGTGGATGTGCACCTAACTTGCCTTAATGTGCATTAGCATAACACACATTAAGTTTAGATGTGTGTAAAAGCATGTGTAGACATGCCTACAGCTACCTGCCCTGCTGTTGGGACAGCTTCCAGCTGGGTGGAGAATCCCCACCAAGCCGAGGGCTTGCTGCTAGCCACCCCACTGACGGATCAGGGTAGGAAGCCGGGACCTGCCCCTCCCCTGCAACCTTTTCCCAGCCCCATACCCTGATTGGGCAATGAGGGAACAGGGCTAAGAAACAGCTGTGGGGGGGGACTCTTCCCAGCCCTCTGCCCTTATTCTTGGTGGGGCTGCTAGCAGCCAGCTTTGGCCTTCATGATACAAAGCCAGGAGATGGCTGAGACCTGCCCCAGACTGGGACAGGTCTTAGCTAGCCCCGGGCTGCACAGAGCAGTCTCTATGTAGCCTGGAACTGGCTGGGACCTGCCCCAGATGGGGACAGGTCTTGGGCATCCCTGGGCTGTGCTGGGAAGCCCCCCTGGGCACAGGGCTTATTTCCATGTGCATAGGACAGCTTTCTGCTGGCCCCATGAGCATTGGACTTGGCCTGTGCTCCCTGCCATCCCCTGGGCTAGCACTCAGGGGGAGCCTGGAGCTCTCCTTGGCTGCAGGGGGCCAGAGCAGGGTGGGAGCAGCTCTTTCCAGGCTCCTCCCATTGGGAGCACATGTTGATGTGCTTCCCAGTTAGGCTTCCTGCACAGTATTTTTACTGTGCAATAAGCCTACTTCAAATTTAATAACACATGTAGACGCACCCATTATGTAAGTCTTTGAGCCATTTGCTAATTGGGACCATCCTGACCATAATGCAGAGTAATTTAGAGATTCTCCAGCTATATCTGGATTACATGCGTGTTCTTTAGGTGGTGAAAAGTCTTGTTCAAACAGTACATTAATGCAGCTTCTTCTGGCAATACAGATCATTTTATTTGCATCTTATCCTTTATATGGGAGTTCTGCTGAGTGGCAGAAGCTCTGTGATGCCTGTCAGAAGTGCTATATGCATCAAGCATTTATTGACAAATCCTGAGTTGTAACGAAGAATTAAGGTGCATGAAATGTGCGCCAAATTACTCAACTTAAGAAGAATCAAAAGAATATGCTGTTTGTGTGTGGATGTGAGGAGGCTGACCAACTTATGAAAATTAGGACAGAAATGTTCAAAGCTCAGCTGTAGTTCATCAGGGGCAGACTGTAACAGAAAGCATCTGTCTGATTAGATACTAATTTTACATTGGTACTTAAAAAGATTGCATTAGACTTAGATATTTAACATCATGATGGTCTATGATGATAAACTTTTATGACTTGTGAACAAAAGTGAAACATCAAGTCGCCATATGTTCTACACTTGCAGGGAAGGACGGGTTAACAAATAACATATTTACTTGAATATAAGACAAGGTGTTTTTCCCCAATCAGTGCAGGGGGAAAGAAGTTCCTCATCTTATATGTGCGTATAAAGAAACCTCAATAAATACACTGTCCATCATTAAACTGCTACTAAAAGCAGCATGTTCTCAGTAATGGAAACCAACTATGAAGTTGATTTAAATGCAGCCAACACTGAGCATAACCAAAAAACATGACCCATATTGGGCAAGCATACTGATGGGAACTTTTTTTTTTTGTGTAGCCCTCCCACCCCTGCCCCCCA
>NW_017729000.1:9544354-9555196 GCF_001723915.1 Gavialis gangeticus | reverse complement strand
CCTTTTCTTGTCAACTGTTTTAACTGCTTTTTTTTTTTTTTGCAACAAAATAAGTGTATTTATATATAAACAACTAGCTATATATATAAACTGTACCTCTGACAACCTGTCATGTGACTGCAGTGGTTCATTTGAAAGCCCCAAAACACACACAAACTATTTAAGTCCTGTTACAAAGTTAGCACTAGACACCTGCGCTCCCACGTGTCCGGGCACCCATAACCATCCCTTTGAAAACATCACAATTACGTAAAAGACTCACAGTTCCTCCTGCTTCCCCTCTCCCAAATCCTTCTCCTATTTGTCCAGTCTTTTCAGTCACCATCATTGCCATCTTCACCGTTGTCCTCCTCAGGTCAATGCAGTCCATACGTTAGTGCCCATTGCATTCAATCTCCAGCACCAAATCTTTTTGGTTCACCCTAGTGGTCTCACTGTATCATGGTGAGCCACTACATTTAATACATTTCAATTTCCTTTTCACTCTCACAGCTGAGCTATGCTTCCCCCCCCCCGTCCCCCAAATGATTCTGGTTTCTTTACCAGACTTAAATGTCTGGCACACATCATCAAATGGGGCCCCAAACAGTTTACCCAGAATCCCTCTGTCACCTCCTCTCTCAGGCTGTCATATATAATTAGTGTGTCCCTGCTCTCTCTGAGGTGTAGCTGGACCAGGTTGTCATCTGCATATAAATTTTTGGAGGATCCCAGGACTCATGACAGGAACACCCAGGTAGAGTCATGAGTGGGTGGCTAATTAGCACATGGATCCTTTGAGGGGTGGGGTATCTGGACTACACATGAATATTTAGCAGTGCTGAGCTGTGGGGGTCACCATAGCTGGGTTGAAAATAATTTAGCAAATCCCAAGAAAACCCCCCAATAATTAACTTCTATACTTGGAAAATTGTAACATTTATAAATTTTCTATATAGAGAATCTAATTATTGGGGATTATTTTATGTTTGACTAAATATGGTAGTTTCACGTTACTGTGTAGTTGAATAAAGGACAATAAGGCTAGTTGGTGCTTGGCATTGGATAGTGGCCCAGATGTACATTGGTAGCAGTCCCTACCAATGTAACAAACTCAACAGATTTCCATCTCTTTCCATTGGTCGATATTAACTACACAGTACAACTGGGACCCAACAGTGAGTCCAACAGTGGGCACTAGTCAGAATTCTCCTTCTGTATATAGGTAGTTAGGATTTGACTAGCCACTTGTAAACTAACAGTTAGGTGTTTTTTAGAAGGCCACTTAGTTACTTAATTCTGTGTGGATTATTTTTTTTTTATAGAGCAGCTACAAATTATTCTGCAGGCAGAATTTCTGAAAAGCGTCTGTCTTTCTGAATTTCTTGAATTTGAATGGTTAGTTTGTAATATTTTTGCACTGATACCTGTTTTTAATAGATCACTTAGCATAAGAACTTGTTTAATTGATTTAATATTTTACAGTGGGGTTTTTTTTGTTTTAGCTTTAGCACAAATAGCATAAATATCTTTCTGTTCTCAATATCCAAAACACTGAATATACATACCAATTAAGAACCAACCTCAAATTTGAGCTTAATATGAAATAAATTAGTTTTCCAGGATGACAAACCACTTGAGAGAGCGGGCTTTGTATGTCTGTTATAAATACATACCAACACACGCTGGGTTCTCTTGTGCTAGTTGCTGTATCCATGCACAGCAAGAGACAGTTTTACATTCTGGTCCTAAGATGGTACCCATTAAAGGTAGTTAGGTCTTCTGTTAAATCTGGGAGTGTTGGATTGTGTGTGCATGCATATGACCTATGTAGATGAGATATCAATATAAGACCCCATTAACTTCTGGCTCACAACCACAATGGCTTCTGTAATGGAGCATGTGAAAGCTACAGTAATTTTAAAAAGTCTTAATCTGAGTGCTTCCTGAGGCCTTTTGCTATCCCAGTACAATGATACCAGCTACTTCTGGCTTTTCTTCTTTTTTGCTTGAGAAGCCTGTGGGAGTGGTGGCAGTGATGCTGAAGGGATCGAATTCTGCAGGGTACAATCTCCTGACATCCTAGATTGATGCCCCACTATAGATTTCTGATTGTTGGATGCCTGGGACATCAGCCACTTGACAAACTAGATTAATCAGCAAACGTGTCCAAACTGTATGCGCTCTATGCATGAGCTATCCGCTGTTCTACTTTTTTATATTAGATTAACTTTCCAGCTTTCTCAGATGCGAGTGTTACTGCTTTTACAGCATTCAGGAACATTGTTAGTGGATGTAACCTCATCTAAATATAGAACATGCCAGAATCTGTTCCACATAATATTTACAAACAAAACACAAAAGTATTTAGTGTAATCTCTGGCTAATATGTTTTTAGTGTTGTCTTTTCATTGGATTCTCATTGTGGCTGTCCTCTCTGTCACTTCTGTGTGCCATTAATGCTCAGACAGCTCCCTAAAGTAAATGTTTTTTTGTGTCTAGTTAATATTAGTTAAAACCAATTTCTGCAAGCTTTAATTATGGTGTTAATCCTGCTAATAACTTTGTAGTATCAAGTCAATATCATTAGTATAGAAGTAAACAGAAGATCTTAGATGAAACAGCTATCATTAATATACAGCTGAATAGGCCTATGTTCTGGAGTAAATCATTCCCTGATTTAAAAATTGCCATTCTATGACTGTAAAGCCCTAGTTATTTCCCAAATGCTTCTGCAGAGGGCAAAATGATGGGACAAGTAGAAACTTGTCCTTGAAAGACCTTTGTGTTATGCCTTTTGGGTTAGCACAGGGCTCTTGTTAGCATAAACTAGGTGTGACCCCCCCCCCCCGCCCCATATGTGGCGTTGTGCAGGGAATAACATTAAAACCTTGAAATTCTGGGGGAAAAGTGACTATGTACTGCAAGATGGACATCAGCTCATTCTGCAGGGCACCTGTAAGAGTCTAGCCTGCAATCCTTACCTGAAATGTGGCATGATTTCTAAAAGTTAAATTTCACTCTGTTTCTCACAGTGGCTAATAGGAGTGACAGACTCTAAAAAGAAAGCATTGATCAGAACAGGTGATGTGATATAGTATGTTAAGATTTAGGCTTAATTTTTTTTGGCAGACTCCAAATGTTAGCTTGTTTCACTAGACAGTGGTCTGAACAGAATTCAGACAAATAACAGAAATCTAGATCAATAGAAGCATTAGTAATAAATGTTACTCTCCTTGGTGAAGTAATCCATTGTGTTACATCTAAATGAAGTGTTGGTTAAACTATTGGTCATAGGAAAGCATTATGGACCAATCAATACAGTAATTCCCCCAAGATGTAGCATCTTAACTTTGGAAGATGCTATTACTGGCCTTAATGAAATATTCTGCAGTCAATACTGAGAACTGGATAGTAGTAGCAAAGCTAAGGCTTATGTTGAAGGAGTTCTCTGTGATGCTGGGTACATCTGTACAAGATGCTAACTGCGTAGTAGCCTAATAACACTGTGCAGTAGCGTGCTGGGCAAAACCCATGCTAGTATGCTACTGTGCAGTTAGTGTTGATAAATCCCATATGCTCAGTAGTTCTAGTTACTGCACATTGATTTAGTACTTGGTTATCCAAGTACTAAACTTAATGCGCAGTAACTATGGTGTATTAATGAATGTGTAGATGCACTCACTGTGTCTTAGTAAACTTAATGGCTTCTGGACACTTCCTCACTGGCAATCTGGTCTGTTCAACTAGCTCGTGTAAAAGAAGGTTGGTACATTTTCTTACCACCTTCAGGGTTAGCTGTGCTCTAGGGGCTGTTAGCATGGAAAGGTCTCCACATGCAGAACACAGCTCTCTTGAGGAGGGAGAATAGTGTTAGTAATTAGGAAGATAGCTCAGAAGGGGTTCTCCGCACAGGACACCAGCATTCAGATAAACCTAGCCCTGCAGGATGGTGGGAAGCCTTTCCCCTTGAAGAAATGAATGGTGTTTCCTGGCTCCTGCAAAAGGATTGTACAGGGAATGATCTGCCCACATATTTAGAAACAAATTAATGTAAGTCTTCAAAGTCCTGCATACTGGCATCTCTTGCATACTCTGGATGCTGCCACATTTTCAAAGTAGTACACAATTAGTGGCACCCACAAAAAGGTGCACTTTCCTGGGATCCCCTAGAAACCATCCCCCAGCCCCATACACTTGGTAACACAATGATTTCACTTTCAGATATAATGACCTAGACCGGAACAGTTAACTATTTCTGCACAAAAGTGCTGCTCAAGGGCAAGAATTTTCTCACTTGGTGCATGCTTTCCATAAACCCAATTTTTGCATGTTAGGGACTGTGGCAAAGTGCCATCTTAGTCTCTTCTCATACTCTTATCAGGTTTCTCCTTGCCATTATTTTATCACTTGTCTGTCAATTGGGTTGCCATGGTTACTGTGGTGGGCAGGCAGCTTTCCCCCCATCTGTGTCATGTAACCTTGGGTGGTAACCTGAGCTGGAGACATTCTTGGGGGGGAGAAGGAAGGGACCTGCTCCCTTTATCTCAAGTTTCCTGCCCTTGCAGGTCAGGTGACTAGCTTTCTCACCTGGTCAGTCTTAGGTCATCTGAAGGCACCAGTCAGCAACTAATGGGGCTGCTCCTGGTGGGATCTTAGTGATGAGGTCACGAAAATTTATTTAAGAGCCCTTCTTCCTGGGGGGTGGGAGGCGGGGAGAGCCATTTTGGACAGCATGGGAGCAACTGACCAGACAGAAAGAGTTTCTTGAAACTGGACACACATTGAACTGGCTGCCTCCAGAGGAGAGCTCAGCCAGCCTCTGGATGATATTTGTGAGTAAGCTTCGTGAAACTTATCTAGATATATAGCTTGCAGTACAGCAGATGCATTTCCAATGGCTACCTAGCCACACTGTTTGCTTTAGCGTTATTTTGTGATTCCTCCCTATCCTGAATCCTCCCAAAAGCCTCCTTTCTGTAAGCAATAAAGTTCCCCACTGTACCAAGTGTGGTGGACTCACTGGGAGAGGGATAAGAGGCGTGCCTTTGTGGCCCCTTGGTTCAGCTAACCTAGGGAGGCTACTATTTGTGTTTCAGGCCAAAGGAAGCATGAACATGAGTCGTCAGTGTGCCAAAATCATCAACAGAGCTAACCACACTGCATCTGCTGATGCATGACAAATGGAACCAAGGAGGTGATGCTTCCTCTCTATGCAGCATTGGTCAGACTGCAGTTGGAGTACTGTGTCCAGTTTTGGGCACTGTACATTAAGAAGGATGTGGATAACCTTGAGAAGGTTCAGAGGAGGGCCACTCATATGGTTAAGGGTTTACAGGCCAAGCCCTGTGAGGACAGACTAAGGGACCTGAACCTGTTCAGCTTCCACAAGAGAAGGCTGAGAGGTGATCTTGTGGCTGCCTAAAAATTCACTGGGGGGCACATCAGGGAATCGGAGATACTCTCTTCACCAGTGTGCCTCTTGGGGTAACAAGGAACAATGTTCACAAATTGACAGAGAGCAGATTTAGGTTGGACATCAAGAAAACTTCATGGTATGGGTGCCAAAGTTTGGAATGGGCTTCCAAGGGAGGTAGTGCTCTCCCCTACCTTGGAGGTCTTTAAGAGAAGGCTGGATAGGCAGCTGGCTGGAGTCATCTGACCCCAGCACTCTTTCCTGCCCAGGCAGGGGGTTGGACTTGATGATCTGTTGAGGTCCCTTCCAACCCAGCATCTATGAAGCACCACAACAATTTTTGTTGTCATTTTTTTTAACTTTTCATATTCACACAGATAGAGACTGTATGGAGAATTTATGATTGATTTTTTTTTTTTTTTTTTTTTTCCAGTTTCAAAGTCAGATGAGAAATTGTTGTGTATGTGACTATTAAAGAGAAGTCTCTAAGCTTCTGAGATATGGAAAAAATAAAAAGTTTTATTTCTACTTAAAAAATAAGAGCTTGTTTAAGATCAGTTATGTGGTGTTGGTTTGATTATAACAAATCCATTTCCTGTATATCACTTGACAATTTGTTTCTCTTCCAGTGCTCCATGTTGGACCTGAAATTCAGTGCTTTTGAGAAGGACAGCAGGGCTGTGCAAAGCTTCAGTCCCTGATTCTATTTGGCAGAGATGTGGCCCGATTCAGTGGCCAAATCTCCAACTCTGAATCGAATCAGAGGACCCTTTAATCGCTCTGAATCAATTTGGAGAGATTTGGAAAGATTTGGAGATTTGGACATAGACTCAGCTTTAAATGTTTTTTCTACATACCTCTAGGTAGCAGGTGGCTTGTGAATGTGGGGGCACATGGAGTATCCTACAGAAGCACGGGGCGCTCCCCAGTGCACTTGGCAGCAGACCCAGAAGTGGACCAGAAGCACTTCCGGTCCACTTCTGGGTCCGCCAGGGAGTGTGTGGGGGGGGTGTCTCCTGAGTCCCCCTGTGGCTGATTGCTGAGCTCAGGGGGAGGGACGGGGGAGCCCCTGGTGTGCTCCCCAGCAGACCTGGAAGTGGACCACTTCTGGGTTCGCTACCGAGCACGTGGAGGTCCCCCCCACTCCTGTGGGATGCTCCGTGTGCCCCAGCATCACAGTGATCATGAGCCGTGCCTGTTACCTCAAGGTATGTCAAAATATTTTTTTTAAAGCTGTGTTTATGGCTGAATCACTGATTCTCCGAATTAGTATTGAATCTTCAGATTCAGATTCGGCTGGATTGAATCGGGGACAGTGATCTGATTCAACAAATCAGATCACTGTCCCAGATTCAGGCCGAATCCAAATTTGAATCGAATAGGGCCTGGTTTGCACACCCCTACAGGACAGTATCATCCCAGTGTAACTTTACTGAAGCTTTAGCTTGTTATGCACATGTTTTAAAACCATGTAGAGCAAACCATTGCATCCCTTCTGTTCTTCTTGCTATAACCAAAGTAGAGTGCCAAAGTTACCTTCAAAGACTGTTAAGACAGCAGGAAAACAAACTTTTATATGGATAGTGTGCAAAGCTGAGAGAAATTTGCCAAAATATGTGTTTTTTTGATGGGGAACAAACTGTTAAACAAAGCAGGTTGAATTGATCTAATATTTTCAGCCAAGATGAGGAGGGAAGCTTTTTAAAATATCATAACATTTAGTTCAGATGTTTTCAAACTGAAATGTGTCATTTCAGAATTTGTGAACCATTCTTGTTTTGACATGTTTGGGGGAAAATATTTTCACTCTTCATATTTTTGTTTAAGAATTTATCTAACTTAAAAGTCTAAAAATTGTGTAAAATGTTTCAGGAACTGAAAAAAATTAAACAGAATATTTTGTTTTGGGTCAAATGCCATGGTTTGGGCTGATTCAAAATATGTTTTTCATTATGCTTAACACCTAGGTCAATTCTTTTTGACCCAAGCAAAATCTTTTTTTGATTATGTTTTTCAGTTCAAGTTGTCTGAGTGGTTCATTATCTGCCCACCTTTGTTTGTGCATATTTTTAATGTTGACCCTTTCATACAGTTTTTAATATAAGTAGAATTTCCATTAATGAAAAAGATATATTTGCCACGACCTGTGTTCATATAGTTAGAAAGGTGTAGAAGACATATTGGCTGGTGACTCCTTGTCCGGCTTAGGTTCCCTCCCCACCCTCCCTCCCCCCAGGTATTGATGGCGTATTATATTTGCAATTGCTGCCTTCATTGAGTGATTGCTTGAACAGCTGTGATGCATGCGTCTCCTGCTGAGCTACACTCTGTGGGAGTTGGGACATGGTGTTCCTTTTAAGTAAATGCTGCTGTCATTTTCCAAGCTTGATGCTATGCAAAATATGCCTCTCCTTAAGGATTTTTTAGCTAATATTCTTGAGATTTATGGAACATCACATTCTGTATATAGTCATTTCAGGTTCACATTCAACAATGGAAACAAAAAGAAGAAAAGGTTGGCTGTGGAAGGAATTCAAAAGATTCTGTCACACACGTTCAGCCTTGAATTTTCCTTTCTGATTCTCAAAGTGTGCTGAGGAATGTCTACCTGAATTCTAAGTAGATATTAAAAAATAATAGCCCATCACTCTGTTCATGAGATTAGGAGATGGCCAGTTAAACACCAAGCCAAGAGCTCCTTCAAGTTACAGTAAGTTCAAAGCTATAAACTAAAAAGAAGGGAGATTTAAAGTGGAGTCTAGTGATTTTTAGGGGGTTTGTTTTCTTGGGGTTTTTTTGTCTTTATCTTATTGAACTAGTTGGAAATGTAAGAATACCTCACCCTTACCAGCATTGCCTTTTCTCTTTTGTATTTCTCCTGTGTCAGTTTGAAGGGTCCCATCTCACTTGGGCCTGTCAAAGGCCAAATGGGTACTTTGATGTCTAGTACCTATTGGACTCAGTGGGATGCTGCTAGGGTGAGATCACTGCCACAGCTGAAATTGGGGGAGATACAGCGTGGTGTAGGCATCATTAGAACTGGCCAGCATCAGAACAGTTCCTCTTCACCTACCTTTCTTGATCTTGGGTGAGTGAAGGCAGTGGTATGGCTGGCACGAAGTCTGGAAAGGAGTTCTCAACTTACATGCACAAATAGGGCCCGGTGGGAATTGTTGCCTTTTGTAGTGTATTGGCTATGTGGAAGATGTGAGCGGGAATGGTAAGGTACAGGAGTTTGCTGTCTTTCAGTATGTCTTGCATAGTTCAGTGCCCAGACTAGGCCCTTATGTTTGGCAGAACATCAGTCTGTTTTAATGTGTGTTGATGCAATAATGTATTGTAAAGACAGGATTATTCTGAATGGATTCCTGCTCTTGTTACCGTTAAAACCTGATGGGAGTTACCTTCCTTCCTGAAACCCAGTTATGAGAATGCAGGCTGGGTGAATAATCTATAGAGATGGTCTTTAAAGATAGGTATGAAATAAAGGAGTCTGAACACTGCCTTTTCTCTGCTAGAAAGCTAGAGTTCAGATGGTAGGAAAGGGGCCACCAAGCTCATATTTGGGCTTCTGGTATTGAATTCTTAAGGCCAGCTCTCAAAAAGACACCCAAACAAAATAAGCAGATTCAAAAATGTTCAATGCCCAGGAATTCTTATTAGATATTAGGGTCCCATCTCTTGTTTGAAATTCTAGATGTATGTTTAAGTGCCTTCATTAGAGAGAGGTTCTTGAAAACCTTGCCTTGAGGACTTGTCTGGTGATTCAATTGTGATTGTAAAGCCTTAGTGCCAGGTATATCTACTGTATTGATGTTGGTTTTAAACAGCCCACATACACTATGGCTGAGTACAGACAGTCAAAAAGCCCAACGCTGATTTGATTCAGTCTTCACAGGATAATTTTAAGGTGTGTAAATTGAACTGATAAGCAAATGAACAGATGTTCACTTTTAATTCTGGAAATGCAGTCACATGCCTGTAGCAGCCCAGGCCAGGAGCCAGGGAGGAGGGGCGGTGTTAGAGCATGCCTCCCTGCTCAGCTGGAGCAAATACCTTGGGCCAGGGCTAGCCCACTCACCCTGCAAGGTGGCAGTTTGTGGGGGAGGTGCAAAGCATCCTGGGATGCTGGGGGATTGTGAGTTCACTTGAATCTGGAGGGGCTCGGGGACAGACACTTAATAAAGTGATTTAACCTACATCAGATAAGTCTAATGCTGCATCCATCCAGGTTTATCTTAAACCAGTTTTGGCCATTTTGAAAGTGGTTTCTGTCCACTAAACCTCTGTTGGGGTACAGATTTGAACTGGTTTCCAATGACTTATGTGTAATTTCTGTCTCTAGGCAAAATGTAAGGTTTGGAATGATTTAGTGCCATCACAGGTGGTAACTGTTCTCTCTTAAGGTACTTGTGGATTCTAAATACTGCAGGATGCCTCATGCTTCTATTAATGAAATAACTGTAGTTAAATCAGTGTATGTGGCCCTAAGTATTTCAAAGTTTGGACATTGTAAAGAAAAGACAAAGTTAGCTGCTTTCTCTGGTGCATCGAGTATTTTGGTAGGTTATTAGAAGATAATGTACAAATTATACAGGAAATATATTTTAGGTGTACTTTTATGTAATTGCAGCTGAGTTTGGTGTATTGTAGTTGTGTAAAAGAAAGCCAAGTAATATCCTTTTTCATAAAATTCTCTGATCATGTTGCATTTACCTTGGAACTTAGATGACATTTAGTAATGGAATTCATACTAAGTGTTTTTAATTGTTCCACTTTTAGTTCCCAAATACTATTGTTTCAACCTGATGATAATTAATAGCTGTCTATACATAAAAAATTTCCATCAAAAAACTTGCTGCAACTTATAAATCAGTGCAATACATGTTTATCTCTTCCTTTTGGTCTAGTTCTGGACTACATGAAGGTAAGTGAAACATTTCAGGAATATAGAGCTAAATTTCTCTTTGTGTGCTTGTTCTCCAGTAAATTTAAAATAGATGTGAATATTCAGAGTAGACAATGGAGCAAATCTTGCAATCCTACTTAGGCAATATCCTGATTGAAGTTCAACACTGTTGAAGCTGACTGATGAAAAACCTTATCAGAACATAAGAAAATATGAGGAGGTTTATATACAACGCTTATGAAAATCACCTATCATCTTTACCCATCAACTACTCTTTTGTACCTGTTGCTCATAACAACTAGAGAGAAGTTTGATTTCATGATAGCTATGATGGTTTTAAATACTGTTAAAATTTGCTCTGACATCCAAAGGTTTGGGGGTTTTTTAAAGGACCTATTATTCAGAAAGGAAGTTAAACCAAGGATCTGTATGAAAGAGCACTGAAAACATCAGGGAAAACTGGTTGTGCTCTATGTGATCTGAAGAGCACACAGCAGCTGATACATAGTTTACCTTAAAACATAAAATCATTCTGATT
>NW_017729000.1:9535416-9539354 GCF_001723915.1 Gavialis gangeticus | reverse complement strand
ATCTGAAGGGCACACAGCAGCTGATACATAGTTTACCTTAAAACATAAAATCATTCTGATTAAGTGTCTGTGAAAGCAGAATATTAAGCGCATGGTAATAAAGGGATAAAAAGCCAAACACTTGGATAGGCAATAATGTTTGCAGAATGAAGAGTCAGAGTGCACTGAAGTAAAACAAGGGAATAAAAATTACATAGGGCCTCATTCTTATTTATTTTAAGACTCCTTTAGGATACTCTGGTGGTGTAAAGGAGCATTAAAGAGTGTGTAGTATAAACAAGAATCAGATCTAGAATGACTAAGGAAGAAAGACACCCTGCCAAAATCCTTTTTCTAGAACAGTATAGTAGTTCTCAACCAAGAAACAATTACCTTTTCTTTCCAGAACCAAGCCAAGACCTTTAATCCTTTAGAACTGTTTTTTGGGAGGACCAGGACTAGGCACTTCACCTAATACCCTCAAGACATGCACTTCTGTGAGGATGGCTATTTAGATTTTTTTTACTTTTTAACTAACTCAACTTAAATATTTTCTTTAGCAATTTAAAATGACACCAAATGGTTTAGGGAACCAGTATTGGCAGTCTTCTCCATTTTCATATATTCAATCCATCAGGAATGTAGAACTGCCTGGTTTGAATCTGAAAACAGTTTCACAGAAACTTAATGATTTTCTTACAAATGTTTTTAAAGACTTTGGAAATCCAGAGTCCTCTGGTCACTCTTTCTCATGCAGAAGAGAGGGAAGAATTGAAAATCAGATCTTTCCATGAAATTGGATTTTGAAAAAGAGCTTCTGTGGAATGGAATTTCTCTAGCATTCTTCACCCCAACATGTTATAGGTATAGGATATAGGATGATGTTTTGTGTTGGGAACATCAGCAAGGGTAGCTTACTCTACCTCCTAGTTGCAAGTCCCATGACTGAAGGTTTCTGAGGCTGGAATACCTCTCTGTCTAATAATGAAGCTATCTTCACAAGGCCATTCATTGGGATTGGTCTGGTTGGCACAAGGAGGAATAATAAACTGTCTGAGGCAAAAAAAAATTGTACCTAACCACTATCTGTAATAAAGGATATTGAGTAAATGGTAATTAGTTTAATGCATAGATTGGGAGTGTTGGATTTTGAGAGAGAGGGAGCAGAAGTCTGGGAAACAGATCCTGTGGAAATAAACTGGAAGATCGGGCTAGATTCCTGCATCTCCTGGGTTTCCTAAAAGAATGCAAGTTGAGTCTGTTCCATTTATGTAACTCAAGAGGGAAGCAGTGAAACATAATATTAGATGAGTATACCCATGCACATAGACTGTTATTTTAACAGGTTTGTCTGTAATATTTGGCTCGCTTTGTTAATAAAGATATTTGTTATAGGGCTGTCGGTCACTCAGTATCAGCTGTTCACAGGCTCAGGAAGGGAAGATGCACAACTGTTCAGTTAGATATGCTTGGTAATAAGCAGATGGGATAGATCTGGTGTTTTGTATGCATTCCAATATAGGAGTGTTTCTTGGAAAACTCCGTGAATGACTGGAAAAATTTAGGATTAGGTTTATGCTACAACATTGCATCAGCCTCATTAATGAAACCTGACAAAGGCTCTGATCCATCAAAGCACTTAAGGGTGTTTTAATAGTGGCTCTACTCGCATGTTAAACTTGAGCATCTTCTTAAGTACGTTATGATACTGAGAAGTGATGCTCATTCAGGATGTTTAAAAATGTAGCTAATTGTTAACTCCACCAATCAGCTCATGCCCTGTAAACATTTAGAAGAGTAGAAAATCTGTTGGGGAAAAATCTGTGTTCCTTTGTTCCATTCGCTCCAAATACAAACCTGAATCTCTTTAAAAGAGGACCAGAAAAAAAAAGAAATGACAGCTTGGCATTCTAGATACCCTTAAAGGGCGATGGAAAATATACAGATATTTTGGTGGGGGGGAATGTTTCAGATTTTTATCATTTTACTGAAGCAAAACAAAGCATATTCTCTTTTCTTTTACAGCTTATTTTTTAAAGGTTTTGCCTAAATCAGATGAGAGAATTTTTAAGTTAGTTTTTCAAAATTAAAATAAAACTGGAGTTCTTTTCAGACTGGGTCTTGTCTCCTCTGACCACTCTGTTTCTGACTGGGGAAAATAATTAGAAGAAGGGAAAATGAAAGTTTGATTCTTTTCTGAATTTTCATTTATCTCTTGCTTTATCTGATGTAGCATCATGAGCTGTCCTTAGTGCTGAAATACTTTTGGCTGAAAGTTGTTCATGGATTCTTGATTTCCTTGGGTTTGGTTTGTATAATGTAGGCTAAAGAGCACTGTTTGGCTCATATGTATCCACAGATGCATGACTAGTCATGCTGTTTTATGTACAACACAGCTGCTACTGTGTTGTTGAGTTTTCTATCTAAGTAAAACCCATTTCTCCCACATACAGCCTGACTGATCAGCCTGTTTGCAGAACTCTGGCTGGGTTGGGGAATTGGATCTGTAAGGATTGGATTGGTTTGACTGATGCACAGCCTCGGTGCATCACACATTCACACCCGAAGGATTGGATTGGCAACTGAAGACTTCCCATACCATTTGGACTGTGGGTTAAGGCCACTGTGCCGGCAAAGGTGCAGATCATGTGTGTCACTGCAGCCTGTCTTATCAGGTCTTTTAGAGACTCTTTCAACATGAGTATACAGTGGACAGGCACATCTGTTGTGCCAGGGTAGCGATGAGACCAAATGTAACTCTAAATGGGACAAAAATTGTGATCCTGTTGGGAGGGCATATATCTGAGATGTGAAAGACCCACCTTCAGAGGCTTCATTTGTGGCCTTGGGCAAGTAGCATGATCTTTTTATCCCTTACGTTTTCCATTTGTACTTTTTTTTTAAGTGGAACTAACATTTGTTTGCCTTGCAAAGACTGCCCTGCCTTCTGTTAAGCTAAATCCATTTAATACTGTGAGACTTTGCAAATATTTAATGAGGCACCAAATATTTTGGACACGTAAGACACAGGGGACTTTCTGTTCACTTTCCATGCCATGAGTGAATCTTGCCTTCTACAAACAAACTCAGGTTCTCTGTAAATTAAGCTCACAGTTGCACAGTACTAAAACAAGGTCAGACCCTTCTTACCCTACCTGCCATGTTTTCTGCCCTTATTTAGAATTTCATAGTGAAAAGACATAATCTCCAGATCCATAGATATGCCTGCCTTGATAAATTAAATGGCATATGTTGCCTCAGCAGGGCAAAGTCACCTGTAAACTGTGATGTCTATTTCAACTAAGGAAGGAGAAAATTCTTATTTTATGGATACTATTGGTCAGGATGGGGCAATGGGAATCATCCATTGGTTCTTTGAGCCATTTTCTGCTATCATTATCAGTATGGATGCAGTCATTTAGTCCTGTTTTCCATTAGAGATATTTGCCATCATGCTGTCCAATTTGTAGAATTCCTGATACACATTTCATGCTTATGTACAGTTGTTTTCTCAATGGTGTAAGAACCAGCATTTGCATTAGGCTTGCTTTTGAGCAAAGTTAACTAAAGAAATAATGTCTACTCCACCATTCTCCATTGGGGCACTGCCAGTGTACGTGGTGATAACTAGTGTAATAGTGCCCAGGGTGCAGTAGTGTATCCATACTGCGGTGGTCATTGATGAGGTGACTTAATCCTGTTTTCTGCACTGAACTTGACAGGAGTTAAGCTTCTCTGAAGCCACTTGCATGTACATAAATGCAGTGCTTTGTGCCTCCTGTTTTTGTAGGCGTGGTGACCAGAGGAGTGGTTTTCTGGCTATCATCAGGGCTGCCATTACTGTGTGTAGGAGAGCAGGTAAAAGGTCAAGGTTTGGCATGTTGGTAGGAAAGCAAGCGGAGTGTATCCTCTGACAAACTTGCCATGTTTCTTTTTCTTTTTCTTTTGGAAATTCTCCT
>NW_017729000.1:9525292-9530416 GCF_001723915.1 Gavialis gangeticus | reverse complement strand
GGTGTGGTGACCAGAGGAGTGGTTTTCTGGCTATCATCAGGGCTGCCATTACTGTGTGTAGGAGAGCAGGTAAAAGGTCAAGGTTTGGCATGTTGGTAGGAAAGCAAGCGGAGTGTATCCTCTGACAAACTTGCCATGTTTCTTTTTCTTTTTCTTTTGGAAATTCTCCTGGGGTTTAGATTGGCAATTGCACACCTCTTTTCCCCTACTTCCTCCTCAAGGGGAGTGACAGGAAGAGAGGACAGGTGCTGTTATCAGTGGTAGTCTGGCCCTGAGCCATTCTCCTGTTGCCTCCGTGAGCCTACAAACATTTTTCATTACCCTGAATGCAGAGTTGAAACTTTTTATATGGTTTCCCAGACAGCATTTCCCCTCCCACTCAGTTCCACAAAGAGGGGTTGATAAAAGCATTTTGTGCTCTCAAAAGCCAAAATCCGTTAGCTGAAAGTGCGTAAATTCATTTTGTAGTATTTCATAGGTTTCATAGACATTAGGGCTGGAAGGGACCTTGGAAGATCAAGTCCAGCCCCCGGCCCAAAGAGCAGGAAGTCAGCTGGGGTCATAGGATCCCAGCAAGATAAGCATCCAATTTGCTCTTGAAGGTGTTCAGTGTAGGTGCTTGAACCACCTCCAATGGCAGGCTATTCCAGACCTTGGGGGCTCAGACAATAAAGAAATTCTTCCTTATGTCCTGCCTGAAACTGTCTTGTAGTAGTTTATGACCGTTTGACCTTGTCATCCCTTGGGGTGCTCAGATAGTGGTCTGTGGGCTGCAGGAGCTTAGGGATCTTCTCCTCAATGTCCCGGATGTGGGCCCCCGGGAAGCAGTAGACTTCCCAGGCTAAGGGGTTGGAGCAGCAGATTGCCCCCTCAGTTCCCCTCAGGATGGAGTCTCCCACAACAAACACCTTACATTTTGTCTTGGGGAGAGTGGGGGCGGTAACTACAGTTGAGCCTGTGTTGCCTGTGGGAGCTGGAAACTCAGCAGGCTCTGCTGGAGCAGCAAGAGGTGTGTACCTGTTGCTAAGCTCTGGCAGGGCAGGGGCCTTGGTGCGGCAGGCCTTAGGGCCCTTGACCACCTTGGTCCATACGCCTGACTGGACAGAGTGCGAGGTCTCAGAGTCCTCCTTTGTCCTGGATGGAGACCACGGTCTACCCTCTGGCTCCTCAGGGAGAAGGGCCTGGCAGTAGGAATCAATCTCCTGCTTACAGTCCCTGATGGCATGCAGTTTCTGGACTGTGGCCTGGAGCTCCTCCAGCTGGTGCGCCAGAGACCTCAAAAGGGAGCAGACCCCACACGGGGAGGTGGCCATGCTCCCGGCCGCCAGAGCCTGAAAAAGGGTGCGTGGAGCCCGGAACCATGGGCTCCATCTGGGTGGCGGTCTCTGAGGTGCTGGGGGGGGCGCCGCAGAGCCTGAGAGGACCCTCAGGGTGCGATGTGTGCCCATCCGTGTCATGCCTCTGGTAGGTTGGCTACAGCTGGGACTGTCTACCTTGGGGAGTTTGCAGGCAGGGTCATGGGCGCTCCAACACACCCTCCTGCGCGAACTCCGTGCTAGCTCATGTGCCGGCAGGCAAGCGTGCCTGTTTGTGCAGCCTGTTCGCGTGGCTCCCTGGGGGGCTGGGCGAAGTAGGGGCCTGGGGGGGGCTTGACCCCGCCCAGCTCCACTCAGCTGCCTCCTCCCACTCAGTGAGGGGTTAACCTCCTCCCACCATGGGCCCCGCTTGCCTCTGGCTGTGCTGGGGGTTGGCGGCGGGCTCCGTGGCTACTGGGGGGTTTCTGAGGGGCTTCGGGGGAGCGGGGGTGCAGCAGGCTTTCACCCATGTATCTCTCGCTGCTCTGGAGCCTAACTGGGGATTTTTTTGCTGTTAGCGGGCCCTTTTAAACTGCTTGCATGTGCAGTGGGCCCGCTGTCGGGAAAGCTGCTCTTGGGCAAGGGGGGGCCCTGCCTGGGATTTGTGGGGCCCTGCCCTACTGGAGGGGGACCGGTGAGTACCCCCTCCTACCTCTCTCTCTCCCTGGGGGGCTGGGCCAAGTAGGGGCCTGGGCGGGGCTTGACCTGGCCCGGCTCCACTCAGCCACCTCCTCCCACTCAGTGAGGGGTTACCCCCTCCCACCATGGGCCCTGCTTGCCTCTGGCTGTGCTGGGGGTCAGCGGGGGGCTCTGCGGCTGCTGGGGAGTATCTGGGGGGCTTCGGGGGAGCGGGAGCATGGTGGGCTTTCACCCGTGCATGTCTCGCCGTTCCGGAGCCTAACTTTAATTGGGGGTTGGGAGTTCAGGGTGTGTGCATAAGGATTGCATTATTGTTGTGACTACCAGCTAATCATGGGATTGTGCTTCTCTTCGGTTCTTTTTACTTATTATAGTAGTCCCAGTCAATGGATCAGGGACCAACTCTATTAGGTGCTGTACAGAGAGATCAGTCTCTGTTTCTTCATGAAAATAAATAATAAACACATAGCAAGCACGTCACTTATCACAACTTACCCACCCCTCCTCTCTCCAGTTCTGCACTTCAGTTTTGATGGAGGTTACACTGGTATAATTTTGCAGCAATGCAGAAGTGAGACAGGCCCAACGCCTTTCTGCCACTTCAACATTTACTCATTACATGTTTGCATATATGGTACATGCAAACATTTTACCATAGCAATAGTAGAATTTAAGTAGCATGATATTGCAATATTAAACTGGCTGTGCCAGAGTACAGAGATTATTGGCATGAAGAAATGTGACCTTTTGAGATGAGGGTCTTGGACCTGTCTTCATTTGTGGGAGATTTTTTTTAGTCTTCCACAGGAACTGGACATAATGCCTGTCTATTTTGCTGCAGTTCAAGTACTCTTCTGGTATGAAATGAGACCCCGCTCTGGCCCCTCCATAGCTTTCTTCCTTTAGATATATTCCTTAAAGTGCTGAAATCAAGCAGTGACAAGGCTTAGTTGACTTCTTGAGTTTGGGGATGTCGTTTAGTGGAACATGTGCTTCCCAGTATTTCATTGCAGCAGTGATAATTAATAGGCTGCTCTAAAGGCACTCAAGTAACCCTCAGAATTTCTGCTGTCACAGTCATAGCTGTTTAATTTCCATTCAGTGGATAGGTATTAGAAGATAATTTTGTGGTAACTGCAGCAAAACTTACAATAATGCATAATGTTTCTGGACTCCAAAGGACAGTAGAATAGTAAACTCCTCCTTGGTCCAGATGGCTGTCACTAAAAAGTAACATTTAAAAGTGCTGACTGAATAGCTGCATTGCACTCTTGTAATATATAATTACAATACGTATTTGCAAGAGATATGAACTCATTTTAGTTTTATTATATTCATATACAGTAATGTTTTACACCCTGAACTATCTGTGATCCCTCTTTTCCTTCAAGGAAACTCACTGGGGTTAGTCCTATTGTACTCATTGGGCACATCCAGATGAGTGCAGTTGTGCATTATGTGGTGCTGCAAACTCGTGTTTGTTTGTTTTTTTTACTCCTAGATATCCAGGGGTCAGAAAAAACCACAGAAAAAAAATCCCAAAGCAGTGCATGCTCAGGTAGCATGTGCTGCTAAAAAGTGGAACCGGGCCACTCAGAGCTGTGCTGCAGCTGCTGGCTAGGCTCTGCTTGGCAGGGTCACCACAGCTGCAGCTCTAAGAGGCTCCCAGAACACCAGGTAAGGCTGCTGGGGCCAGCATATTGCTGGCCCCTTAAGCCACATGGGGCAACTTGCCGTGTGCCAAAGTGCATGTGGCACAGGCATTCCACAGGGACAAGAAGCAGTGGTGCAAGGTGCACTGCTGCTACTTGCCCCTGGGGAACTAAACGCCACGCACGTCTGGATGCACTCATTGTGTATACAGTAATAGTCTGGGTAGCTTCCGCGCATACTGCATCTTTTTCTCCCTTGAGTCTGATTATCGTCTCAGCTACCATGGTGTATCTCTATCGACTCTAATGAATTTACTCCCGAGTTATACTAGTGCAAATGACAGAAGGTTCAAGTCTTAAGCATGTGACAAGGAGGAACTGGCAAAGAGCTCTTAATTGGTATGTTTCATGAGTAATCCCACAATTTGTCATTTTTTATTTCAGACTTCGCAAGAAATAGAAAGTTGAAGCTGAAAAATGTAAATCTGTGAATGCCTAAACATAAGATTCAAACTAACAATTTAATAACTTTATCTTTGTCTCCCAAGGAAATCCATCCATTGAGCATTATTTATTCTTATGCAGATGATGCATAAATTGCAGGGAGATTAGGCTGTCTTATGTTCCTCAGATATGGACTACTTCTGCTTTTTTCTGAGAAACAAGTACAGTGACATAATCAACATCGATCACAGTCTGGATGTTCAGATTGATGGGCTTGGTGTCTCCCCATCCCCCTTCAATTTTCTATTTTTATTTATCACCTATGATTTCATAGGCATTTTTAATACAAATTGCCAGTTCCACTATTGATGTCTTGGAAGCAGCAGGCTGTTGGGTGAAAATCTGAGGGCAATGAGGTATACTGATTTTCTGAGATTCCCAGGAGAATCATTTATGGCCAATGCTACTAATGCTAGGTTTGCCTATAAAAATACTTGTGAATTAGTTGACGCTCACTGGTATGTGAGGAAGCAGTTCCAGATTTGTCTGGGAAACCCCTTAGGGTCCTGGATTTAGGCCCTGAAGCTGGCATTCCACAAGTAGGGTGGGGTAGGCCACTTGTCTCCAATTGGTGAGAATGGCCTAGATAAACTATTGGTGATTCTGGACTGTTGCCCTTTGAGACCCATGGTAAGTAAAATACAGATGGCAGGCTTATTAGTTGTCCTGTCTCCTGGCAGGATATGATAGAGATGAGAAAAAAGGGGAGTAGATGATTAATGCCTTTTCCTACTAGCTGCTTAGAGAAGTTGGGTGGAGAAGAGCCTCCTTGTTTTGAGTGTGCCTCCATTATGGGTGTGCTGATAAAAATTTTTTTGGCTGATACTGATGGCTGATTATTAACCAGCTATATCAGCCGATACCGATCCGATAGCCAATATGCAGCCCGGCAGTTTGGAGAGCAGCGTCTAGCTGGTAAATCTGTGAGAAGGAAGGGACCTGGGGGTGCAGATTGAGGCCCCCCCCCCCCCCCC
>NW_017729000.1:9520677-9525233 GCF_001723915.1 Gavialis gangeticus | reverse complement strand
CCCCCCCCCCCCCCCCACAGTGAGGGAGGGAGTGTGGCTGGGGCAGGGACAGTCATTGTCCACCTGAGGTGGGGCATGGAACGGAGCTTCAGGTGGCTCATCAGGGAAGGGGTGCGTTTACCCACCACTGTGAACACCCTGGGGGAGGCAGGGGGGACATAAGCATTAGGACTGGAAGGTACCTTGTTAGATCATGTGCCCCCCAGATTTGTGCATGGGGTGAGGGCAGGCTGCAGGGTCAGGGCCATGGGTTGCGCCAACCTATTCCCGGTAGGGGGAGGCTGCACCGAGACTGCGCTTGGGGTCAGTGGGGGCAGGGTGGGTGGCGGTGGTGCTGGGAAGGCTAAAAACAGTGTGTGGAGTTTAATCTGGGGCAGATTTGACTCTCATTAAAACAGGCCAGGACATGTGCAACTTGAATAGCGATTAACTTGAATCAGCCACTGTCCCAGGGCAAAGAATTAATTTGCATACTTCATAGGTACTTAACATGGGACAGTAGGGTTGACTGTCTGTAGAATTCCAAGATTAAAAGACTTTGTCCTAGAAGAAATCCAAAATCTGTTTTTAGACTGAGTTAATTGTCTATAAAATGGGAGTAGTATAATAGTACTTCTGTAACTCGAGAGCTGTGGTGAGAATAAATACAATACAGGGCATGTCTACATATGGCTGTATGGTGATGTTGCTGTGGCACCATACTGTAGTACTTCCTTTTGGAAGTACTAAAGCACAGCACAGTACAGACTGCTACTGCACCATGTGAGCTGTGCACACACAGATTTTGCAGCTACATTGCCATAGTGGCATGTTATAGCTGGGTAGTGTGCTGCTATGGCAGTGTAGCTGGCAGTCGCATGTAGACGCATGTGATCACTACATTGCTGTAGCACACAGTACAGCGACATAGCACATCGCTATGTCACCATATGTAGATGAACGCAAAGAGTAGAAAAAACCCTCAGTAATTTCAGCATACAAATATTCTGTAAAATGCATTTGTCTTGTAATTCTTTCTTGAATATGAATACATACTGTAGATTTTAATTTTTGCTTTTGTTATTCTGTTACCCATCAAGAATTTATGGTAATATCTTCTAGAAAACAAACCTGAAATATTGCTAATCTGCTGTATTCTCAGATTAGATCATTAGTACTGGTGTAATTTTATTTCTTAATCACTAACTATTTATAGTTATGGAATTTTTTTTATATATTTATGTATATATCTGTAAGAGGTAGTTTTCTAGTTGGTGTTCTTTCAATACCAGAGCAAGGTCCAGTCCAGCCACTGTATAGTGAAATTAGAGATACAGTTGTGACTAATTTTTATATCTTGCAATATGATACCGTAACAAATATATGAAATGATGCCAAAGTTACCTTGGCAGGATTCAAACCATTATCTGGTGGCATGTAGGCTTGCACCTTCCTTATGGGGGAGCCGGTAGTCTAAATTGGGCCTCTCTTTGGTCCTGGTGTGATGCCTAGTAGGGCTGTGCGAAATAGCACCGTTTCATTTAGATTTCCATTTCAGTGTTTTGATGGGACAGTGTTTCATTTAAAGTTTCATTTTGTTTCAAAGCACTGTTCCGTTTCATTTTGTTGAAACTGTTTCACTGTTTTGACGCTGTTTCAACATTTCTCCCATATGCTATAATGGGGAAGCATGAAACTGCCTATAACTTTGTCCTTTCTTGGCAGATTTGGATGAAAACTGCAGGCATTGTAGCCCTTTCTGAGGCCACAAAGCCTGCCAGGTTTCAAGGAGATAGGTGCAGGGGTTTCTGGGAAAATGCACCTCAAGGTGCTGACAAGCAGAACTTGTGATGTGTATGTGTGTTATGGTGCAGCTATTTTTCTGCCCCTCCCCCAGAGCAATGGGATAGGAAGGGACCTCAGGGAAGGATCACAGTGACTGGCCAGCTACACAGTCAATATCAGAGCAGTCCTTCCTCCCTCTTCCCCCTCCCTCTCCTTCGTTTCAGTTTCTGCAAGCAAGGCCAGTTTTGAAACTTGAAACTTTTTGACTGCTCTCATTTCTTTTTGAGGCTGTTTCGAAGCCTTTCATTTTGTTTCGATTTTGCTATTTCAAGCTCGAAACATCCGGTGAAATTTCGCACAGCCCTAATACCTAGTGCTTTTAGGGCTTCCCTCAGATTAAAGCAATATTCTTAAAATGGATTATTAAAAATGCTGTTGGTAAAGTAGCAGTCATTCATTTTCATGCTCACCAGGGTACCTCTCCAAGGCTCATTATAAGCTGTCCAAACCTCTTTAGTACATGCTGTAAAAATTAGTCTTTTTAAAAAGGGATTTTGAAAGACCTGTGCAAGTAGGAAACCCTTCATATTGGGATTAAAATCCAGTGCCTAGCACAATTAATGGAGTCTTTCCAGTGACTTCCATGTTCTTTGGCCCAGGCTTTCTAAGATGAAATAGAAAATATGAATGACCAGATCATTTCCAAAGCCTTTTTTATGTACCCAGTAATCGATTCAACAAGCCACTTCATTATGTGTTCAGCATGAAGTACATACAGAAAGGAGGGATTTTCATTTATGCCCCAACTAATGAAAGGCAATAGGATCTGGGTAACTAATTCTTAGCTTGAAGTTACATGTTACACTTAGACCATACTAAGGGAACTTTAAAATGCGAGTGTCCACACATTAAAGCTCGTTAACTTTTGTGCTAAGTGCCCTCTGAAACATGTCAAAGATATGCCACTTCAGGTAAGTGTTAACTCTGGGTCGTTAGTGTTGGGGTAACTTCAGTCTGCTCCACAGAGATGAAAAGAGCTATTTGCAGTCCTCCAGTATCCCAGGATGCACAGCTTACAACTCCCTTCCTCCCAAGCCAAAGCAGGGGTAGAGCCCAGGTATTTTTGCCCTTAGCCACACCCCTGCTCACCAGCTCTCTAGTAGCAAGTCAGAGCTGTACAGGCAAAAAATTATTTTAACCCTTATTGTGCAACTCCTCACAGCACATTGTAGTTTTAACACTGTTCAACCGTCCACAGACTAAGTGTGGTCTAAGTGTAACGTGTAACTTCACGCTTTATTTATGCCTTTGAAAATTTCCCCGAGTGATTTGCTGAGTAGGGTTGTGTTTTTGTGGTTAAGTGCTCTGCTTAATTATGGCCAGCGTGCAAAGCAGAGGCAGGACTCCCAGTTACAAGACATCTAACAGAGCTACAACCCATCAGCCATTGGTTACATCCAAGCTATATCTATTTTATTCTTGCTTTTCCTATCAGGTCTTTCCCATAGATTTTTCTGAATTGTTCTTTAATTTCTTTTGTGTTAACAGGTTGCTTTTTTTTCGTATTATCTTTTCCCTCTTTCATTTTCCATGCACCTCTGGCATCTTAATTCCCATGCTTAGACGCATTGTACATGAAGCTGACATCATCCCAGCATTGTTTCAGGATAAGCGTAGGGCAGAAAGCTTTCAGCCCTTGGAGCTCTGTGAAAATGGGGAAGCTTTATAATGCGCATCTTGAAAAAGGCATGGTTGGAACAATGTTTACAAAGAGGAGCTGGTGTACACAGGATCCTTAAAGATAAGTATTACTACCTGGAGCAGTTAAAGATACACAGATATTGTAGACCATAAATGAATACAGTTTTTCTGCTCAAAAGGCAATCGGTAGCACAAAAGAGGCTGCTGATAGGTTATGATCATAGTAAATCTAGATATTTAACATGCTGTTGCAATCTGAAGTTTGGAAAAGAAATACTGGGGTTCTCCAGTTATGCTGGCAGAAGGTAGCAAACAGGGAGGTGTGAGAAGGGATAACAACTCTCTTGCATACTCCTTTTTCTCCAGCAATCTACAGAGATCCTCTACAACTGTGGCACAGAGGTAGGGAGCTGTGGGTCAAGAAGGAGATATGCTGGAGACAGAAGAGCAGAGCAGGGAGGACGTCTTCTCCTCTGCATGGTGCTCTGGAAACCTATGGGTTTTCCAATGGGAAATTTATGCAGGAACTTATGCATGCAAAAATATAGTTATATTTCTGTCTTGTAGCAGAAATGGAAGAGGCTCTCAGTGGACAGTAGTCAGATATTAATGATAGGAAGAACAGCATTGCTATGTTGTAACCCCAGCTCTTGCTCAGACATCCTAAGCCTGGAGCAGGAGCAAGTCCTGTGTGTGCCCAGCCAGCCCTGAGATGTTAGAGAGCAAGACAGAGGTAGCAATGCTCCTTTTAAAGCTACCTTACTAAGGGGGTGGAGAGAAGCTAGTGGGGTGCAGGAGAAAGCCGTTACAAGAAGTAGGCAGACACTGTTCTTTGGGTGAACCTGATCTCTCTTATTAGACCAACTTAAATAGTTGGAAAACAATTTTTAAGCAAGCTTTCAGGTTCAAAAATCCTTCGTCAGGCTAAGGAAGTTTCTGCAGTTGGTGTGTGCTTTTCCTGGGTGGAATGAAAAGTAAAGAAGCCAGAGGCTGGGCTGGGCTGCATACAAGACAGGCAGTCAGTGAAGATGTAGACTGAGGAGTTAATGGGTGAGAGACAAGCTGGGTGGGGGGAAAGAAGGGGGATGAAT
>NW_017729000.1:9519619-9520517 GCF_001723915.1 Gavialis gangeticus | reverse complement strand
AGGACTGAGAGGTTGGAGAGAGAGTGGTTTTCTTGTGAGAAATGGGCCCCCGCAGGTAATTGGGTATTCCTGTGCGTTCATTCTGGTGTGCAGTTGTTGTTTGGTCTCTCCTCTGTATTTTCCATCAGGGCATCTGGTGCATTGGATGAGACGCATCACATTTCTGGAAGTGCAGCTGTACGATCTGGAAATGCCGATGGTTCTGTTGTGGGGTGTAGTGATTGTGGGGGGAGGTGGAGATGTGTTGGCAGGTTTTACATTTCTTGTCTTGGCGTGATCTGGATCCATTTGGTGTGTTCTGGGTCTGAGGAAGTTTGCTTCCGGTAATGAGGTTAGAGAGGTTCGGTGCTTGTTTGAAGGCTAGGATGGGTGGCTCTGGGAAGATCTCTTTAAGAATACGGTCTCTTTCTAGTATGAAGAAAGAGTACAAGAAGTAGGCAGGAATCTTGGGGGTGAATTCAGCCCAAGATATGTAAACTGAATATGCTGAAGGTTTTGACCTATTGGTTTTTTTTAATACATGGGGGTGAAACGTCAAGGCCATATATCTTTTCCCTGGTCAAATGCTTATTTTGTGCCACTTTTTCATTTAAGCCCCTCTTAATTGTTAATATGAAGATACTGTCCATAATAATCAGACTACTTACAGTGCACATTAATTGAGAATTTAGTTTAGATAATGTTTCATTTCATTCCAAAAGCAGAATAGTTCTAAAGCCAAAGATTATACCTGCTGACTTTTCCTCATTTATATGGTAATGTCATTTGGAAAAAAAAAAAGCTGGGCATCTGAGGATTTTATGAATTCAAGAAGAATTAAAGGAATGGCTCAGAAGTGAGGAGCTGTGTCAGGGAAAATATATCTTCCATGTTAAAAAATGATGGTAGGGGAAAGTAA
>NW_017729000.1:9496026-9514619 GCF_001723915.1 Gavialis gangeticus | reverse complement strand
GAATGGCTCAGAAGTGAGGAGCTGTGTCAGGGAAAATATATCTTCCATGTTAAAAAATGATGGTAGGGGAAAGTAAAATTCATTAATGTTATAAGCTTTTCTGTCCTCTTTCTTTGAAAACATGGTGTTATGGTTTTGTTCTGTATTGCTATAACGGTCTATGCCTTAGTAACCTAGAAAGGAAAAATCATTATTTTTGCATTTTCTTCATTTAAAAGCAAAGTTATGCTGACAGACTCCTTCAGGCAGAGCTATTTTCTGATACAATGGACTCCAAGGTAAATTTTGTGAATCTGCTGAGCCCACAATTTTTCCTAAAAGGTAAAGAGTTTTGTGGTCAAGCATTGTGCAGTCAAATCCTCTGGATCCAAGCATTTCGTTGTGGTTTCTGGAGTTGCAGACTCTTTAATGCTGTGCAGTCATGACAGCTGAGAAGTTCTTTCCATTATTACAGGCAGCATGTGTTATTAAACAAATTACCTGGATCCTCTTCAAATTCCTTCTATAAAGAACAACAGATTTTGACAGTAACAACTGGATTGTGTTTTATCTAGGACCAATTATTTACAGTGCATTTTTGAAAATATTTATTTCCTCAAATCTCCATTTTGTTGATACAGCAAGCATTGCATGGAGGCATCACATATTTCCATGTTCTTCTGTTAATCAAAGGAATATTGCCCCTGTTAAAACTGATGTAGTATTGTAACTTTAATGTAAAATACCCCTTAACTCTCCTTTCCTGGGATGTCTGTTTAAAAAAAAAAGACAAGTTTTCACGTCTCTTGCAGTGACCAGTATTGTCATATTGTTTCTTCTTTTTATTCCCCTTCTCTCTGCCGTCTGCCTGCCTCTATCCACTGTCTCTTCTTTTATTTTGAGATGGTAAGTTCTTCTGAGGTAGAGCTCATTTTTGTGTGTACATAGCACCCAGCAGAAACCCCCTCTCCTCCCTCCATGCCAAAAGCTTTCACTCGCCATGGCAATGCAATTAACAATATTTGTTTGCAGTTTAACTGTGAATTAATGTTCAATATTTACCATTTTACATTCCACTGAAAACTGTGAATTGCCTTGAGTGCGTGTTACAGTTTTTGATGATGGTAAAGTTAGGAGCTCTCAAAATTCCTACAGCAGGGTAATCAAGTCATTTACTTTTTAATGTGTAGCTAAGTGACTGCTGTGCGACAGCTCTATGTTGTCTAGTCCATGAACTCATCTTTGACTTATAGGAATTTCATGCACTAAATCGTTCGGCCCGCAACTGACTTTCAAAAGAAATCCATCATTTGACACTTAACCATGAACCCTTCCAAGACGTGTACAGTCAGGAAACTTGGGCAGTCACATGTAGCTTGTTAAAATTAATCAGTCCAATGGCTGGATCATCCTCACTGCTTCTGTGAGCACTGGAATACAGATCCAGTGCCTTTTCTCTAGGGCAAGGGACAGACATTCAAAAAACCTGAGCCTGAACTGATTCAATCTTTGCAGGTTAGTTTAACTTGGCTAGGTTGAACCAATTTGCAAGTGAATGAACATTCACTTTTGATTCTGGAAATGCAGGCACATGCCTGAAGGGGCTTAGGCTAGAAGCCATGGGGCGCTAGAGGCAGTCCTGGCCTGCAGGGAAGCTATGCTGGGGTGGGGCATGGCCAGGCCCCAGCAGGCCTAAGTATGAGTGGGGAGGGGTTTAAATCCCCACTGTGGCTGGCAGGCACCCCAGCTGGAGTGTGTATGGAGGGGGTGGAGGAATGCCAGGCATTGGGGGCAAGCTGCTATGGACCAGGGGCATGGGCAGTGGTGGGGAGAGGCAGTGGACTGCTGCAGGCCAGTCTGGCCCAGGGACAGCGATTGGCTTGCAGCAGCTCACCCCAAGCTTCAAGAAGGACATGGAGAACCTGGAGTGGGTCCAGAGGAGGGCCACTCATATGGTTGGGGGCCTCCGTGGCCAGCCCTATGACAAGAGGCTGAGGGACCTGAACCACCTCAGTCTCTGCAAGGGGAGACTGAGGGGGGGATCTTGTGGCTGCCTACAACCTTATCAGGAGCCACCAACAGGGACTCGGGGAAAGTCTGTTCACCAGGGCCCCCCTTGGAGTCACCAGAAACAATGGCCACAAGCTGAGGGAGGATAGGTTTAGGTTAGATATTATAAAGAACTACTTCACTGTAAGGGTGGCCAGAGCTTGGAACAGGCTTCCCAGAGAGGTGGTGCTCTCACCTTCCCTGGAAATCTTCAGAAGGAGACTGGATAGGCACCTGGCTGGGGTCTTATAACCCCTCCCACCCTCAGTGCTCCTTCCTGCCCATGGCAGGGGGCTGGACTCAATGATCTGTCTAGGTCCCTTCCAAATCATTGAGTCTATGATTCTATGAAGCTCCTGGAGTTGCTGCAAGCAGGCAGTGGGTGACAAGTGCCTCACCTTCACCTGCCACAATTGTTTGCTCTGCTGCCAGAAGAGAGAGGGAGGCAAGGATCTATGCTCCAGCTGTGGTCTACCTGCATACCATGACTTCTGTATGGGGTGGGAGGTAGCAGGTACTGACCCCCACACCCTAGGGCCACCCCAGCCCAAGCCATGCTGCCACAGCAGGAGGCAGCAGTGAATCAGGCTCTGCAATTAGCCTCAGTTCCCCTCCACACCCACTTCCACATCTGCAGTCAGGTCCCATCCCTCTTCCTCCACCCCCTCCCCTCAGCTGGACCTGCCTTGGCCTTGGGCGCTGCTTGCTGCTCCTCAAAGGGACTTGGCCCAGGTGCTACAGCATGGGCCTTGCCTGAGGGGATCTTCAGTGTGGGATAGAGTCAGCGCCATGTCGGTGCCTGCACTGCTGCTCTTTGCAATGGGGGATTAAACACCCTGCACTTCCCCTCAGGCTACTGGCATCTGTCTGCTGTAGCCCTAGGTGCACAAGCAGAGCCTGTCAGTGCCCATGCTGCCCTCCCCCGGCCCTGCAATGGTGGGGATTAACCCCCCTCTTCCCATCAGGCTACTGGGGTCTGGCCACACACTTGCTCCTGCTGGTGGAGCAGCGATGGGGAATGCAAGGTCTGAGGGCACCTGGCAAGGGCTGCTGCCCCACTTCCAGGCAGACCTGGCTGCACTCCAGAGCAGGGATTTGCACCCCCACCCCCTTCTCAGCCAGCCAGAGCAGTGATAGTGCTCTGGCTGGGGAGCAGAGGGGTGGAGCCAACTCTGCTTGCCTCTCCAGCCCAGCCGAGCCCAGGGCTTCAGAGCATGCTGGGATGCTGGGGGACTCTTAATTATCTTAAACCAGAAAGGGAAGGGGTCTGGGACAGGAGTTCCATAAACCTAAGTCAGTGAAGTCTGATACTAAACTGGTTTTGGCCATTTTAAAACTGGTTTATGTGCACTGAACTTATGTTCAGTTACGGGTTTAAACCAGTTTATGCACACTTAAGCGGCTTATATGTAACTTCTGTCCCTAGTCTAGGAGACACAGGAAAGGCCTTTGTAGCATTATTCCTGGTATGGGAGTTATGTATAAAAAAAAACATCTGCACGCATCTAATACAGTTAATGTTAAAAGTGCATTCATGGCCAGTTCCTGAGATACTACTGAGACTCTTGATACTTTCTGGTGGTCTTAAATACCTGGCTTCTGGAGTCACATGCTTACAATGAAATCTCAATTTTTATTTTGTGGGGAAAACTTGCAAATATGAACCTACAAATGACAAATCTGTTTTTCAAAATCTCGTGATTTTTAGTCAATGCTATGATTTTTTTTCTTTTTGTGTCTTGACTTCTGCTTTCTGAATGTTCAGGATTGACAATATGACTGCACACAGAAACATAAAACAGCTCCTAATGCTTCTTGGTCCTTGGTAAAAGCTGCTGAGCAGATGCCTTATATGGAGGAGGCTGTCTGGGGAAAGCTTCATTTGGCACCATCTCCCTGTCCCACTGCTAAGCCCACAAGGGATTCTGGTGCAAGATAATGATAATCTAGCGAGCATTACACTTGCTACCACACAATGAACCACCTTTGATGGAGAGCTGGGGACATCTGTGATCTGAAAAGACTGGAAGTATAGTTTTCATAGCAGCCCCCTGCTCTAATATGCCCTCTGAGGGCCATGAGGGAGTGTTAGAAGCACAAGAGCTCCAAAGAGAATGAGTAAGATTCCCTGAAAGCTGTGCTGGTTTCAGGATATGTGCAGGCATCAAGAACCAAGCCCTATAACGGGAACTGCAAAAAGAAATCTCTCTCCTTGCTGCCAGCTCAGCTTAAGTGAGACTCTCTGAAGGAGGTTCTCTTCCTCGGAAAACAGCTTGGTTTGTATTGTGAAGTGTCCTGCACTGTTCTTTTGGTTGAATCCCACCTGGAATTTCTGTTCTTTATATGTCAGTCCTTGGATCCTGGTAGCACTACAGGTGTAGCAGGCCAGCCAGAATTTCAGTAACCAGGGCGGACAAGGATCTGATATCTTTTATTAGACCAACTGAAACCAACTGGAGAGACTTCTTCAGCCTGACAAAGGGTATTTAAACCCAAAAACTTGCTAATTTTTTTCCCCCCAACTATTTAAGTTGGTCTAATAAAAGATATCAGATTCACCCAAAGAACCTTGTCTGTCCTTAGACCAACACGGCTACAACTTACACCCAAGTAACTATGGTGTGTGTTCTCAGAAACTTGAGTTCTAATTGGATTAGAAGTAGATGATATAGAGCCTTATTTTTTTTTAAAGAAACTTTTTGAAGAAAAAAATAATTTGAGCAACTTTATTCAAAACTTCTGGTCAACACTTACTTATTTTTGCCCCTTAATTGCTTTGGAAAGTCCATGTATTACTTTTTTGTTTATCATGTAAAACAAACATTTCGGCTTTCTTTTTTTTTTAAAGTAGTACTCTTGGACTTGCAAACAACTGCACAAAAGCAAAATAGTGGGCACAAGCAGTTACAGGGAACAGAATAAGGAAAGATTTTTGTCCGAGGAATTGTGAAAGAGTATTTTTTTTAAAATTATTTAAAGTGCCTCTGCGCAGCCCTTTATAAATGCCTTGAATAGGCTTTCGATGTGTCCCTAAGTGCTGTGTGCAGTTGTCCTATTTTCCTGTCTACCATAATTATATCAATTTATAAAAAAAAAAAAAAAGTGCTATGTACAATGACAAGTGAATTATCAGTAGCAAATGAGTTTTTTCCCGTTACAGTCTCTTTTTTTGGTATCGCAGCTGCAAGCCTTGCATGGTCAATAGGATGAGATATTCAGTTCTCTTAAACTCTTGTTTAAAATAAAATTGGATGGTGGAAAAGAGAAGCCATGCTGTAAATTAAAAAGCTCACTAAAGGTAGTGTGAAGACCAAACCCAAGATACCAAAACCACTAAAATAGTTTGAGGTATGGGTACCATTTACCTTGTCAGCTCTCGCCAGTACTGTTTTGAATGGGAATAGTTTTTTATATGTCACCAGTGTAGGAAAACAAGAAAGCTGCCCAAAATCTTTACATTCTTTACGTTACTGTGAAGCCTTATGTTGGTGATTATTTTAT
The DNA here is from genome assembly GCF_001723915.1 of Gavialis gangeticus. Lineage (NCBI taxonomy): Eukaryota > Metazoa > Chordata > Crocodylia > Gavialidae > Gavialis > Gavialis gangeticus. The sequence goes on along the minus strand of NW_017729000.1, from coordinate 9,509,090 downwards.
CACAATAACCATTTTGTATTTGGTAAGTACATATTCAGTAAGTTCATAAATTCTTCACATGACAGCACCTCTTTTGGGTATTTTAAGCTCTATCAGCTCTAAAAAGGCTAAGCTTTTTCTTAATCTTTCACTTTCTCATTGGCTAAATATTATAAGAAGAAAAAAGCAAATTATAAGGTGAACTTTCTGAAGTCTTTTTTCGCTTCCCATCTAATATTGAAATAATAAGGTCAAGTGGAGGCATTTTATAGCCAGACAGCCAAACGCTTAAATAGAGCTTTCAATTTGGAGACAAGTTGGCTCAGAATCTGAGAAATACCATTTAATAGATTATTAAAAGTTCTATAAGACCTTTTCTTTTTCCCTTACATTGGTTGCTCATGCCCTGCATTTGACTGCTAGGATAAAAAGGAGATAAAATCCTGTTTGTTTGTTTGTGTTGTGAATTAACCTTTACCTGATAGGTTAATTCACAACAATTAAGGTGAATTAAAGTTCCTAAGGTACCAAATAGGTAGTAACTAGATATAGTTGATCCTTCATTGAAGCAGATGAATGGATTAACTGATGCATGTTAAGAGTCAAGTGATGAACGGTGTTCCTCCAGGGACTTAAGTATGTTCCCCATAGTAAGCAGTAGAGCTTAGGTGAGTGGTAGGTGCCTAGGTGATAGAACTGGATCATTTCTAGGTATTTTATAGATTTTAGGGTCGGAAGGGACCTATTAGATCATTGAGTCTGACCCCCTGCCCCGAGCAGGAAAGAGCGCTGGGCTCAGATGACCCCAACCAGATGTCTGTCCAATCTCCTCTTGAACACCTCCAAGGAAAGGGAGAGCACCACCTCCCTTGGAAGCGTATTCCATATTTTGGCAACCATCACTGTCAGCATGTTTTTCCTGACGTCCAATCTGAATTTGCTCTCCTTCAGTTTGTGGCCATTGTTTCTAGTTAACCTGGTGGGCACCCTGGTAAACATCGTAGCCCCTATTTCCTGCCGCCCCCTCCCCCAGGAGTTTATATGGGGTATGCCCATAAGTACAAAACAGCCATACAAAGGATTTTGCTATCTAAAAAGATTGTGCCATCTGATCATGGGCACCTACAGGGTTTTATTTCTTGTTGGGTAGGAACAAACTAGACCTGTCTTTAGGAATTAGATACTTCAATTTAGTCTAAATTGTATTTAGGCACATTCAGGCTAAATGGGATTTATCCCTTTTGTTTCTATAGGCATTATAGAACAGTTTTTGAATTTAGGGGCAGATAAAAAGATTTGGTTCAAAAGAGAATGAGAAATTCTAGGAAGTAGAGAATCTGAAGTACTGATGGGCAACCTTTACTGCATTATTCACTGTGAGCCACAGATTATTTACTGATCAATAGTAAAATTTGTTCTGAAAAATGATATGCTCACTGAGTAAAAGAAGGCAAAAATGAGGAGGGGGGGAAGTGTAGTTTATTATACAAACCCCCCAAACAAAAGTGTTCTGTTGAATTGCTGTCATTTTCATTATTTCTCTCAAATACTTTGATCAGTGAGGCTTATCCTATTTAATATCAAGTGTGTAATGGAAAACAGAGGAAGAACTACATAATCTCATTGGATAAACCTATCATCACAGGATTGCCTTCTCTTTTGATGGAGGCTCTACAGTACTGAGTTTTCATTCACTGTTACCAAGAAATGCTCCTGGCTTTTGGAGAGAATTTCAAAAAACATGTTTTTGATCATTGGCTACTGACAAGAGGTGAATGATTCTGTTTAAAGGAAGCTAATGTTAAACTATTTTACAATTGAAGTTGTTTTCAGTATCTGGAGAGAAGTTTGAACAGTTCAGAACCAGGTAAACTTAAACTGTGGTGCCTGGATATATTCAGATAAATCATATCCAGTTAACTAACTTGTGTGTATTGATAAATGGCCAGTAGCAAATCACTTTTGTTCTGGATTTTGATACAATAAAGAAAGATAGGGTGAACTTTGAATTTAGCTGATGCAACAAAGTGGACAAGTTTCTAGACCTCATTGCCTGCATTTCTACTAGTCTTCAGGGGATTCTGAATACTACTTCGGAAGAAATATTTGAACTGAATGGAACTTACTAGCCCATTTTCATCCCCAAAGAGACCAAGACATTCATGACTGTCTGTCTGTAAGGACAGCAAGAATGAGAATAAAATGTGAAATTGTGTGCGTCAGATTAGACCTGAAGTCCTTGCAAGGGAAACACATGAAGCAGCAACTTTTTAAAAATATGAAAGCCATTATAGCCCAGTGGGAGAGCTGAAATAAGTTAGCATAGTTCTTGCAACAGGGTATGCCTTTTTAACTAGCGTACAGTACTTCCGAAATTTGTATTTATACTGTTTTCTAATTAAACATAACATGTTGGTATAATTAGTCTCTGCTACATACAATGCGTGAAACAACCTTGTTGTGCATTGTTGAGTGTGCAATTTAGAAACCTGCCAGCAAAGTGTAAGTCTATAACCACATGCTGTGCAGCCTGTAGAGTATTCCCACTTTAGGGCTAAGGAGTAAAGTGTGAGCAGACAGAAAAATTACAAAGCAGACTTCAGCACATGTCCACTACTGAACAGCTCCCCACGATCCTCTGAAGTTCTGCTCTTTGAACACCTTCTTTTTTTTTTTTTTTTAAGGGCTTCAAAAGGAAAATATAACAACAGACCTTAAAAATATGGTTGTAAAACAGAGCCTGAATGTGATATTTCTGTTAAAAAAAAAAAAAAAAAAATCTCCTTCTCACTTAAAAAACAACAACCCCCTCCCAGAAAACCCCTTTTGTATAACTAGCAATGGGATACAACAGCAGGGGGCCAGTCATTTTAGCAAGCATACCACAAAGTACATCCCATAGTTTCCTCAAGTGCCATGCTGATCCTACTGCCCTGTCTGCTGCTCTGCTTTCTGTTCCCTGCTCTATCTATCTGCTCTGTACCACACACAAAGGCTGCCCTGCCACTTGTGGCACGCATGCCACAGATTAGCCACCCCTGGTATGGAATATCAGGAAAGTCATTAATAAGGAATGACCATGCATACTCCCAATGGAAGCCTAGAGAAAGCATTTAAAAGAATAATGTTTCGCTTATCATTAAAGATGAAGGCAGAAGATGAGGCAGAGTGGCACCTTAGAAGTCCGTTCATAGCATCTGACCAAGTAGACTGTTGCCCACAAAAGCTTGTGCCTTTCTTCAGGGGCAGATCCAGGATTTCAGAAGGGGGCTGAGGGGGCAGTGACCTGCCCTGCAGTGATGTCTGCACCTCAGCTTCCAGCCTCCCCCTTCCAACACCAGGGTGAGCTGACTGCATCGCAGGGGGACTTTCTTACTTGCTTGAGAAACTTAATCTTCCCTCCCCTCTCCCTTCCCCTCTGCTAAGCAACACATTCCTCTCCTCCCCTCTCCCTACCCCACAATCCACCCCCACCCCAACCAATAGCTGCTGCTGCTGTCCTTAGCTGAACCAGGGATGCTGGGGGCAGGATGATTCAGCGCTGCTCCTGCCCTGCTGCCACCAGGCTTTGCATTGAGCAAGGCTCAGCTAGAGGCAGCAGCAGCAGCAGGCAGGTTCCCTTCCCTTGTGCCTGCTGCTGGGCTGGCAGGGAATACCAAGAGGGCCAGGCAGGGAGGAAGGACCTTCCAGCTGCTGGCACTGTACGTGGATGAGCCCGGCTCTGTGTAGAGAACAGCTGGAGCAGGCAGGGTTGGCTCTGGAGCTCCCCCAGCTTCCCTGCCTATGCTCCTGGGGCAGCCAGAGATAGTGGCAGTGGTGGGCAGCAGATGAGGGAAGGGAAGGGGAGGAGCAGGAATGTGTTGCTATAGGGAAGGGAAAGGGGGATTCCTACTTGAAGGACTTAAAAAAGGTCCCCAAGTGCTTCCGTGGCATGGTCAACTGAAAGCAGGGAGTCAGCTGTGCCACTGCACCCTTGTTTCTTCCACCTTTGCCTCTTTGAGCCAGTTAGTCTCTGAAGTGCCACCCTGTCTAACAACGTGGCTAACTATACCTCTGCTCATGAGTAATGATAAAGTGTTTCTTTTTCCAAAATTTTGGAATGTCTTTCCCACTTTCTTGTCTCACTCTTTGGTTTGCTTAGAGCGGGTAAGATAGCAAGTGATAAAATGGTTTTCAAACCCATGCTTGGCATAAGCTCTTTAGAAAGATGCCATGTTTAGGTGACTTTTCAGGTTTCAGATGCATGGATGGCACCAGTCAGTAGGTTCCTACTTGCTTGCTCATCTCTGCAAGCTATCCTTTTATTGGAGGATGTTACCCTGAGGCAAGTTCTAGGGGTCTGCATCAAAAAGACAATGGGCAAACCATGAAGAGGTGTAGCAGTACTGTTTATCAGGATGCTTCCCTCCCTCTCCCTGTGGCTGATGCAGCAACAGAAAGGAGATACTAACAATATGGCAAGCTTTAACAGAGGGTTTTTCTTTGCAGTGTGCATACCAAAATAAAGCATAAAGTTTCCTTTATATTTTCTTTTATGATTCCTACAGATTAGCAGAAGGTGCACATAAAATTAATAGAAATGTGCAGTAATTTGCTGTAAAACCAGATGTATTGTGATGACTTAAAATATCTTTGCATTTTGAAACATCTCAGTAACCTAATTTGGCCATTTAACCTCATGAACTCTCAGCTTTACCTAACAGCTGAGAGCAGTAATGGCACTGGGAGATAATGTGCATGTTTTCTGTTTCTTTGTGTGTCTGCTACTACAGTTTTTTCAGTGCATTTGCTTTATTTTCATCCTGGGGGGTGAGGTAGGGGAGTATGTAGTGGATATATGGCAAAATCTTGGGACAAAAAGCAGTCTGGAAGTGTGGTTCTTGGGTAGCTAGTGTGGCCAGTGGTTGTGGGTTATGATGCTGTTGGGAAATAAAATGTTAAGGCTTTAAAAGCCCTAGCATGAACACCATTTCCAGCCTACTTAAATGGGGTGTTCAGTAGTAAAAGGGTAGAGAATTGGACTCGGTATTGTGGAAAAAGCAGTTTAAATCTCCCTGTGCAGCTATAGTGAAATAGTGCATAATGGTTATTACAGCCCCCTTCCACAGCATTTTCAGGCTGGCTGCTGATACAACAGCTTCAATATGAATATTCTGGTAGGATACTTGACTCAGAAACCCACTAAAAGCTCCACTGGCCTCCTCTAGGCCATGGTGGCCAAGGAAAGGGAAGCCAAGAATTGTCTGATCCAGGAGATTTGGCCATGAGTATCAGCTGTGCAGTCTTGAATGCCTTGTCGAGAACATGAGCCACGTCACCTTTGTATTTTCTATGGCACTGCTCACCACTGGTCCAGTTTCCTGCAGCGTTTCTGGAGGTCCTGTGTTGGTCCTTTTTCACTTCCGTAATTCCATGGGAGCTCCTTTGCTTTGGCTTGATGCAATCTACCCTGGGACCAAGCCCCTTCTTCATTTGATTTGACAGCATCTTGTAGGCATCTGCAGGACAACAGTTCTTCAGGTGGGAGTGGACATGCAGCTGTCTAAAGAGGATTTGGGAGTCTGGGACCTCTGCATGTTTAGAAGCATAGTATGTGTGGCTCTGATACTCTGATACTGGGTACTGAATTTATTAATATGAAAAAGACCATTTTGGCTGCCTGCTAGCATTTCAATATCACATCAAGTCAGTTCCTGAGTCTTGGGGCACGTGAGATACAGTAACCGCCCTCCTAGGTTAGTTGAGTTGCTTTGCATCATTGGTGATTCTTCAGGTAGCATTTCAATGGAGAGATGATAATTTGCCCAGATGACCCCAGAGCATGGGAGGGCACCTAAGTACACGGACAGACCAATCTACCTGGGAGGCACTGCAGTGTGGAATAGGAACAGGAGGGATGCTAGCAGCAGAGTAGTTAGGTATGTATCCCTGTGAGCCATAAATTTGCTACAAAGTAGTTATTCTTTTCCCCAGCAGAATTACTTGTTGTGGCTTAACTGCAAAATAATTTCCTATAAGGGAAAAGATTCTCTGTCAGTGCACTGTGCTTAAGAAATTCAAGTTACTACTATGTACCAAACTTGCACAGAGAGAACTTCAGAGGGTCACATCTCAATGTGAAGGAAACAAGGAAGAACAAAAAAAGAAAGAAAATAAATCTCTGAGTTTTCTTTTTACTGCAGATTTGAATTGCAGTTCATTGCGTATTTACTGTGCGAAAGAGATCTGAATAATAGCTGTAGCAGATTGAGTGCTGATGTTGGCACATGTGATCTTGGCAGGCAGATCATTGATGCTGGTAGCTGTACTTTTGGCCAGGGCTCTTTGAGCAAAAGCAAATGGACCAGTGGCAAAGATTGTGGCTTTGGGCTGTGGCCCTGGAATTGTTTGGTATAGATGTCAGCAGCTGATAGATATTGCTTGGCATAGAGGTTGGCTCCGTATTGGACGTATCGGTTTAGGCTTCCTGTATGGTTTTTCTTGCCCATATTTACTCATTCTCTTTCCCTCCGGCTCATTTGTGTTTCATTGTGACTACTTGCATACACAAGAAGGCCTGCTCTGTTTCTTTTCTCCTTTTTCGCTCTGCCTGTTAGCTGAACCTGGCAGGTACACAGAGCTGCTTTGCTCTGAATGAAGCAATATAGATTAAGGCAGGCTTGTGCAGGCTGAAGCCACCCCTGTCAGTGGCATTAAGCTCTTTGACTTCAGCATCTCAGATGATTGGCTCATGGGTTAATATGGATTTGCACCTGGAAGCCATTTCAGCTTGATTGGTTCATCTTGGGCTATTACTGTTCACCCTTCCCCTGCCCGTGTGCCTATATACAAATCCATTTTACTAGCGTCAGTTTTCTGAGTGCTAAGGGGATATGCTAAGGACCAAATACTTGGCAGTACTGGAGATATTGGGGGGGGGGGTGGATTGTAGGAAGATGGCATCTGGTCCGATAAGAGAGGATGCTGTACAAATGGGAATACTGTAAGAACCTAGACAAAGGAAACTGGAGGCTCTTGCCGTTTTGTGCCTTTTAGGGTTTGTTTGTTTTTTTTTAAATTTATATATCTATTATCAGTAAATCAGTATGTAGTTTACAGAGCATGTCTGCACCATTATTACAGGAGCTGGTGAAAACAAAAAGAATAATTTTTACAATGATAACTTTCAGGGAAATTTCAAATCTTTGGGAAATTTTGAGCAGTTCTATAACCTGATCAGAGGAGAGCAGCAGATTTCACGTTGATTCTAGACACGCCTGCAATACAAATAAGAATCACAGTTTTGTCTTTTAAAGAAATGTATTATTGTGCTGAATTTTGGCCTCTACCCACTCCCTTCCTGTGCTGACTGCAGGCACTAGAAGAGATGATGATGATGTCCATCTGAACCCCATGCACCCTGCTGCTCTTCATGAGGCAGGTGAGCTTCACTTCAACCCTGCCCAGTGCAAAGATGAACGTGCTGAAATTTCCCTTGGGAAACAAACTACCCCAACTTCAGCACATTCATAGATTCTATGTTTGGGTAGCATGAAAGAAGTCTAGACATGCAGGGAGGCTGCTTCGCTGTGGTGTAATTAATTAGCACACTCCAGCATCCTCCGCGTCTTGTGTATCAGCATCCCTGTGTCAAACATGCTTTAGTTAAATTGCCCCTGCCGCCATTTTGAAGCATGGGGTCACTGATACACAAGACACTGTGGGCATTTTGATTAGAGTGGCTCTTGGAGCCACTCTAATTAAAACACCCCCTCCCCAACTGTGGACCACATGTAAAAAATGCCTTCAGTGTGCAACACCAACCTCTCCTTAGCATCTGTGGGAGTTTTGAATTGCCTAAGGATACCTTGGCTTTGCCTTTTTTTTTTTTTTTTTGCACCAGTAGTGACAAATATCACAATGTCTAATGTACCCAAGCAGAATTAAAAAGTGATCTAACCTGATTGTGGTAACAAAGATTTATGCATTTTTCTGAAACAATATACTAGACTTGCTCAGGAAGATGAATCAAAACTCAGTTCTTCAACTTTCCAATTTTCAAGCTGCAGAAAGTAGTGCTAGTAGTCTGTTTGATTCATTTTACAAAAGGAAATTGTCTTTTTTTTTAGTAGTTTTGCTTTGCACTGGTTAAACCGCCATTAATAAGATCTTGAATAGTTTTGAAAACATATTCACTTACTGACCCTTTTCAAGGCAAAAACTTCAAAGGAGCCATACCATTTGAAACGTCTTTCTGGCAGCAGTGACATATAAGCCTGTCTGTAAGAATTCTTTGGCTTAATTTGGCTTTCTAAATGGGGTTCCTGCACTAGCTGCATGCATAATAGATGACTGATTGTTACTAAAATGAAGAAAAGAAAAGAAAAAAAAATAGTAAAATGACTTCTTTGTCTAGTGTTATTCAGGTGTGAAAGATCCCCAACCTGTTAGGACTTACTGCAATGAAAGCTTTGCACCCCTGCAAACTGCCTTGCAAAAAGTAAACATAAAAAGATATTGCTATTTTGGCAGCATCTTTTGAACACTAAATACCCCTTCTTGTATGTTATACATACATTCCCTTATAGCCTGGGAATTCTTTTTCTTTGAGGTAAGGATGAATCTGTATTTGCTTGATCTGTTTTATGTTTAAGGAGATTAACATATATTCAGGATAATGAAAATCTCTTCAAATGTGTGGTGCATCTTTGTTGTGATGAAAGGCTGATATTAGCTTCCTACTGATGACTGCAAAATAAGAGCACTCATGAATTTAAGGCAGCTCAGCCATGCTTTTGGTCTGACTTTGTGTTGAAAGATCCGCCCCCGCTCCCCAACGAATATTATGTTACAGACTGGATTTTAACATTGCATTTCCTTACTCAGGGAAAACTCCTGGAGATCTCAAGGAGCCTTTATTAAAGTCTTTTATGTACATGTCTTTAGAATATCCAAAATACAAGGAAATCTACCTGTGGGATATGAAACTGCAAGTTTTGGTCCGTAGTGTTTTATTGTAACACTGGAAGGTTTCTGTCAGAATGGACAAGGCTATAGGTCTGTAAATTATTAGATGAGATCCAGTTAAACAGATCAGAAGAAGAGTACTTCTGCACCTCTCCACTATATGCATGACAACATGGCTCCCTGAGGAGTTGCTCCTTCAGACAACGCTTTGAAGAAGCAGGGGTGGCAGCATTAATTTACATTTAATCCCCACTGGGAGGCAGGGGGATGATGATAGGGAGACTTGCTCTGCTGCTTCCTTATGTGTAGAGCCCACTTTGTGTTGCTGCTATGGTTGGGCTTTGCACTTGGTGAATGGTTATGTGGGGCTGAAGTCTCCGCATTCCCTAAGTCACCTGCCTGAGATCAACTCTCTTTGGCTGTGCAGAGAGGGCTTGCGTTAATAGACTTATAACCTCAAGAAACCATGGAGCTGACTTGATCAGCAAGTGTATTGGTTGGCCAGTAATCTCATTTGTCAGCCGGGATTCTTATTGTACCCCTTCTAGATCTAGTGAATGCCACAACGTAAAATTTATGTAGTAAGAACTCCAGCCTTTAGAGATGCACGTTCATAATAGTTGGTTGAGTATTGTATGATGGAGTTTGTAAGCCTCTGGGACGGAAAACACATCTTCCTCTTATTTTTTATGCAAACCCGAGCATAGACTAATAAAGCGCTACAGGGAATCTCTTTGGTGAAGTCAGCTGGTCAAGTGTCTTGCTGGAATCCGTGGATGTGACTCACTTGATGTAAAAGTTCCAGCTTTTCGGAGTAGTTTCCTTAAGCAACCAGAGCTCTGAGGCATCCTTACTGGGATATAATGGAAGTGTGGAAGGCTGCTGCTTAGCATTCCAAGTATTGTTCATCCTTTAGAAGAACCTTGAACTTTGAGAAGCCCATCCACAATCCCCCCGTGGGGGACAGGTTCGGTGATTTGCAAAGTGACAGATGACTGTAGATGAGAGAGAGTGAAGGCAGAATTAATGTACCCATACCTTCCCTTCATTTAAGCGAGCCACCAGTGAAGTGAGTAACAGCTATATGTGTGCGCCCAGGAACCATATTGTTACAGAGACAGGAAGGCCTAGTGGTGGCAGCACAAAGGCACAAGCCCTCTATATCAGTGGCCTGTTTCTCCATTGGTTACCATTGGTATCATTGGTTACCTTGAATTTGTTACCGTTTATTGGTTGGTGAATCACTTTTCTCACGGAAATGAGGCAGAACTTCTCTGTCTATCTTAAGTACCTGTCTGGCCCCCATCACTATAGCAGCAGAGGGCTCAGAGTCTTCAGCGTACACGTAACTGTCCTTACAACATCCCTCTGTGGTTGGGAAGTGCTGTTATCACTGTTTACAGGTGGCAAACGGAGACAGTCTAAAGTCCTGCTTGTATGGGTTCCTTCGTGACCCCTGGATTGCTGTTGATAAAACGAGCCCCCTACCCACTTGTTCCCAGTGGCCATACCAGGGACAAGCACCTAGACAGAGTACATGGCTTTGATCACCCAGAGTGCTTATCCCAGGACAATGCTCAGGCTCTCTGGCAGTCATGATGTGACCCACTCTGAGCCACTTGGGGCCATTCTTGAGCAGTGTACAGTATTGCCCCAGCAGGAGTGACTGGGGAGGGCTTATTTAGTCAGCTCTGGGCCTTGGAGTCTGGAAGGAAAGGATACAGACCTTCTTGAAGGTACTTGCCCAAAGTCCCGCAGGAGTTGGGATTCTCACAACCACTAGCTGTGCCTTAACCTTTAGTCTGTCCAGAGTCCATGGAAACTGTGAATGCAAACATATGGAGTTTTCCTTCGTCTGACTGATTATTGGGCTAACTGTATGTACAGGAAAGCCAGATCTCCTTATTTCAGATGGTAGCTTTACCCAGCAGTATAGGATCATAGAAAGTTAGGGTTGGAAGGGACCTCAGGAGGTCGCATCTAATCCAACCCCCTGCTCAAAGCAGGACCAGCCCCAGTTAGATCATCACAGCCAAAGCTTTGTCTAGCCAGGTTTTGAAACCTGCAAGAATGGAGCTTCCACCACCCCCATGGGTAACCTGTTCCAGTGTTTTACTACCCTCCTAGTGAGAAAATTCTTTTTAATATCTAACCTCAACTTCCCTTGCTGCAACTTGAGCCCATTGCTCCTTCTGTAATCTGCCACCACTGAGAACAGTCCAGCTCCATCCTCTTTCGATCTCCTCTTTAGGTATACTTTATGTATACATTAGCAAAAGGTCAGCTTAGAGGTAATTGTGAAAATGAAAATCATGAATGTGAAGGGAAAGTTTTTCTTTAGATATATTTCCCTTTCCAAAATTTGTAACTTGGATATTAAAGGGGTGAAGGCAGGGGATAGTGGGAGTTTAAGCAATGACCTTGCTATACCAAGCTTGTCAGGCTGCATTTCAAATTGGGCTATGATCATTATTGTTCTTGGCTTAATTCATTATTACATCGTCTCTTGCATCAAAAACATTCCTGTGCGTGCCAAGTCTCGAGCTGAATGTGAGTCTGCTATCATTGGCCAGCCAACATCTATTTTGATAAAAATTAAAGGGAAAAAAAGCCTATCAAAGTAAATGGCAAGCTGTTTTGTGCCCATTGTCACTGCCATGCAACATGCTTGTGATGCAGCATTCTGCATCCCAAATGGCCCTTTCACTTAGTTTTAAATGCATTTACAATTTAGAGCTAAACTTTTTTTTTTTCCCAAATGAATGATGGAAAATCTTGATGTAGTTTAGGCAAAAGATTGATTGGAACTCCATCTGTACCCAGAAGGCCAGTGTTAGGTATGAAACCACATGTGAGGGAGAAGGAAGGAGGGCAGGAACCTTGCTTTCCCTTACCAGGTATCATGTTTGCAGCTCACAGTGCCATGCTAATTTTTGGCAACAGATTCTCCAGTGATCTCAGTGGAGCTATGACACTATGACCAGCTGGGGATCTGTCTTGTATTATTGTAGAGAAGCATACTACTTATGCTTTTTACACCTATTTCCAGAGTTATTTGCCATTGACTTAGCTCTAGTCCTCCTAAAATCAATGCTATTCCCATTGACCACAAAGAGTCAATTAGGCTAATTGAGCCTTGTTGAAAAAGCCATCCACAATGTTAAGTTTACTCAACTGTTGCACAGAATCCTCTTAAATGGTTAGACAGGTCTTTTTTTCTCCTTTTACTATTTCCTCCTTCATTTTCCTGCTGTTATTTTGTCTATCAGATTTCTGCAATTTCCAGTAGTATTCTGTTTTCTCCTGGCTTTCTGCCATTATGGTTCACAAGTTATCCCAAAGAAACACTATATAGATGGTGTCTTGATGGATGGTATCCTGTTCATTGCAGGCTTTAAGAATAAATTCTGTTTTTCATATTGTCTGCTCTTTAAATAGATTTACATTAGACAATCCAATGTTCCCCACTACCTAAATCAAACACTGTTTGTCAAGTGTGAAAAAGGCTGTTAATGTTATTTCTACTATTGTAAAGTTTCCTCTTTAAGGGGGCACCGTAAGTAATTTTGCAAAGGCAAGTGTGGCCAAAGGCAAGTCACTTCACTTTTCTGTATGTCTTCCCTGTTACAATCCATGTTTGTCCTGTGTATTCACCTTATAGACTATTTGGGCAACCATTTTCTCCAGTTATCTTTCTGCACAGTGCTTAACCTCACGGAACCTGGGTTTTGGTTGTGCCTCCTGATACTACTATAAAACAAGTACAAATACTAAGCAAGGATCTAGACTTCCATATGAGCTTCTTCTGTCCAGGCATCATTTTGAAAAAAAAACATTTCATTTTAGTGGGGCTCAAGGAGAATCAATAAGGTGGGAACTAGGGCTGTGCAAATCTTCGGATGCGGATTTGATTCGGAGGAGATTTGGCCCAATTTGGTGGCCGAATCTCCAAATCTGAATCGAATCAGGGGACCAATAAAAAGGTCTGAATCTATTCGGAAATGATTTGGGGAGCTTCGGCAATTCAGGCAGTCCCTGCCTGCTGAAGCAGGAAACTGGAGCTGGACTTAGAGCTAGTAAGTAGCGTTGGGGGGGGACCATGGGGGACCCCTGCCTGCGCCACCAGCACCCCTCAAGCA
>NW_017729000.1:9495281-9495519 GCF_001723915.1 Gavialis gangeticus | reverse complement strand
GGGGGGGGTTGGGGGGCTCATGCAGAGCCCCTCCATGCAGCGTGGAGCAATGGGAGGCAGCCGAGATCACCCCCAACCTGGCAGCTCCCAGTGAGTCGGGGCTTTCTTTTTCAAAGTGCCAGAGCTGGGCTGGGCTGGGCAGGGCAGCCGTTGCCAGGGCTGGGAGAGCAGGCAGGAGATGGGCCTGGGTGATTCAGAGATTCGACGGCAGCCGAATCTCCCAATCGGTTTTGGCCCA
>NW_017729000.1:9488905-9490281 GCF_001723915.1 Gavialis gangeticus | reverse complement strand
CAGATTCTCCAGTGATCTCAGTGGAGCTATGACACTATGACCAGCTGGGGATCTGTCTTGTATTATTGTAGAGAAGCATACTACTTATGCTTTTTACACCTATTTCCAGAGTTATTTGCCATTGACTTAGCTCTAGTCCTCCTAAAATCAATGCTATTCCCATTGACCACAAAGAGTCAATTAGGCTAATTGAGCCTTGTTGAAAAAGCCATCCACAATGTTAAGTTTACTCAACTGTTGCACAGAATCCTCTTAAATGGTTAGACAGGTCTTTTTTTCTCCTTTTACTATTTCCTCCTTCATTTTCCTGCTGTTATTTTGTCTATCAGATTTCTGCAATTTCCAGTAGTATTCTGTTTTCTCCTGGCTTTCTGCCATTATGGTTCACAAGTTATCCCAAAGAAACACTATATAGATGGTGTCTTGATGGATGGTATCCTGTTCATTGCAGGCTTTAAGAATAAATTCTGTTTTTCATATTGTCTGCTCTTTAAATAGATTTACATTAGACAATCCAATGTTCCCCACTACCTAAATCAAACACTGTTTGTCAAGTGTGAAAAAGGCTGTTAATGTTATTTCTACTATTGTAAAGTTTCCTCTTTAAGGGGGCACCGTAAGTAATTTTGCAAAGGCAAGTGTGGCCAAAGGCAAGTCACTTCACTTTTCTGTATGTCTTCCCTGTTACAATCCATGTTTGTCCTGTGTATTCACCTTATAGACTATTTGGGCAACCATTTTCTCCAGTTATCTTTCTGCACAGTGCTTAACCTCACGGAACCTGGGTTTTGGTTGTGCCTCCTGATACTACTATAAAACAAGTACAAATACTAAGCAAGGATCTAGACTTCCATATGAGCTTCTTCTGTCCAGGCATCATTTTGAAAAAAAAACATTTCATTTTAGTGGGGCTCAAGGAGAATCAATAAGGTGGGAACTAGGGCTGTGCAAATCTTCGGATGCGGATTTGATTCGGAGGAGATTTGGCCCAATTTGGTGGCCGAATCTCCAAATCTGAATCGAATCAGGGGACCAATAAAAAGGTCTGAATCTATTCGGAAATGATTTGGGGAGCTTCGGCAATTCAGGCAGTCCCTGCCTGCTGAAGCAGGAAACTGGAGCTGGACTTAGAGCTAGTAAGTAGCGTTGGGGGGGGACCATGGGGGACCCCTGCCTGCGCCACCAGCACCCCTCAAGCAACCCTGACCCCTGCCTGCTATTCCAGCACCCCCCGCCATGGCTGCCCCACCTGCCCCAGCTCCTGGGCCTTTAAGAAAAAGCACTGACTCACCGGGTGCTGCCTGGTGGGGGGTGATCCCTGCTGCCCCCCACTGCCCCACGCTGGATGGGGAAGCTCTGTCATGAGCCTCCCCCTC
>NW_017729000.1:9483170-9483905 GCF_001723915.1 Gavialis gangeticus | reverse complement strand
GATTCAGGACAGTGATTCGAATCACTGAATCGAATCACTGTTCCCCCGAATCGGCCAAATCTGAAGCGAATACTAGCCGCTTTGCACAGACCTAGTGGGAACCTCTGGAAAGGCGTTATGTTGTCAATCGTTTCCTTACGGTTTTTAATTTAACCCATACATTATTCAAATGCCATTCTTGCTCGAAGTATCCATCCCTGTTCTGTTCCTACTGAAATGGCTAGCATGCCTCTTATTGTTTACAATGGGAGCAGGGATCAGTACTCTGGTATTAACACTAGACAAAAAATTACCTTTAAAAAATGCTCACAGCATCTCTGAGAGCAGCTCTTATTTGAAAAAGATAACCTCTTGCTCCACAAGAAACTGAGGACTTGAATATCAACTAAGGTATAAAATACTAATAATCTATTTTTTTTTGGGGGGGGTGGGGAGCCAGTTTTCAACCAAAAAAAAGCCTTATATCCATCTCTACGCTTTCTCTATCTCTGAGCTACGCTTTAAGAAACCCTTGGAAACTTTGCCTGAACATGTGCTCATCAGGGGTTGTCAGCTGGGTGTACGTGTACCCTTGGGAGTATTTAAGAAGGCCCTAGGGGGTATGTGTGGGCGGGCAGGGATGGAGCACCCACCACGCACCATCCCATGCAGGCGCCGCCTGCCCAGCTGGATGCGGGGAACAGGGGAAGCTCGCACATAGCAGCTGCCGCCGCTCTGCAATACTGTGTGCCACCG
>NW_017729000.1:9471853-9482933 GCF_001723915.1 Gavialis gangeticus | reverse complement strand
CCAAAAAGGTTGAAAACCCCTGTACTACATAATCAGGACCTAAGACTTCTATAATATCCTGATGAGATTTTCTTATTTCCCTTATATTGTAAGTTTTGCTTCATTCGGACAATGTTTTTTATGAAGGGTTAGAACTGGTAGGAAAACTGTTTCTGCTGGAAGCCAGACTTTGTTTGACTTCCAGAAACATAAAACGAAGCATTTTGGCCCAGAGCTGCTAAAACCCAAACATTTAAAAAGATGATGTCAGAGAAACTCTAAGCAAAAATTATTATTTTTTTGGTCAAAAATAATTTTTCATCCAAAAATGTTTACAGAAAGTTTAAAACTAATCCTGCTACTCATATGATAGCACAGCACATTGTTGTCTGCAGTTTGAACCTGAGCCAGCAAACTTTGAGGCAGCTTATTACATTCCCTTCATGTTGCTGAAAGATTGAATACAGTTGACAAGTGTTTATGGTTATCAACATAATCTAAAATGAACTTTCCTAGTAAAATAATACAAAGGTAAATGTGCTGACAGAAGTAACTAAGCCAGAAACTCCACTTTGGTTAAGTTGCTTCAGGGAAACATTTCATACATAGAAATTATGTTTTCAAGAGGAAAAAATCATTATGAGAAGAATTTCATTATTACAGAAAAGAATATAATGGCTTTATATATGATGGAGAAAGATGATATCTTTCATTTGAAGCCTCTTTTAATGCACTGGTGACTTTACCATTTCAACTAAATGCCAAGAAAGATGCATGTTAGGAACTCGGGTGTCTTTATTACTGCAGCATATTATACTGGCGTGTTTTTTATTGAGCAAGTGCCATTGAGCAGAGCAGACATTTCAGAGCAGAATTCTTTTCCATTTGAAAGTTTTTAAAAACCGTTTTGCCTTTTGGTTCATTCCTTTTTGACTCTCTTGCTTGTAATGTGCTGTTCTTATCCTTCCCCTCTTGCCTTCCCATTACTGTTTAGCTTTATTAGCCTTTGTTCGTGCAATATTCAGTGCTCTCGAAATTTAAAAATAACATGACTAAATCACTCAAGAGAAACTCTTTGGGTTCAGCTTTGATTGAGTCATTTGAAGGGGACAGCTCAGTGATACCCCTCCATACACATCCTGTTTTTATTACCCTGAGTATTTCACTTTAGTGTTATGGCTTGGAATAAAAGTGTTTGATGATAAATATATTTAGATGATTCCTTTTTCCATTAGTAAGGAGGTTTGCATATTGTGTATGTTATATCCAAATAATGTGATAGTGTTCATAATTCTGTTCATAAGCTTTCATTTAGTGCCATTATTTTTAGCAGAATAATGAAACTTCATTTTTATACCCTTTTAAAATGCTTTACAAAGGAGTTGGTTTGCCTTGTCCCCATTTTACAGATGGGGAAACTGAGGTATAGAAAGGGGCAGGTTGAATGTTGCCCAAGTTCTCCTAGCCATTACTAGCAAAACCAGGACTTAGACTGGGGGCTTCTGAACCTGGCACTTTTTCCAGCAGGTCACTCTATAGTGATTTCTATTTTAAAACAATGGCATGATTGTTTGAGTACCTTACCCTTTGAGTACTTTATTCATATCTCATCAGGCTCAAACCACTTGAATGTTCTTATAGACTTCTTTATCCTGTTTCATCTCTTTTGAGATCTGAGGAGGGGAGGTCTGATGTAGTTAATCCTACTACAGTTTTTCCCCAGTAACAGAACTCAGTGATGACAAGACTTCCAAGTAGACAGAGACTTGATCTCGCTTCCACACAATCTTTGCACCAGTGTAACTTCACTGTCTTTCAAGAAGTTGTTTCTGATTTACATACTTAAGTATGAAGAGACTATCTGTCACATCATAGGTGAGTGTCCCTAAATCCCTTCATATTGGCTAGTGTGAGATGGGAATGTTTTCATTAAAAAAAAAGAAACAGAGGCAAAATTCAAGTTTCATATAGGCTTTACATCAGGATGAAAATCCTAATTTTTTTCCCCCACAAAGCAGAATAGTGGCTTTTTGATCAGTAGTTGAAGGGTGAGTATGTTTTGTGCTATGTAACGCTGATGCCCGACAGCTAAGAGGCACCATGAGCCATTAATCATGTGAGCAGCCCCACTGGAATCTAGTGGAGCTATTTGTGGAAACAGGTGTTCACTTAACATGAGTGCATGGTAGCTTTGAGATACCACTAGTGCAATTCACCTTCAAATATATAAGGAGTCTGTGGTTCCTAACCCCACTTTTGTCCTCAGATAAAATATCAATTCATTTTAAAATGGTAAATAGATGCTGATTGGGGTTTTTTTAGCATGCTAGGCCATGACTCTTGTGTCCAGTGAGTCTCTAAAGAAATATAAAAGAAAAGTAGCTTAAAAGAGATGAATCCAACAAAAGACTATGAATATTCAAGCAGGCAGAGCAAAAGGACATAGTGATGCTGAAGGAAAAAAGAAGAGTAGGGAAGGGAGTGGGGGAAGGCACACATAAATAGACACTTAACGAAACACAAGTGAAAAGGTTAATTTTCTCTGTTAAACTTCGCTATCACATCAGTCACCTGCACGTGACCTGGCTGGACAGTGCCAATAAACTTCTCTAGGCTACTTTTCTGTTGTGCCAGCTTCTACTTTGCTCTGTCAAGCAGCAGAAGTTGAGGATCAACCAAAAGGCAGTGATTTTTTAAAATCCTAGGTGGGGATTAATGATTGATGGAGTCCTAGAGGTAATAGGTCTGAGTGCCTCTATTACAGGCTCCCTGCTCTGTCCAAGCACCAGTCTGGGGACCATGCTTTGTTTTACACAAGGCAGGCAGATTTATCAAAAGCTCTGTATACCTTAACAGGTACAGAGCTGCTGGGCACGTAACAGCTACGAGCACAGGAAGCTGCAGGGGCTCAGGA
This sequence comes from Gavialis gangeticus, assembly GCF_001723915.1. NCBI lineage: Eukaryota > Metazoa > Chordata > Crocodylia > Gavialidae > Gavialis > Gavialis gangeticus. The sequence goes on along the minus strand of NW_017729000.1, from coordinate 9,480,040 downwards.
AAATTAAACCTATTCTGGAAATGGCAGACTGGTTCCTCCCTGGTACTTTGGCTTATCCCTGTGAAAATTCCTGAGACGATATTTGGGGTCTTTTGATTGTGCCTAGCTCCTGTCCAGTTGCTGAGATGAGATGATGACCATGATGTGCATGATTGGAAAGATCCAATATCTGGTATTGATAGTACAGATAAAAATCCCAACAGCACAGAGCTGAAACACTTCTTAAGTAGCATCCAACTGTTCACATTCTGACAAAAAAAAATTCAGGGGAGCCAGTCCCTAGTGGAGCTCTGTTTATAGATAAACCAATAAACACTCGCTAACAGCCTGGCCCAGGCAGTTTAAACATACGTTTTAAACAGCTGTGCCATTAAAGCAGTGCAAAAGGGCATTAAGCCACTTGAAGGGCCAATTTTGTGGTGTGTACAAGTGGCCTTAATGGTTTATTTATTATAGAAATAAATTTGAAGGCCCAAATCTATTGAGCTTTTATTCTCTACTTCCCTGCCTCAGATTGAGCCACTTTACATTTGTGCAGATGGGTTAGAAATACGATCATGTTGGCGTGGCAGATATATATCCACAGTAGGAAGGCTGTGGCAAATCAGATCCTTTTAGTTTATTCCTGGCTAGAGCTGTTTAGAAAAAGGGATGCACCTTGCACAAAATTGTGTTGTGGACAATTTGTCGTCCCCTTCTCTCTGCCTCCTCCCCGTTTAAAAGAAAATATAACTTTTATCCAAGCAGTTCTAGAAGCAGCCCTGTCCCTAGTTGGCTGTGAATTGCTTCATATTTACCTGTACAAGATATAAGCACAAGGTAAGAAACAAACTCCAGAACATCTCAAAACTACATGAAAAAATATTTTTTATTAATATGCATGATCTGGCATGTGCCATTCTTTACCCACTTTAACTCAGAGAATTATATTCAGGTTTCCAGACAGCAATGTGTTTTGATGAAAGTGTTTCTTTGTGGAAGTCATGAGGAGGGACTGTTCCTGTTCATTGATGCAACTGGGATAATTCTTCACAGCCTCCACAACTTGTTTCACAAATATATTTATTCATATTTATTTGATTGCCATGCAGAATGTACAATAGAACACGATGTTCTGCCTAATCTCATTGTTGTTAAATTAATTCCTGAATTCTTCTAGTTCAAGACAAAGAAAAGGAAGTTTTAATGCTGTGCTTTGGATATGTTAAATGGGTGAAGAGATATCAATGCCATGTTTAATAGATTGCTTGCTATTTTCAGTTGTTGAAGCTTTTCTTCGTGATTGTTTTCATGGCTGCGTTTTTGCCAAGCTGTGACCTACACAGCTGTTTGTGCGAGATGTCTGCCCATGCTGTGATTTTTTTTTTTCAATGCTAAATATGAAGCAATTAGTAGTGATTCATGCTTGTAAGTGCGGCTTGAAGGTTCAGTCTAGGAACTGTGCTTTTGTGTGATTTTGTGTAAGTGGTGCTTCAGCATATTTAATAAGGTCATCTATAATATATGTTTGAAAACTGCATAAATTGATCCAGGAAAACATTTCTGATTGCATGAATAACAGTTATTGCGCATGCTTTACATATGGTAAACGTTAAGCTTGAGAGCGATTTTTTTTTTTTTTTTACAATATTCATCCTAAAATCTAATATCCTCCTGAGTAAGACTTTTGAATGGCGTGAGGAAATGCTGGCGGCAGTGGAAGTTCTCCATCCAAATGCTGCGCATCTCATCCTGGCAGGCCCGCTGGAAGCATTCCTTCATGCCAGGATGGATCCGGGAGGGAGGGGCGGAGGTGCACTGGTGCATTTGCACCTCCCTTTGATTCCCGCTCCACCCAAAGTTTAAAACCAACTGGCTGGCAGTGGCAGCAGTGTTTCTAGTTAGGCAGTGCCGAGGGAGCCAATTGACTTCATGGCTCACTGTAATCTACCTGCTCCTTTCTAAGCTCTTCATCCCATAGGATTTAATGACCCTTTCTTTTCTTTGTTTTTTCCAAATGTTCTTTCTGTTCCACCAATCAAGCTATCCTTTGTTCTGTAATTCTGCTGTAAGTTAGCTGCTCCCAGTAATGAAGCTCTTTTTTCAAAGCCCTGCAGATTGTTTTTAACTCATTCTAATGAAGTTATATTTGTTTTTTTGCTTCAATCTTAAACTGTTACAACTCTAAGCCCCTAGCGTATTAGTAGAGCTTTTAGTTTATTTTTACTAGTGAAAAAATATGTCTTGCTTTATGCGTAATGATGCATCTCACCATGTGCACCTCCTTTTCAAATTTCTAGACTCACCCATGGCTTCAGTAACTAGAAATCCAGGAGTTGGCTCAAATTGCATGAAGAAAGTGTGGGGTAGGATTGTGAACAGTATGTGCATGTCACCTTCAAGCAGAAAAAGCTCCTAGTCAATGAAAATCAGGGTAAGAAAAGAGCCAAAGCCACTATGTTTGCAACGGGCCAGTCACAGATTGACTTTAGTGGATTTATGCCAGTTAACAGCAGCAAAGGAAGCTGAGGATTGGGCCTGGTGTGCCAAAATGTTTTAAGATGGGGGGTTGTCAACCAGGGGTACACGTACCCCAGGGGGAACTTGGGAAGGCCCCAGGGGGTACATGGCAGCAGCACAGTGAAGCATGTGCTTCTGGTTTTGCGCCATGCCCCCCCCTCTAGTTGACTGGCTGGGGAACTTTGCTTCTTGACTGTCCGCCAGGGATATACCAACCGAAAAAGGTTGAAAACCTCTGTTTTAAGAAATGCAGGAGTGTAAATCTGGAGTAAGGCCACTGACTTTGGGCAGGGAGGTTACTCTCATTTAAGAACAGTGACATAAAAGCTTAATCCTGCTTGGTGCTTTCAAATCTACTGGAAGAATTTGATACAATGTGCTCTCAATTGAGAACCAAGAGCTAATTAAAACTGGTCCCTGTATCTGCAGCTAATAGGCCAAATCCTGGATTGCTTCCAAAAACCTGATGACTGCTTTAATTTGCACCAGCTCAGGGGCCATTCCAGCAGCCAGATATTGGTGGGGCCATACCCCTTTCTCCTAGCCTCTGCCTCTTACATGGGCAGTCAATTTGTAAAGGATCTGCTTTAGTGTCTGTGCCGCATCTGAGGATTGAGGGGTTTCAGTCTGTTTTACAACAGGGAGTAGGCTCAATGATGTGGACAAGCTGGCATTCTCTAATGGACCTCACGTAAAAGGAATTCAACAAGAGTGCAACAGCTTTACTGAATTTACAGTGTAAAAATGCAGCAAAGCTGCATACCTGCATATCTAACTGAATCATAGCTTTTCCCCCTAAATTGTTTAATTCTACTTGTAAACCTAAGTGTCAGACATTAAACTAGCCAATGCTAATGCAGTAATTGTCAACAACAAGGAGAAACCTGCATTTGTGCAGATGGCTAGGATAACACCTAGGGCTTATTGTGCCTTTCAAGCTGGCTAGAATTATGCAGGCACCTGTCCTCCTGCTAATGGGAGTTTTATGTGTAAGCTCCTATGTGAACTATTGAACAAGCGCTTCTAAAGTTTTGCTTGGTAAACAAGCTCCATGGAAAAGTACTGACTTGGTAAAAAAAAAGAATAAATACAAAAAATTACAAGTACTGACTTGTAAAATAAAAGAAAAAAAAACCAAACTCCAGCTATGCTCATGTGCTTTGCTATTTTGATAATCCAGACTGACCCAGCTGTTTTGTTGTATATTCATCTTACCATGACAATTCTGTGTTGTATAACTAAAGGTGCAAATAGGCAAGACCCAAGTTCAGTTTAGGTGGCTTAAAGGCAGTTAAACCTATGCCAGATAGGGTGCATTCAGGCATGCCGCTGTTGGGAGTGGCATGGGCAGCCCAAGCCTGAGGTAAGTAACTCCAGGTGGGGAGGGGGTGAATGGTGGTATTGGGGGGTGGGGGCATGGATCTGCAGGGTGGGCCTGCAGGACTGGCTGCCAAGTCTGGGGAGCTAGTTGGGGCCTAAAAATAGCCTGGTCAGATTGGGGCGGTAGGAACAGCACAGCTCTGGGCCTGGGGTGTGGCTAGGCTTTCACAGCCCTGGGGCTCTGTTGTAAATGTGTACAGGCCTTCACTAGACCAGATTAAGCCACCTCACCTCTTGAGATGAAGCAATTTTACAATGGGTGCACCATTTTTAGGACAGTTTAAGCTCTGTGAATGTCTGCGTGCCTGGTCATTTAAATTAATCTAACTTGGTTAGGTCAATCTAAACATAATGCTTGTACATACCCTAAGAGGAGTTACAAGGTGTTCCCTAAGCTGCACAGCAGAATATAAGCTGCAAGGCAAGCCACATGATTCAGAAGACTGGTTGAAAGTGGACCACAGATTCAACCCTTTATATCAGACATACTCTCTGTGGAAGAGAACTGGTGGCACAGTGTGTAATGAGGAATATTAGGGGTGGGAATGAGGAATGTAGCCTGATAAGCGGGCATTGCTCAAAGGGAGCCTATCTTGGTACAATGTGTAGGGGCTAAGGGGTAAGAGTCGCACTGATTTTAAAAATGGACAGAAACGCTCTTGAGATCATATTTAAATTTTCATCCTATATCTCTCTGGGCCAGCAGGTAAAGAAATAACAGTCAATACAATTAGGAAGAGCCAAGATAAGCAAATTAAGCAGAGAGCAGCTACAGGTCAGTCCTTTCTTGTGCTTTTTAGTGCTAGCTATTGAAGATGCTGAAGCGGGGGTGTACTTCTGGTTTCACGGCAGGTGCTTCCAGGGGGTGCACATGCACCTGCGTGCACCCCCTACACGTCACCAATGTCCTTGCCTGTTCTGTGCCAAAAGACAAATTCAGAGTTAACTCTGGGTTGCTTTCATTTGCACATTGTGACTCTGATGCACAGGCTCCCCACCTGCCCATTGAAGCCCATAAGTATTTTAAACCTACAGCAAACAGGAAATACACACACACACATCTGAGAGCAGACTGTAACCTTATAGAAATATTCCTTCCCTTAGGTTACAGTGATGACTATAAATCCTTGTTTGCCCAAGACTACATCTTTGCTGGGGCTGAAGTATGATCCTAGAGCAAAGCTGTTCCATTTAGACAGAAATAACTTCATTAAAATGGAAGCCTTTAAGTTAATATGAGTATAAAGCCAGGCTTTTAAATGCTACAGTGCGTGTTTAGTGCACCAGTTTCCAGTGGTGTGCACAACGTGCTTTGTTCAGGTGGGTTGCTTAAATTTTATTAGGTCTGGCAGTTCTTTATTTCACTGCTGATTAGATGACCTATGAGCAGTGTAGCATGTCACCCTTGGGTTGGAGAAGAATCGGCGCTGCCTGTCGTGTTGGATTGGATTGTTGGGAAGGGTGAGTGCCTGCTTCCAAACGTTTGACAGAGATTAATAAAGTGCAAAGTTCTTTAAAGAGAAGCAATGACAAAATGGCAGGTGTTTTGTTTTTTCTTCTTCAAAGCAATACAGAAACATAGAGATTTGTGTTCAGCCCAACTGAGGGCTATAAGAGACACATGCATCTTCAGAAGATTTTAGATGCTGTGTGGCGATCTGTTGAGGTTCATAAACTTGAGCCTAGGGGTCCACTTTCCCCCTTGTGACATGATACATGATTCTCATTAAAGCTGAGAGCTTTAAGCGCATGCATTGAAGAGAAAACAGACCCCTGAGTATGATACTTTATTCCTGCTCATATAACATTTTGAATATCTATGGACCCCACCATATTTGACTTTCCCCCTTTTTTTTTAAAGATAGTCCCTCAGGCTGGTGCTTCTGGGAACAAGTTTGCGAGCTGCAAAACATCCATCATAACTACATAAGCAATCAACCCTAGTATCTAGAGTTCCCCAAAATAATAGACAAAAAACTGTGCTGGACATGTTCATTCTATTTGTTGCAATAATTCAATCCCTATACTTTCCAGGGAATGCTAATGACACGGAGGTCTGTTTTGTATGTTATCCGAGCACTACTACCTAAAGGGAAGTGTTTGCAGCTCTAGAATACCAGATAGAGAAACACATCTAAAGATAAAAGGGAGAGATGCTCTTCTGCACCTGAACCTTAGTGTAGGAGTAGGGTTTCAGGCCGTTAACTAAAACTCCTTCATCCTAAGCAAGCCTTCTCTCCAGCGACATTTAGAGCAGCTGTTAGGCTGTTTGCATACTGTTACTAAGTCTCTATTGAATGCTACACAAGGGGAAGATTGGACTAGAAAGCTTCATGCCCATTATGTCCACTCCATTCCTTAATATGCTGTGAAGCACAGACAAAGGCCTCATAGAAAATGGAAATTTTCCACAGAAATACATAATCAGAAATGCATTTGTATTGAATTTTTTTTCCAGTGAACTGCACTGGACAAAAATCTATTTATTCTGTTTTCTATAAACGGGGTAGAACCTCAGAAAAATGTATTCTGAGAAGGTCACACACAACTCAATGCACTTGTTGGGGGGGGGGGGGGGGAAGGTAGAGAAGAAGAGAAAATGCCAAAAAAAAATTGATACGTTCCACCCACGTACAGTTTTCCCAGTCCAATTCCTCTCTCTTCCCTTGCACTCTCTCATCATTTTCAAACAGTTGCAACATGTCATTGTGTTTATACCCCTCCGCAATTCATGAGCTGACACAGTCTAATAAAGGAAAGCAAATATATAAAGCAGCTTTCTAAAAAAGCATCATTGCTGTAAAAAGAGATGGGTTTTTTTCCCTCCACAGATTTATATGCTCTACTTATTAACAACAAAAAAGTTTTAACTTCATATACACCCATCTCCCCAGTGATTATTTCTAATATGTCTGCTACTACAGACTCCCTAATGGGTTAGGTTTATATAGCCTTCCTTTGAGACTAACTGTCTGTGACAGACAATTTTTAACCTTCAGTTCCAGAAATGATACCTTAAGAAGTAGTCTACTATTATCTTGTACTGTAGGGTTTGTGATAAGTTAGTTCTTTCTCTGCTGTCACTGAGTGCCTATTAAATTGAAACTCAAAGTACCTACGTTCTTGATTTGATCCTGAAACTTGAAATTTTAGCCAGGAGGTATAGGGAAACCTACATTTTAAGTGTTTAATCTACCTCAGCAAAATTTCATGAAAGGGTCTGCAAAGGAATATCAAACTCTGATATGTAATGACATATAGAAAGCAAATCAAAGAAACCCTTTTTTTTTTTTTTTTTACCAGTTGCGGCTATACTTAGCCACATTGAAATGTTGTGATAAAAATATCAGTGAATGCTTGTTCTAAAGTTGAAAGAATTATTAAAAAAAAAGTCATCTAATCTAAAAAAGCAGAATCTGGTCAAAGAAAGGACAGTACTGTAAGTTTTTTTTTACCCACTGTTTGAAAGCTGTAGAGACCCTGGGCTCTACAGGAATGCAGAGCAGACCCTGCTCTCCAGGAATGCAGAAGCAGGGGTACCCCATTTACCCATCTAGTAACCCCCCTCAACCTCTGGCCTAAATGCCTGGGACACCCTGAAGCCTGGTCAGCGCCCACGAATGGAATTAAATTGACAAGCAGCTTGGGCGGAAAGTGCTGTTTTAAGCCACAGAGATATTGGGCAGCTCCCCAGCGTGGGACCCAGAACCCCCTCAGTGGACCTGACTCTTCCCTCCAAATCCTCCTGGGATGGCATGGGCTGGGTCAAATGCAGGTGATATAGTTTGCGGCAGCAGAGTTCTGACTGCACACCAGAGCAGAAGTAGGTCTGGAAGGGACCTTAGGAGGTCATCTAGTCCAGTGGTTCTCAACCTTTTTTGTACCAGGACCCATTTGTAAACATTGGCCCGACCTGGTGCCTCTCACTCTCGACCCACTGCCCCCCGCCCCAGCCCTCCCATGTGTGGGGTCAGTGTGTGGGGCTGGGTTGGGTGTGCATGGGACATGGGGAGCCCCAAGCAGTCTGTTTCATATATTCTTGCAAATCATTTTTGGATCGCATCCCATGGATTGAGAAACGCTGATCTAGCCCAACCACCTGCTTGAGGTAGGATCAACCTATTCAAATCATCCCATACAACCATAATTTAAACTCTGCATAAGACTACCCTTCACCCTGAGACAACACAGATTTACACCCTACCCTGCTCCAAATAAAGCAGAGAAACCATGATAGCCAGTGTCCTCCTATAAGATATCAATATACGCTCAAGAGGTTCCAGGTAGAGGGCCACAGCCCCCACTACA
>NW_017729000.1:9465541-9466853 GCF_001723915.1 Gavialis gangeticus | reverse complement strand
CAGCTTATGCTGATGCACTAGCACAGTCCTACCAAATAAAAAGGAGAGTATTACATACTCAATAGAGGGGGAAAAGGTAAAGGGAACAGAGTAAGACAAAAACCCCTACAGTCCATGCAAATCTGACCATGGGGTAAAATTCCTTCCTGACCTCAGATATGGCAGTAAGTCTGACCCTGAACAGAGGAGCAAGACCCAGTAGGCAGGAACCTCCAGCTTTGCTCCTAGAAAGAGAATCCCCTCCCGTATCTTGCACCTAATGCTTCTGTTGATGTATCCCAAACTCACATTCACCTTTCGTGTGGCTGCATCACACTGCAGACGGGTACTGAATCTGTGGTATACAAAGACTCCCAAATTCTTTCTCCATAGAACTGCCATTCAGCCAGGTGTCCCCCATTTTGTATTTGTGTTTTTGATTATTCCTTCCGAGGTATAGCACCTGGCATTTGTCCACATTGAACTCCATCCTGTTAGCTTTAGCCCAATTTTCCAATCTGTTGAGATCCTTCTGAACTACTTTTGCATCCTCTAATGTGTTTCCAATTCCTCCCAGTTTTATGTCATCTGGAGACTTGCTCAAGAAACTTTCTATGACTGCATCCAAATAATAAGCACATTGACCAGCACTGGGCCCAGGACAGATCCCTATGTACTCAAAACCTCCTACTATTCTGGCATGGATCATTAATAATTACCCTTTGCTTATGGCTATTAAGCCAGTTATCTATACACCTTGTAGTGGTTTTATCCAGCCCACATTTCTCCAATTTGTTTATGAGAAGGTTGTGCGGGACCTTGTCAAAAGCCTTGCTAAAGTCCAGATACACTATATCCACAGCATTCCTTTCATCCACCTAAGTAGTTAGTAGGGGTACACCAATATATCCATCCATATTGGATCGGCACCAACAGAAGGAAAATTGGTGTTATCAGCAATCAACTTTTTGGTTGGCGTAGCCAATAATGTTACCAATAAATTCCACTTCCATGCATGCCACCAGAAATACAGTCCGGCAGCTTGGAGAGCAGCATCCAGTCAGTAAGTCTGTGAAAGGAATGGAGCATGGGGGAGGGAACGGGCTGGGAGGGGGAAATCGAGGCCCCCATGGAGAGGGAGGGAATGGGCAGGAGCAGGTGCTGTCCAGCTGGGGTGGGGCACAGGATGGAGCTGTGGGTGGCTTATCCAGGGTGGGGGGGCAGGGTGGGATGGTGGCTCCCACCACTGTGCTCACTTCTGGGGGAGGCATGGGGGGCATGTGCCCCCTGGCTTTGTGCATGAGGCACGGCAGGCTGCCCACTGCTGGCTCAG
>NW_017729000.1:9459335-9460541 GCF_001723915.1 Gavialis gangeticus | reverse complement strand
AGGTGTCCCCCATTTTGTATTTGTGTTTTTGATTATTCCTTCCGAGGTATAGCACCTGGCATTTGTCCACATTGAACTCCATCCTGTTAGCTTTAGCCCAATTTTCCAATCTGTTGAGATCCTTCTGAACTACTTTTGCATCCTCTAATGTGTTTCCAATTCCTCCCAGTTTTATGTCATCTGGAGACTTGCTCAAGAAACTTTCTATGACTGCATCCAAATAATAAGCACATTGACCAGCACTGGGCCCAGGACAGATCCCTATGTACTCAAAACCTCCTACTATTCTGGCATGGATCATTAATAATTACCCTTTGCTTATGGCTATTAAGCCAGTTATCTATACACCTTGTAGTGGTTTTATCCAGCCCACATTTCTCCAATTTGTTTATGAGAAGGTTGTGCGGGACCTTGTCAAAAGCCTTGCTAAAGTCCAGATACACTATATCCACAGCATTCCTTTCATCCACCTAAGTAGTTAGTAGGGGTACACCAATATATCCATCCATATTGGATCGGCACCAACAGAAGGAAAATTGGTGTTATCAGCAATCAACTTTTTGGTTGGCGTAGCCAATAATGTTACCAATAAATTCCACTTCCATGCATGCCACCAGAAATACAGTCCGGCAGCTTGGAGAGCAGCATCCAGTCAGTAAGTCTGTGAAAGGAATGGAGCATGGGGGAGGGAACGGGCTGGGAGGGGGAAATCGAGGCCCCCATGGAGAGGGAGGGAATGGGCAGGAGCAGGTGCTGTCCAGCTGGGGTGGGGCACAGGATGGAGCTGTGGGTGGCTTATCCAGGGTGGGGGGGCAGGGTGGGATGGTGGCTCCCACCACTGTGCTCACTTCTGGGGGAGGCATGGGGGGCATGTGCCCCCTGGCTTTGTGCATGAGGCACGGCAGGCTGCCCACTGCTGGCTCAGGCCTAGGGCTGTTCTGGCCTCTTCCCGGTAGGGGGCGGGGTTGGGCTGGGGCTGTGCTCAGGACAGGCAGCAGTGGCATGGGGAGGAATGGCTATGGGGAGGCTACAGGGAATTTTGGGGTGGCTGTAGCCATAGGAAGGGTGACTATGGGGTGGGCTACAGCCACCCTAATATTCCCTGTAGCCCCCTCATAGCCACTCCTCCCAGTGTTGCCCCCACCCTCTCCAAGCACTGTCCCATCTCAGCTCACCTGCTAGGAAAAGGCCAGCACAGCCCCTGGC
>NW_017729000.1:9440599-9454335 GCF_001723915.1 Gavialis gangeticus | reverse complement strand
GCAGTAAGTCTGACCCTGAACAGAGGAGCAAGACCCAGTAGGCAGGAACCTCCAGCTTTGCTCCTAGAAAGAGAATCCCCTCCCGTATCTTGCACCTAATGCTTCTGTTGATGTATCCCAAACTCACATTCACCTTTCGTGTGGCTGCATCACACTGCAGACGGGTACTGAATCTGTGGTATACAAAGACTCCCAAATTCTTTCTCCATAGAACTGCCATTCAGCCAGGTGTCCCCCATTTTGTATTTGTGTTTTTGATTATTCCTTCCGAGGTATAGCACCTGGCATTTGTCCACATTGAACTCCATCCTGTTAGCTTTAGCCCAATTTTCCAATCTGTTGAGATCCTTCTGAACTACTTTTGCATCCTCTAATGTGTTTCCAATTCCTCCCAGTTTTATGTCATCTGGAGACTTGCTCAAGAAACTTTCTATGACTGCATCCAAATAATAAGCACATTGACCAGCACTGGGCCCAGGACAGATCCCTATGTACTCAAAACCTCCTACTATTCTGGCATGGATCATTAATAATTACCCTTTGCTTATGGCTATTAAGCCAGTTATCTATACACCTTGTAGTGGTTTTATCCAGCCCACATTTCTCCAATTTGTTTATGAGAAGGTTGTGCGGGACCTTGTCAAAAGCCTTGCTAAAGTCCAGATACACTATATCCACAGCATTCCTTTCATCCACCTAAGTAGTTAGTAGGGGTACACCAATATATCCATCCATATTGGATCGGCACCAACAGAAGGAAAATTGGTGTTATCAGCAATCAACTTTTTGGTTGGCGTAGCCAATAATGTTACCAATAAATTCCACTTCCATGCATGCCACCAGAAATACAGTCCGGCAGCTTGGAGAGCAGCATCCAGTCAGTAAGTCTGTGAAAGGAATGGAGCATGGGGGAGGGAACGGGCTGGGAGGGGGAAATCGAGGCCCCCATGGAGAGGGAGGGAATGGGCAGGAGCAGGTGCTGTCCAGCTGGGGTGGGGCACAGGATGGAGCTGTGGGTGGCTTATCCAGGGTGGGGGGGCAGGGTGGGATGGTGGCTCCCACCACTGTGCTCACTTCTGGGGGAGGCATGGGGGGCATGTGCCCCCTGGCTTTGTGCATGAGGCACGGCAGGCTGCCCACTGCTGGCTCAGGCCTAGGGCTGTTCTGGCCTCTTCCCGGTAGGGGGCGGGGTTGGGCTGGGGCTGTGCTCAGGACAGGCAGCAGTGGCATGGGGAGGAATGGCTATGGGGAGGCTACAGGGAATTTTGGGGTGGCTGTAGCCATAGGAAGGGTGACTATGGGGTGGGCTACAGCCACCCTAATATTCCCTGTAGCCCCCTCATAGCCACTCCTCCCAGTGTTGCCCCCACCCTCTCCAAGCACTGTCCCATCTCAGCTCACCTGCTAGGAAAAGGCCAGCACAGCCCCTGGCCCTGAGCCTGCAGTGGGCAGCCCACCCTCACCCCACACAAATCCAGGGGGCACATATCTCGCATGCCCCCCGGGGGGGTGCACGTATGACGGGGAGCCACCCCCGCCTCCCCACCCCTCCTATGTCCCCCGGACAAGCCGCCCACAGCTCCATCCTGTGCCCCACCCCATCCTATCCTGGCTGGGTAGCACTGCTTCAGCCCTAGCCCCACTCTCTCCCTCACCTGGGGGCCTCAATCTACCTTCCCACACAGCCCTTCCCTCGCCCCAACCCTTTCCCCCTTCCTCCCCACAGACTTACTGGCCGCATACTGCTCTCCAAGCTGTCAGGCTGCATATCAGCTATTGGATTGGTTTTGATAGATATGGCTGGTTAATATTGGCCATCAATATCAGCCAAAAGAATCTTTATCGGTACACCCCTAGTAGTTACTTTGTCAAATAAAGAGATCAGGTTTTGTTTGATATAATTTGTTTTTATAGGCTGCTTACAAACATTAAAAAACCAAACAAACTCTGCTTTATTGGAAGAAGCAGCTCATTAGTTCGACCTAGCTCTGGAGTGTCTGTCTGTACAGATCAGGCACTTCAGTGGGGCTCTTTGGCACTTTTATCTAATAGCTGATTCTATCAGGAGTGAGGGGAGCTGGGGGCCTGTGGCTCAGGAGTGAGAGCCAGGGGCTACAGGGAACTAATGCACTCCCTCTTCTGGGCATGTGCTGGGCTTGATGTGGGAGCACACTGAGTTTAACGTAAAACACCATTTTGTTTTGTTCGGGTTTTGCTAATGTCTGTAAGCAGCCATGAATTCTGTGATCAGCCTTTCCTCTTCCAGGTGCTTGCAAATGGCTTTCCTTAGGCTTTCCAAAGTCCTCTGCTACCTGGCCCCATTTCCCATGAGTTCATGAAGCTCATTGACAAGGGCTTCATATAGGGTTACCATATTTCCAGTTTAAAAAAAGAGGACACCTATGTGGGGGGGCGGTGATATGTCCATGCCCTGCCCCTTACTCCTGATCCATAGTACCCCACCCCCCAGACCATGCTGGTGCCCCTCACTCCCAACCTGCAGCCCCCCCTGTCCCTGCTGATACCACACTCACATTCACACTCACCCATTCATTTATTTCCCTCTTCCCCCAGTCCCCAAGCCTTGGACTTACCTGCCTGCAGCTTCCAGGGTGCATGAGCAAACCCAAATGTAACCCCTGCTTCCAATCACCCTGCTCCCCTCCCCCCAGCCCCAAGCAGTTGCTTGCTGTGGAAGTGCCAGGAAAAGCTTCAGTGCTGAGTGGACATAGAGCAAAATCCTGGACATTTGTTGATACTGTAAAAAAACCCTAGCTCTGAGATCTCTTCTGCCAGTTCCTTCAGGACTCTGGGATGCCAGTTGCTGTACAGGGTTTGGGGAGGATGGGGGCAAAGAGCAGTGCAGTGTGAGTGCCTGGAGGACTGACCAAACACTAGTTACAGGTTGGTGTCCACCTATAACACTGAAGTAGTTCAAAGAGGACCATTTCAAGATAATACCTAATTATCCTGGTATAATTTTGAACATTCTAGGATATTTAAACCATTCTGAATTGGTTTGTATGTCCAGACACGTGTGGTTTAAACAGCATTTAAAACTGTTTAAGTGTTATGTTTGCATTCTTAAACAAGCTTTTAGGGACCATGGTACCCTTCTCAGGTCTTTGGGAGAGAAGCAGACACAGCAGAGAACAGCAACTCTGAGGTCCGTGATGGAGTCGTGGGAGGTTAAAATATCCTGCCACAGGCTTTTGTGCCTTTCTAGTATTCATGTCAGATTGGTGTCCATTCCCTGGTTCACATAGAGATTGTTCTGTCTGACCCATGCAGGCAGCAGAGGCGCATTATAAGCTTGTGATGACATGTATGACATTGGTAGAGGAGCCTTAGTTTATAAAGTGCCACACTGCTCTGCTTTCTGCCTAAATTCAGACTAACACCGGTAACTACCCCTCTCTATAAGAAAGAGTTAAGGTTTGGATGGAACAACAATGTGAGTTTAAGAAAGAAAAGAGAAAGAAAGGTATATACAGGTAAAAGTTGGGAAATTTGTGATTAAATGCTTTCTTATTGGAAAGGGTTTATTCATTAAAACCAAAACGTATTGCAACGATGCATCAATTTCAGTGAAACCATTTTTCAGGAAGGGACAGAACATTAGGTTAAAATCAGGTAGGAGAGAGACCAGAATTTACTTTTGTTCCCCAAATCTGGCTGCTTATTATTATTTTAGGTAAATTAAACACTTGATTAAAATATTATCAAAGTGGTTACCAGCAATTTTAAGTTTAATCAAAAGTTCAACAGAGAATTTCTGAAAGTAACAGCCATAAAATACTGAAATACAGTCCGTTTTGAGCCCTTCCAAGAGTCAGTTCCTCCTTTCCCCTCTACAATAATGCGATTGTTAGACTTGTGCGTGAAACAACTGGAAACGAGGGTTTGAATGTTCTCTGGAAAAGTCACTCTGCTTCCAGGCTGAGTTAAAATCCTGTCATGTTAAGGCATAGTATACATGTCTTTGCCCAGATTTTCCCATAGGAAAAGAGGCCATAAAATGAGATTTCTTCTTGCTCTGCACTGTAATCCATCTCTGGAACTCATCATATAGAAATGAAGCTTATCATCAGGAGGAACACAGAATACAGTTGTAGCTGGCAGTAAAGTTGTTTCTACTCATATCTGTAATTGGTGCCTGGCAGTGCAATGATGGATGCATTAGCAATTCATACTTTGGCAGACACAAAAAAAAAATCCAGCAAAGTATTTGATTTATTGTCCCTCAAAAATCATATGAGAAAACTGTTCAGGATGGTTTGGATGGAGCACCAGGATGTTGGTTTTAGCTTGGTGTCCTGTGACGTGGAGTAGGATGGACTGGTATGAGGCCCAGATTAACTTGAAATCTGGAAATGGGTGCAGAGCCTGCTCATACATTTCACAGATTACACTGAGCTGGAAAGAATTGCAAATGTGATTGAGGCCATGCACATAAGAATAAATAAAGACCAATAGGAGTTCAGATTACAGGTAAGAAATAACAAAGTAAGAGCCAGTATGAATTTTCATTTCCACTTAGGAGAGATTTTACAATCTTTGTACTCTCCTATGCCCAAAGAAGGATGCCTGTGCCCAAAACCTTGAAAATGAAGAATTTTTTTTTTTCAAATATCTAGTTTGTCTAATAAAAGATATCACCTCTGCCGCAAGTTCTGATTCCTTTTGCCCTTAGACCAATCCAGCTACAACCTGGATATCCTGGAGGAATGCAATCTAATACATATGCAGCAGAATACTCTTAAATACAGCAATTCAGTGTGAAGGAGCTAGATGAAAAGCAGCAATCCTGATGCTAGTGGTTAGCAAATGAGATATGAGAAATGGCAGAAATAAAAATCTAGGAAGGTGTAGGTTCGCTATCTGTCAGATCAAAGACATGATCATGCCTTTCAGAGCTGCGCTTCAAACGCCATGTGTGTAACGCTTAAAACCTGGCAGGTATAGACAAATTGGAGGATATTAAAAGAGAAGCAATAAAAATTAAAAAGGTTCTTATGGGCTTAATTTAGCCTAAAAGAAGTAAATATATATAGTTTGTCCAGCAGCTACAGGGGCCAAGAGTCTAGCAGCGATGAAAGATATAAATACCAAAAAGGAAATATAATTAGTAGAAATAGCATGAAACAGAATAGGACTGCTTGTGAAATATTAGGGCAGTGTTCCTATAAGAACACAGAATTGTCTCCCAGGACCAAAGCTCCATCACTTGAGTCATTGAAAACTGGACTGAACAAAGAACTGAATAATGAAAGTGCTGCAGGAAACAATCTTGGAGGGAATAAATTAGATGATCTATTAGGTCTTTTCTACTTTTAAAATTTCTTTGATTATTAATGCATGGGACTTATACCAAGGGATAAAGGATATGTTCTTTCTTATTTTACTACTTTTTATTTACCACACCAGTAGGGATTTTTGATATCCTTTATGATTTTTCAGTAGAGACAGTAAGAATTATATAACTTTTTTGGTATTGGGTCCGAATTCCAAATCAGCTGAGCCCAGCTCAATCGTTCAAGTCTGCGTGGCTCTACCACTGGGCAAGTCTTCTTGGTCCGAGACTTTGGGTACTTCCCAAATTCCTGGCAGGCATTCCAATGTGCAGGCCGCAAACCCAACGTTGTTGGAGTTCAGATGTCCCTTGGTCACACTTGCTCCTAGCCAAAAGGCTGGAGTAAGCCGGAGGGAAAGCGCAAATGCAATTCCCCATTGGCACAGTATTGTGCAGTTACATTTCCTGCATTTGGGAAACTCAGGGGTCAGCCTGCCCAGAGTGCAAGGCACAGGCCTCACCCTGAGAGAGCCTGTTGATCCTGGTATATCATGCGAGACGTCTGCCTGAATTTGAGGCATGTGCCAGGATCTTCAAGAAAACTGTTGACCACTTTGTGGGATCCCCAAGGTTGTTATACTTGGGTACTGAGTGTGCAGTGAGTGGAGATAAAGCTCTGTTTTCCATTACACTTCCAGTCCATTTAAAATATGCTCCCGTGCCCTTCCTGTTTCCTTGTCTTTGTTTCCTGTTTGAATCCTTGTTTTAGCTCTGCACAGGGGAGGACACTGATGCCCTGTTCAGTGGCTCCTTGTGAACTGATAATTGACTTGTTGGGTTTACCATAATGCAATCCACTGAAGACATTTTAATATTGCCTTTCTTCTTCCTTCCTCTTCAGCCTTTTTTTATCCCAGCAACTTTGCAACTACAAAATTTGGCTTTTTTCCTGCTTACTTCCATCTACATAATGCATCAGGGAAAGGTGGTTTGAAGGGTGGGGTGTATCATCAGCTGATATAAGGAAAGGCAAACAGGGTGGAAATCTTAATCTCATTTTTACCCTTTACATGTGCACTTCTGTCCATCTCTGTTAGGGAGGGAATATGATCAGTTGGAAAAGAGCTTGCTTGTAAATCTGTACCTACTGCTGCTTCTGCAGATTTCTTTTAATGCTGTTGCTGACTCGAGTCATACTGATGTAAATCTGGGGTAAATCCACTTAATTCAGTGGAGTTTTGCTGGGCGGATTTAAATCAGAGTGGTTCCCACTGTATTTACTGCAAATGAGTCTCTGCAAACCAAATTTGATTCATTTGATTCTAAATTAGATGCTGTTCCACTTAGACTGACTAATTTAGAACATCATTTTGCTTCTGCGAGTAAATCCAAGAAAGATTTTGGTGATAAACTCTAAATTACAATCACAGGTCAACATCTTGGAATTGCTAACAGGCATATAGATTAAGGATAATAAAATGTGTTAAAATGTGAGAATCTGGAATATTTAGCAAAATCATTCAATTCTGATTTTTGGGTTTAAGTGCTGCTGTCCGAGAAACCTTTTCACACTTTTTAAGATCACTTTCCAAAGCCCTCCCCTTGATTGCAGGAACTGAACCCAGCTGTTCCTTGTTCTCTGGGATTTGCAAGCGATCAAGGGTGCAAGCAAATCATGATTTCTTTAAGTGTCCAAAAAGTGTTCAACTTCCCTTATGTTGGCCAACTGACTCAGCTAAGAAGGGTGCATACGCCTTTTTTGTATACTGTATCTGAACGTTAGGCATCAGTTTTCCTGCAGCTGCTGTGCTCCCCCAAAAAACTTGAGGATAGGTAAGGATGACGAGGTGGTTCTTCTAGGATTATAATCAGGACAAGGAGTCCTGGTTGTTGCAACTGGAAACGAAACCACTGCAACACACTTTACTTGGTTCTGTACCTTGGAACCATGCAAAGGTTGCTAAATGCAACTGCCTGCATGATTTAGTTGCAATGCTCCATAGCCTGCATTGAATGTTCATTGGCTTTCTGGTGCAGTTCAAGGTTTTGATTTTGACCTATAAAGCCCTAAATGTGTTGGATCATGCCTAATTAAATAACTGCCTTTGTTCTGTGACACTGCTGCAGTTGTGCTCTCTGAAAGGGCTAGAGTTAAGTCACCTTGCTTTAAAAAGGAGCAAGAGCCAGTCCCCAGGTATTTTTCATCTGTTTTCTGTAGCTCTGTTCTGTCTTGATTGGAAAGAGACTGGATGTGTTAACCTTTCGAACCGTTCATTGGCTATCATTTCTTTGATTCCTCTGAGACTGACATGGATTCACAAGTATTGGGTGCATGGTTGCACAGGGCCATTTCTGTGAAGGTGTCAGAGTTTCAATCCATCACAATTAGTTTAACCTGGTGCTGGAAGTGTAAGGCAGAATTATATAGGTTGTAACATTTGCAGGTTGTTGGATAAAATGTCAGGAGGAAGATCAACTGAAAAAGAGAGCTAGTGAGGTTGTGCAGAGGAGGCCTGTACGGTTGGTGGATTAGGATTTAGGAGATGTAGGCTCTATTCCCAACTGTGCTACCGGTCAGCTGAGTGACCTTGGGGTATGTACAAACTGCTTTAAAATGGGAGGGAGGACTGCTGCTTCAGAGCCTGCAGCAGCTGTTACATTTTAACTGTTAATATGCTTGATCCTGTAGTAGTACAAGTGAGATAAATTGCCCTAACTTTGAATGAAGCAGGGTTAAAGTTGGACTGCTGTTTTGCCGTTTGTATTGTCACAGAATCATGCACATGGAATAGCTGCATAGTAACAGCTTATACCAGTATCTTTTGATAGCAATACAGGTAGAGATGGGCACAAAACCCCCGGCCAGTTACTGCCTTCTCTGTGCCCTAGTTTCCCCATTTGTTACTCAACATGTAATTAAAACCACTCCCTGCAAGCAGATCTAAATGGATGCAGTCTTCCTCATATACACACTGAGAAACAGTATGTGCATGATACTACCAAGGCTACCCAGGGAAAATGTAAAGTAAGCTGCTAGACAGATGATCAATTGATTGCTGCTGTGGTATAGAAATGCTTTTCTTTCCATTAGCACCTGCTATGCCTGCTAGTCACTTGCAAGGAGATATACTTTAAAAATCACTATTATATTTTCATTTTTTCCCACCACCTTATTAGATGACTGAAAGAGAGGTAAATGGGAGTGAGTGTTTTCCTTTGGTGGATTATCTAGTCACTGCTGATTTCTTAGTAAGATTTGAAGGCAGGGCTTTAAATGTCTTTAGGTGCCTGAAAGAGTAGGTGGGCACCTAGTGGGATTTTTAAAAGAGCGAGGTCTCACTGAAATCCACTTCATTTCTTGGATTCATTTCCCCCTGCAGTTCAAATAATTAGCTCATTTTCACTGGATATTTTATATGAAATCCATGCCTGTTAGGTACCTACACACTCTTGGCAATCCCACTAAGCAAGCAGCTTTTTATATGAGCACCTGAATATTTTTTAGGATTCAGGCCCAAGAAGGAGACATCCGATAAATATAAAGTGGGTTTCCATATCAAAGCCTCTAATAGGCAACCGTCGATCCTCTGGATCATGCCTAAGAGGTCTCGTCAGATGCCTGATGAGTCCGCGCGTGGCCTATGAGCCCAACCCGAAAGCGACGCAGCTTGTTACAAGTCTCACAGATCCATGTGTTGTCTGAGTTGGAGTCCAAGTTTACAACACACTGCTTCTTTCTCACTTTGCTTCCATCCTCTGGATCAAAGCCGCTTCCTGTTGAGCTGCACCCAGTGCCAGATGTTCCCTCCAGATTGGATGGGATTCTGCGCGCTCCTCCCAGCTTTCTATGTTGATGCTGAACGACTTCACATCATTTTTGCGCACATTGTGGTACCGCTATAGAGGCCAACCCTGCTTTCTAGAGCTGTCTCAAATCTCAGTGTGCAAAATATTCTTGGGGATACAGTCTCCTCACATTCTCCTGACGCGTCTAATCCATTGCAACCTCTTCTTCTTGATGGTGGTTTCTAAGTGTATCAGTCTTGCGCGCTCCAGTACCTCTGTGTCTGCCATTCTACCTATCAAAGCCTCT
Source organism: Gavialis gangeticus (assembly GCF_001723915.1). NCBI lineage: Eukaryota > Metazoa > Chordata > Crocodylia > Gavialidae > Gavialis > Gavialis gangeticus. The sequence goes on along the minus strand of NW_017729000.1, from coordinate 9,444,949 downwards.
AAGTTTGACAGCAAACCAAAGAATTTCTCCGATAGAACTCCTCTATTGGGGTAACTAGTTCAAATCAATGTAAAGTAAGAAAATGTTCTGCTGTTGCTATAGATTGCAATGTAAGAAGATGAGTATTGATCATCTGAGGGGTTTCAACTAAGTGGTCTGTCACTGTACCCAGGTAAATAGGTGGGTAGAGATAGTTGGATATCAAAGCTAATGTCATGGAACAACTATTCCGTTTTTCCTGTTTATACAGCGTATCATTCCTGTTGTTTGAGGAGAGTGATTTCCAAGTTGCTCAATGCCCACTGAAAGGCAGTCTTCACCTTTCTCCCTACCACAATGAAGTGAGCTTAGAACCAATTCCCGTTTTCTTCCATATACCCACAAAGGGCTTCAAGCTTTAAGCCTGGCCTATTGGACATGCTCTGCTGCCAAAAAAGGAAGAAGGATTTGGGAGTATTGAAATCTCTGGAATGGCTGATGTGGTTGAGGAGCAAAATTGGACCTAATTGCTGGATTTTGGAGGCGAGGGGATGTTGTACGTTTGTTTGGGGGTTTTCCTAGCACTGAAATGCATTCATCACAAGCATCTCTATGGCTCCTAGGCTGTCAGTATAGTCATGTAGCATCTCGAGACACAAGTGTTTTTTGTGATATCTTTATTAGAGCAAAGGTTTACTTAGGAGACCTGTTGGACAAGATTTCAGGCCCAAAGCACCCTTCAGCTCTGTGCACACAGGGAAGTCTGACAGGGCGTTTTGAGGCTGAATGGTGCATTTAAAAGCGTGTCCTTGACAGGTACATGTACCCATCTTTTGTTTTTATACACATGGATTGTTGGTTCTTGTAGTGCTAGAATTTCCTTTGCTTTCCAATTACCACGGTCTTCGAAAGTAGGAAAGTGATAGAAATGAGGTAGTTGGGTTGTTGGGGGCAGGAAGGGAAATATCTTTAGGGGCAAAGTGCTCTTAGGCTATTAGAAAGAAACAAAAGAGGAGCACACAAAGAGATGTTTTATTCTGTCTTGGAGGTCACCTTTAAACAGCCTAACTTGAAAGGCACTCAACAATAGAGATGAACCAGAAGCCAAGATCTCTTCCTTCCCAGTATTTCCCTGCCATTTTCCCAGCCTTTGTCTTTAGGAGAAGGCATTGTCTTGGAGATAACTATCTGGAACAGCTTTTCTAACAAAACTGGATAGACTAATTGAAGGTGCTCTTCTTATAGGACATCTGCATTTTTTTGCCTTGCAGCTGTTTGCATTTCTGGTTGCACAGATAATAAAGCTGGTCATTGGCAGTTGGTCAGGGATATTTGACATTGTTTTAATATGCTTTGCTTTTTCCCCCTATCTCTGATTGTTCTAATCTGATGAGAAATGTATTTGGTTCAGGCATAGCAAGAGCACCTAAGAATGGTGCCAATATGCCATTTACTGTAATATAATGATGGACTACCCTGGTAGTCTGCCTCATTTCAGGAAGGCACTGCATTTATTTTTCCATGGACAAACTGCTGATTGACTTCTGAATTATGAGCAAAATACAAGTATAATAAAGCTATCTAAGAGGTTCATTTGCCAAGAATCTTATGGTAATTTTTCCATAAGCATGTTTAAAAATTCTACAACGTAAAGAGAATAATTATGAACATTGGCACTGCTGTTCTTGCAGACCAGAACACTAAGTATAATAAAACTGAAATTGAAATCTTGTGTTTAAAACTGGCCCCTGGAAATGGCATCTCCTTAATTCTGTTTATTTTACTCTAATACTTCTCTGTCTCTTAGGCTTAATTAACATTCATAAAACACTTCAAGAGTCTCAGCAGAAACATGCTAGTAAAGTGGAAAGTATTAATCTGAATTATAATATTACTAGTTATTTGATTATTATTGGTAGTGCCAGTAGTCTTTTAGGTGCTGTAGAAATACAAAATAAGGCACAACAATTGATCCAAAGGTGCACGGATGAGATCTTGTCTGCCTTCACAGTCATGGTATCGTTCCGTGTTTCTCAGAAAGGTGTATTACCATTCGCTGTAGTAAAAGCAAAGTTTTTTTTTTTTCTTCTCAGTCCATGTTAAGCACAGGCAGTTTAATTCTGATGCAGCTTTCTCCTAAGGCATGAGATGTCTCTCTGGTAAGAAGTAATTTGAAAGCAGTTTTATTTAAGAAATAATTAAGGAAATGATGTTATTCAGATAATCTTAAAATTTAAAAAAAGTGGCTTGCATGGCAGCCAAGTGGACAGATGTTGCAGCTTTTCCATTAGAGACATTCGGTTTAATACACAGCTGCTTTGTACGTGCAACAACATTCTATTTAATGAAAAACAGCGTTGGTTTTGAACAATGAAGGACTGAATTAGTGAAACCACTTACCAGCTAGTAAGATAGTGGTGTAGTATACATGTCTTTTAGGACTTAATTTAACACAAGGAAAATGACAAGTCATTGCTATTATGTAATGGTAGAACTGAGTGCAGAATTTGGCCTAATATGTCTTATTTATCTGGCATTTATATGGCAATGATATGGTGGAGCTTACAATACAAGCCAACTTTTTGGTTTCCATTGCACAGTGTCACTTCACAATGGATTTGGTTTTAAAACAAAGACTAACATTAAGTCTCGTAGTGAAGTAGCTGAATTGTTGCTACTGTAGAGCAGTGGTCTCCAAAGTGGGGTGTGCAAGACAATCCATTGGGGTGCGGGTAGAAAATATTAGAACTTCTATTTATATTTATTTTTTTTCTAAAAAAAATAAGAAAGAAATTAAGCTTTACTAATATTTAATATACAGATTGACACTGGCGCCCTCACTCGGTCCGTATGTCAGATGGTCACGTGTCACGTGTGGTACACAAGTAGTAAATGTATATAATTTATAAATAAATATACATATATTGGGGGTGCGTGCTCAAAAATTTTTTACTGATAGGGGTGCGTGATCAAAAAGTTTGGAGACCACTGCTGTAGAGCATTGCAAGCGTGTGTGTGGTGCTTTCCACCGTACTCAAAAAAGAAAAGGCAAAGAACCACAATACATGGGGTAAATAGTACATATTAGAGGCAGTGTGGATCAGTGATGAGTAGTGGAATAGTTTGGGGGGGAAAAAAGATGTCTTAAGGAAGACTTGGAAAAAAAAGAAAAAGAGCTTTAGTTGTAATGTTCATAGGAGAGCGGAAAAACGTCCACAGTCTGCAGAGTAGTCTGTGGTTAAACATTTTATATTAGCTTCTGTTCTAACTCGCTCAGCAATTTGAGGAAAGTTGAAAGCAGCATGTTTGTAAACTGGGTAAGCTAGGTGTGTTGCCTACCTTCGTTGTCTTCGTGTGGCTCATGCTGATATCATGCACACTGCAGTTTCTACAACCAGGTTCTGTGCTTTGCGGTTGTGCTTTCTTTTTTGTTGCAAAAGTGGTGAAAGATGTGGCAGGCTACTCACCTGTTTGACCTACTGATACAGCCCCATCTCAGAGGTGATTCTTACAGACAACTGAGCCAAAAAACTGGGCAGAGGAAGTGACTGACAGTTTTACCATGGTGACCAGTTCAAAGTGTTCAATGTGTTGGCAGCAGGGTATATGCACGGTTCCTCAAGCAGATAAGGACAGAAAATCTGGCTGTAAATTGATGTTGCTTTCTGGAGATCTGTGAGTTGATAGTCTCTCCTTTCTCTGCCATCTCTTTTCATATGTGATTAATGCATAGAGACTAAGCTGAGCACCAAGTATTTGCATCTGCCTGTTTCTTTCCCAACAAACTAAAAATTCATTGTTGAAATACAAACCTGTCTGTCAACCAATCACCATGTTCTCAGGTCATGATACCAGAGTCCCAGCAGCCAAGAATCTGCAGCAGTGCTCTGTGTACTATATATAGATCTGGTCCTATTTTAATGAGTACTGTGTATCTTATGTTTCTGAGATGTAGTTATAAATGCGAGGGAAACTTGTCAAGAAATCAGACTTCAAGGCTTTCACTGGTTTTGGCAACTTGTATGGGAAGCAATACATTTTTATAGTGGACGATGCAGTCTGGAAGCCTGAGGACTGCTAAGGCCTCATCAGTGCAGTCCCATATTTAGTGTTTTCTGTAAATAACTGTAATAACAGGTGACAGGTTCTCCTATTTGTGCGTGAGTAAGATGCACACAGGAGGCCAAACTTGGAAGTTGCTGGTGGTGTGTCAGTGTACATGTTAGTAGAATGTGGCCTAGTATGTATATTTAACCTGACAGATGATTGAATATACTAATATCTAGCTTCAAGGAGGCAGGCTTGCAGTGTCTCAAGTAGCCACCACTTTTTTTCTGCAGCAACTCAGAATGAAAGCTTTCACAAGGAAAT
>NW_017729000.1:9402184-9435599 GCF_001723915.1 Gavialis gangeticus | reverse complement strand
TGGTGGTGTGTCAGTGTACATGTTAGTAGAATGTGGCCTAGTATGTATATTTAACCTGACAGATGATTGAATATACTAATATCTAGCTTCAAGGAGGCAGGCTTGCAGTGTCTCAAGTAGCCACCACTTTTTTTCTGCAGCAACTCAGAATGAAAGCTTTCACAAGGAAATTTTCTTTAGCTAGTTATTGCATATGAAACCTTCAGAATAGCAGCAGAATCTAAACTGATGTCTGAGTTGGCCAGCAGCCAGAAAGCACAGCTATGGGAGAGTTGTAAACTGCTATATTGATATCACAGTTGTGTTGACTCTGGAGTGTAGTGAAGGTTATACATCACTGTTATTGACAGCTCCACTGATAATCCAGTAAGGCTAGGTAAACATAGGGCATGTCTACATGTGCATTTAAGCACGATGAAATTTAATGTGTGTTAAGTGATTTATGGCAGGGGTCCTCACGTGCAGGGACTTGGCACTAAAGTTAGTGCCAAGTCCCTGTAGCCCTCCCATGTGCCCCTAGTGGCTGGGGAGACCTGGCACTAAACTTAGAGCCGGGTCACCTCTACATGTACATTCATGTGCTTTAACTAATCATGCCTAAATTTGATACCTACATTTGCAGGTATCAAGTTTAAGTGTGATTAGCTTAAATCTGTCATTTTAATGCACCTTAAGGGCGCACATGTGTAGACACGCATCCATAATGCACATTAAATTAAGCTAATGCACATTAACGTGTCTCATGTAGACGCACCCGTAGATATCCAAACCAGTGTTGATTAGCATAGGAGGTTTAGATACTCCAATAGCTTGAGATAATCCACAGGATGCTTGGATAATTATCTGAGCTGATACGGAGTTCCTGCTTTTCAAATGAAAAAATCAGCAGCACAAATCTAGTTTATTTTCTACAGGTAGTTAAGACTGAAGGTAATTGCAATGTTCTTTATAGCACAAGTCCAATTAACCACTGGCTTCATATGCTGAAGCATGTACAATTATCCAAGAAGAGTGGTTTTGGTTTTTAATTTTCAACAGACTTGGGAAAATCTGTTTCTGGAAGTGGATACCTGAAAATCAACTTACAAATTAACTGCACAGGTGAATGAGCACTGCCATTAGCCAAAAAAGAGAATACAAGCCAATAAACTATTTAGATCCAGCACCTTCCATGAATTCAGCTTCTTTCTTTTTTTTAAAGAAACTATTGATCTTTACCATCAGACATGCAGGCAATCAATCATACATTGACAGCCACACACATGCAGGCCAGCACTAATCATATCTTGCATTCTGTTCCCCAGAGGAATATTGATTTTGGACTTTGTATACAGAGTTTTCCTAATATATCCTTTTTAACAACTTCTTTTTTAATCTATAAGTAATCTGTGTGAAGGGAACAAATATGCAAAATGGGGCAGAGTAATACTTTTTAGTGAATTCTTAGGCCTGGGAGACTAGTTTAAAAGAAGCATTGATTTTTTAGGAAGGTTATTGAAGTCTTAAATGCTTAACTGCATTCTTTCCATTCAATTATATTGAAATCACTGGTCTTAACAATTAGCCAAGTCAGTGTTATTTGTTTTTGAGAGAGATTTAAACAGGAACCTACTGTGTTTTCCTTTACAAAACATCAATACTATATGCTGTTGCATCTTCATGTTGTAGAAGCAACAATGTACAGTTGTTTTTCTAAACTTTAAGTTTAAATATATTGTAGCTGTCAAGTGCACCAAAAAGACATCTAAGGTTCATAAAAAGTCAATTCAGAAATAGAGAACAAGATGGAATTAAATACATAACAAGTGTAAACATATGCATGGTGAACTTGAGGAAATGCTTGTTGTAGCCAAAGGGAAACTGTGCGCCTTGGCCTGGGTCCCACATTCACAACTAGTTCCTTTCCTGGAGCATCATACCAATATCTGGCTCATATCTAGGATTTTAAAGCACCTGAAAAAAGAGGTAAGAATCATCACTCCAATTTGTGCAGACTGGAAAACTGAGGAGCAGAAGAGAACTGACTTGCCAGAGGTCACAGCTAGGACAGTGGAAGTGCTGGGACCAGGACTAAGAATAGTTTAATTCTCTGACTCATGAGCTGCACAGCCTCCCCATTGTACTTTCTCTGAGATAATACCTCCATATGGATCGTAAACTCTTAATCTTTTAGTTAGAGACAGTGGACAATAATGGGGGTCCAGATCCTTCCTGTAGCCTTACATAAAAGCAGCATGCAAAGTGGGAAGCTTCTTTTCCTGCCACAGCCAGCACAAAGGGCCAGGAAGAATTTTTGCCCCTAACTCAAGGCAGCAGAGCAGGTACCCAAAGGCATGTGTTGATGCAAAGGAGTGAGGAAAGAGTGAGGTCCATGCTCCTGGTCTCCTCTCCCACTCCTCAGATTCAGTCTCCAGAAGGGTACCAGCAAACTATGCTTAATGTTGTATAATAATGAACATGCTTCCTCTGTCATGGGATGTGCAGGGAGATTTAGTTGGTCATAAGACCTCAGATGCCTGTTTTTAGAGCCTACCAGCATGCAGAGGACATTGCTTTTGTGTGCGGTGGTTTTTTTCCTTCAGGAAACCCTCATTAGTTCTGGGTAATTGTATCATTTCTGTCAAACGGTTTATGCAACAAGGCCATTATCTGGATCACACACCTTTTGTGTGGGTGATCATTTTTCCTAATAAAAAGGGATCAATATAAGGAGCAGGAATGACCACAGGAATAGGCATGTGCTGTGGCTGGCAATCTAGATCAAATGTCTCTGTGTTTGTGTGAATTACAAATCATGCTTTCCTGGGCTTAGAACAAATGTTCAAAAAGCAGTCAAACTTACGTGGGTTTCGGTAAGCGATGTAAGTTAGTTTGGGAGTGAACAGAGCACATGTTCACCCTCGAGGCTGGGAGGGGGCTTGCAGGCTGCCTGCACTGGCAGAGGGTGTTCCTGCAGGTTCCCTGGGCTGCCAGAGACTGCTAAGAGCAGCTGGGCCACCCCTGATTGGCTGCCAGGCATGGCTGAGTACCCTTCTTCCCCATCATTGTCAGCCACAGGCATCGGGCAGGCATCAAAAGCAGCACTACTTTCCCATCCCCTGCAGCCCAGCTGTGATCCCTGGGGCTGCACCTGCTCGTGAAGGCATTGGGGAGTCCCTGAGTGGGCTCCTGAACACTCACCCAGGGACCCCCAGACCTCCTGTAAGTGGGAACAGCCCTAGGGAGTATGACCAGGCTGCAGGGCATAGCCAAGCACCCCTCCTCTCCTCTACTGTTATCATCAGCCACAAACTTCTTGCTCTGAGAGCCGGAGCTGGGCTCTGGGCCAGAGCACCTGAGCACAGGGTGAGTGCTAGCACAGCTTCCTGCAAAGAGAGGCTAGTGCGGGGCCACAAAGGCACCTGGGATGCCAGCTGACAGTGACCTAACTTGAATGGATTGAGGATCTGGTATGGAAATTCAGTGCATCAGTGTAACCTAAATTGATTAAGTTTGAGTGCATATTTATCCAGGTCCATCTTAGACCAGGTTCTGCCACTTTTAAACAGTCTATGTGCACCATACTTCTGTACTGTTACAGGTTTAGACCAATTTCCAAGCACTTATACCAGTAAAAGTGAAATGTCTGTACCTGGCCCTGATGTTGTAGTGCCTATGCTTATGTAGGGCCTGTTAATAGTTGCACACCATTCCTCTTAATCGTCCCTTGAAAGAGACAAATAGCTTGAAGGAGAAATAGAGAAACTCCTAGACTTGATGTCAGTCGGTCTAATAAAAGGTATCATTTTGGAATGAAGAGTTCTAGTTTTTTGTATGTTTTCCTGGACTTGATGGTATTCTAATGAAAAGCTTACCCTAACTCAGTGGAAAAACTTGTTTGCAGCAAATCATCGTGGCTTTGTAATGGTGAAGTGGTAAAGGATACTCAAAGGGAGGAAGAGGAGAGTCCTGGTCTGAAATTCCAAAGTAACCTTTGTTAGGTGTTAAGATAGAAAGGGTGCATCTACACATTGCCCTGTGGTGATGTAATGACATGCAACATCACCATACAGTGCACTACGGCAGCATAGCAGTCATGTGGGTCTACATGTGATCATCAGCAATGTCCCCGTAGCAGCAAGCTCCCCGGCTATAGTGATGTAGCCAGGAAATCCTAAGCGTGCGCCACCCACATGGCACAGTAATCACCCATACTGCGCCTTGCTTTAGTACTTCCAAGAGGAAGTACTAAAGCACAGTGCCATAGCAATGTCACTGTACAGTGATGTGTAGATGCACCCAAAGAGAATTTAAGCCCCTACCCAAGAAATCTGAATGTAACCTGAAGAAAGAGCGAGTCTGATCCATAAATTAAAATAATCTTTTGAAACCAGAATGTTTAAATGCATTACTGGTTATATCAACTGCAGGAATTAAGGATCAGATCAGATTTTAATCACTTTTTAAAAGAAGTGTCCACTGCTTATCAGAAATCTTAGAGGAAGTAGAGAACCTTAGTTAAATGAAACACATATGATGCTATTGATTTCACTTTCAAGTGGCGGTTTGAAATTTATAAAAGATAATGACTAAGCACTGCATTGGGAGCCAGCATGAATTCCTTTTCTGGTGACTGTTTAAATAGGAAAGGCTACAAAAATAAAGCAGCTGCTTGTTCTAAAGTTTCAAAAGGGAGTTAGGTTTTCTAACACTCTGTAAAGTCCAGTCTATGACAGTTTCTTCCTCCTCCCACCATAACTATTTTGCTTGTAGGTGGCACTTTTAAGTTCCTAGTAGTGGCACAGCTCTGTTAGAATGGAAGCTTCTTATACAGGTACATCTTACTCCCTTTTCCAAAAATAAATAAGTTATACTGATATAAGTAAGTAATACTGTTATCTCTGAGTCCATGCTGTATCTATCACTGTGTTTAAAGTACTAGAACTATGCATGTACAAAATCTCAAAGGCCACTTTTAGACGTCGCAAATACAAGGAACTTCTGAGTTTAAATACCATATTGGAGTTTGGCAGATTTATATCCCATTATTTGTTCCATCTACTTTTTGATTCTTTGGGCACGGTATAAGATGTAATAGAAACAGGCTTACACTTCCTTAGCTGTGCTGGGTCTGGCAGGAATTTCAAGGCTAGACACATAAATCAATAAGTAAATAAAGATAAACAAAGCATTTTGTGCTTCTGAAGTTGGTGGATCTAAGTCTCTTCCAGAGAAGAAGCAGATGTGCTAAAGCAAGAAGGAGATCAGGATATACATTATATACACTTTATTTGAAGTTAAGGATTCCTGCTTTCCAATAAGATGGTCATTGAAACACCAGACACCTCTGCATGTGTCACTTGTCACACGAATTTCTAATGGCAGGAGCCCAGTCTTCTTTTAAAAATTGATTTTGAAGCAATAGGCTTCAGCTTCCTTCAGGGCTGAGAATGTCAGCAGAGGCTATCAAAATTCTTCTGACATATCTGAAAAATATCTGCCCTACAGAATCAGAAGCATTACTATGTTAAGATAATTGCAATTCCTTTTGTGGGGCTTTTAAGAAGAGGGATCAGAGAAGAGAGTGCTTTGGAAGTTAGACAAGGCTACCATATACATCTAGTATAAATTATAATGTAAAAAGTATGTAATTTGTCATTCATTTCAATGTGAGCAAGATTCAGCCCCCAAAGATGGGACAACATAATATGACAGATGGAATTTTAGCAAATCATTCCCCATTCAGAACTGCTATTGCGTTTCCTCTTTCTTAAATGCATTGTGTGTGTGTATAAACAGATAACACTAGAGATATAGAGATAGAGATGTGTGTGTATGTGTATATATGTGTGTGTGTCTATAGAGAGAGAGGTTTATGGCAACCCAGAGAAAAACAGCAATATATAGTATAACTATATAGTAGTAACTAGTATAACTATATAGTGTTATCTGTTTTTCTCTGTGTTGCTATAAACCTCTCAAGGAAAAAATCCACATCAATAGATATGCAATCAATAATGACCTTAGGTCAGCTAGCTTCAGAGAAAAAGCCAGCTACCTACTATTCTAATTGAACTGTGGATACCTAAGCTATACTGATAAGGCAGGTGTTGCCTTCTATTAGAGGATGATAAATCATTCAGGTGCAATCTCAGTTAGTTTAAACTAAGTCACATAAGGTTTTGTGTTTTTTTTTTTGTGAGAAAAGGGTTTATTGCTAAAAGTGAACTTTACAGTTAGAAGTGCTGGTTTCTGAGCAGCAAAGTAACTGCACTTCAGAGTGAAGTCTAAGGAAAGAAATAATATATGATGAAATTCTTAAGTGCCCTCAAGTCTTTGAGACTGTGGTGAAGCATGTTATTTTCCTTTCTAATATCATATTCTCTGCAGGACAGCCATAGCCCCAGGAGAATGTACCAAACACTTAATAGGACTTACTTCTCAGAGAGCAGTTCAAGGTGGAAACACCTTTCATTTTACATGTCCCCATTAAGATATGCACTTTTTATAATTAATAAAAACAGGCTGATTAGCATTCGTTAGTGCAACTTGATGAATGAAAGGCAAAATCCAATAAGGACTGAACCATCTAGAAATTAAGCATTTTTAGGTGCCTGGGCTTGGAGAAGAATTGAAAACCCTGAAGATCTCTGTACGCTGCATGAAGTGCCTTGGAATGGGATTCAAAGGAGCCCGCACGCTGAGCCTCCTACATTCAGGAGTTGCTTAGAGCTTGCCAACGCTGATGAGAGTGGCAAGTCTGGCATCCCATCATCGAACACCTGACTAGGGTCGACCTGGGGGTACCTCTTCCCTCTCAGGTTTAGCTGCCCTGCAGAGTATGGGAATTCATGCAGTTTCTTTCAAACAACTGAGCTGCTATGTGTGGTGCCGTCTGCTCTTACATATTTTGCCAAGTGGCTAAAGTGCGCACCCCAAAATGGGGAGACTTGGGTTCATACTACTATCTGAGGGCTATCGGGTGAACGCGTGCATGTGTTGGCAGGGAACGCTGCCCCTCTACCCCATGTAGAAAAGGATTCTAGTTTCCGTAGACCGGAGAGAAAACTCAAAAGGGAGCACGAGTCTCCAGCCGAGTGGTTATGGCACTCACTAGGCATTCTGGATTCTAGTCCCGGCTCCCAGGGCTCTTTCTGGTTTCTGTATGCAGGCACAGCAGTCCATCGAAGTTGACAATAAACCTACATTTTGTGTGCCCCAGAGGGCATTATTCTTATACATTTCATATTATTGGAAAGGATGAAAGAATGAGGCAAACTTGCAGAGTAGGAAGAAACTGTGAATGCACAAGTATGAGATCAAAATCGCAGCAGGCACAGCAGGTCAATTCTTTGGCCTGCCGGCCTCGACAGTGTGCCTTTAAGTTGTGATTTGCACGTGACACAAATGAACAAATTCAGGTTCAACGCTGAAGGCCGTTTTTCTTAGCCAGGGAGAGAGGAGCCGGGCAGGTTCCCTTTGCGCCACTAAAATATGACCCTTTAACTTTTTGAATGCAGAAGGATATAGCGAATAGCTGCCTCTCTTTCTTGGGTTAAAGAGCTCAGGGCTAGACTCTTTAGACAGTATTGCAGAAAGGAATTGGGAATCATCAGGAGTGCCATGTGCAGCATGAGGAAGCCACCAGGTACTCCATGCTCCAAGTCAGAGCTGCCACATAGGGCAAGCTGTGGCGGTGGGGACAGGGAGCTTGTGGGCAGCACAGACAGTGGGTGGACAGGGATTAAGAAGGGGAAGGGGCAAGGGGAAGAGGTCAGAATGCCTGCCCCCCACCTCTGCTTGCACCCCTCCTGCAGCTTTCCCCACCACAGCGGTGGGGGAGGGGGGACAAATTTAAGATGACCCTCCAAGTATTAGATTCTATACATGGAAAATTATAGCAAATGTTTAGTTTTCCACGTATTGAATCTAATTACTTGGGGGTCATTTTAATTCAAAGTCACCTTAGATTTGGAAAAATGACAGCATTATGAGATAAAGAAGGCAGGTTTACCCCCCTCCTAGTTGTAACCTATTGAAGTAGAAAATATTACGGGCTCGGAGCCAGATTGTTGGCAGGCTCATGGGCGTAAGGACGTATAAAGTGCTCTCTTATTCCCTTGCACAGGCTACCTATATCATGGCTCTGCCCTTCAGCCAGGCTTAGAGCTGGAGCTGCAGCCACCATCTGCCCCAGTCCACGACTGGGGCCAGAGTTGCCATTGCCATTGGTGCCTGGCCAAGCATTTAAATTTGCATTTGTTCTGAAGAGTTTAAACTATTTTACATTTCAACTGAGAGTTTAATAGTTGTCTTCTTTCATATGGTGTCAGATACCAACTTCCAAATCTAGAAGCCATTCTCTGGTATTATCACTTAATGCGCGGACTCCAAATTCACACAGGGAGCTGCCCAAGACGCTTATCTTGTGAAGTGTTGTTTTGAAGCGTCCGTATCCAGATCTCAGGCTGTTCAGCTTGACTCGCACTTATCTGTCAAGGTTGTGCCCAGTGGGGAACTCATTTGCTGTTGGTATAAAACCCTGTAGAAATAGGTCTGACTTTTCCCAGTGGCCAACTCACTCTGCTACTGCCCATAGGTTTGGTTCAGCATCCCCGATCTCTTCCAGGAGCTTGTGGGCTTGATGTATAAACAGTTTATGATTTTCAAGCCTCTTAAGCCTCCATCTGTTTGGGTCTTCGGTTAACAGTTGAAGGAGCAGGTGATTTTTATAATCTCTTGCCTCTATTGCCAGTGATGATGTTAAGGTCTGTCTTCTTATATCACTTGGTCTAGTGCCCAAAAATATATGGAGTACATCTGTGTATGTAAGTTGTGCAGCCTGTTATGAGTCTCAGTGCACTGTTAAGTATGGTGTCAAGCTTTTTAGTGTGACAACTTCTGGACCATACAGGAGCACAGTAATCTGCTGGGGTGTATACTATTGCAAGTGCAGTGGTTCTGAGCATTTTGAAGTTGCCACCCCATGTCGTGCTGGCTAAACTTCTTAAGGCAGCTACCTATGCAGAAACTTCACTGCTGACCTTCCAAATGTGATGTTTCTAAGTCAGGGAATGGTCTAATGTGACTCCTAGGTAGGTTGAAATGTGCTCAGGGGGACAGATATGGTTGCCTACTCTGATATTCAGAATGCTCTTGGCCTGATAATAGTCCAGGTGGAAAGAGCGATGATACTGATTTAGTGATGCTCAACTTTAAGCTCCACTTGTTTCCAATCTCCAGTCTTGATAGTTTAATAGTATAACAACATCATGCTACACTGGATCAGACCAATGGTCCATATAGTTCAATATCCTCCCTGTGGAGTATTTTCCTTTGTCCATTTTGAAGTTGTCATCTTTGGACCTCATTTCTTATTCGCTTGCCTTATGAAAAATAATGAATAGGATGGACCATCTCTATAACATCTATTTATTTTCTATACTTCTGGATGCCTCTGTCATATCACTTCTTCACCTCCTATCAACTAAATTATTCTAACCATTTAAATATCCTCTCCAGTAAAAGTCTTTCTATGCATTCTTTTGCGTGTGTTACCTTTTTCTGAACCCTTTCCACTTCTGGTGCATCCTTTTGCAGGCAAGGTGACCAGAACTGAACACAGCATATTTACTTCAGCACATGTTAGTGGCACTAAGGACACTAATAGGACACTTACGGTTTGATTCTGTTTGCATTCACCTTCAGTAAATCAAGAGCAACTCCACTAAAGAAAATAAAGTTAAACCAGTATAAGGAAAGAGGGAATCAAACACATATTGTCTTGTAAAATTCTGCATCAGCAAGAATCTGCGGCAGTAATGCCTGCTGTTAATTCAGAAAGATGGGCAATCATTGTGAAATAGGGTATTGCATTCTCTGCTACAACTGGATTGTGTAGCTTCGGCAATGAAGAAATGCCTTCCCAGCACTGAAAGAAGAGCCAGGGGACAGAAGAGACAAGAATCGACACCATCAGTCAGGTATCTTATAAAAACTATTCCCGCTCCTAATTGATACAAAGAACCCTATTGGCTTCGATGGCTGAAGGAGTGGACCCTGTCTTGCACATTAGTCTGGTGGAGCACATAATGTTGCTTGTCTCACTATTTATTAGACAGTTTCTTTAACATGGAACATGTTGCTTGGTTACATTAATATTTACCTTCAGTCATTTAAGTCCATCAACATGTTTCTCTTGCTGCTTGATAACAGAGGGCAAAAACTGCTATTTCTTCTGCATTGATGCTAAATCGTGGCTGCAAAATATCCCAGCACAGACTCTGCCTCACCATAGAATTTCTTGCTATAATTCAGGTCTAATGCAGTTCAGTTTGCAGCATAGGACACCCATTTGGATTACTCTCCCAAGGGAGCAGGTTTATCCTGATCCTGGATGGTACATCAGGCTGCCGTGATAAAGGTACATCCACTTCCCTAGCCCAACAAGGGAGTGGCATGGCCAGCAGTGCATCTCACATTTGCTTCCTAATCCCAGCTGATGAGTTGTTGTCTTCAGCATGAGTCTGAAGCTAGGCTCAGAGACATGTCTCTGGATTCACAGCAAGATACTGTAATGGCTCTATTCAGAGCAGTTGACCCATACTGAATAAAGCAGCAAGAAAAAACAGAGGCATCAGAAGAACAGGGAAGAAGAAAAAATATTTTCTGCCACAGAAAAGCAAGTCAGCCTTTCATCTGGTTTCTTCTGCTTTATTAACAGGGGGTTTACAGATCTTGTTTACAGTGACCAAGAAAACTAACAAATTGTGGCGTGTGTCATGATTTTATAGACATCTAAAACAGTCACAGAAATAAATGCTGCTACTTCTTTCCATCCAGCATGCTTCATCCGTGGGCCTCCAAGCATTTTCCAAACATTAATCCTCACAATAAGATTTCATGATCAAAAACAAAATAATAAAAGTTTGATGCATGGTCTAGGTTGGAGCTGTTGAAGTCCTGGCTATAGAGAAGTCCTGGCTGAGCACAATGTAGTTCCCTGAAAAGAGGCACAGATGTGTAGTGTGTGTCACATAACTTCCAGGAGCATCTAGGCAAGCAGAATGAATTGCTTTGGTTTTGAGAGGCTGCTCTTAGAAAGAAGGGGAAATGTACAACAGTGGACTTTCCTGGAGACTTTTCCAGGAACCTATAAATAATATACTTGCTCTCTAGAGTTACAAAAGAGTGTGAATTTTACAGTCATTTTACTAAAGTCCCAGCTGACAGAGTTTAGCAACAGTTGATTACTGGGAGTTCTTTATGAATTAGTTTGATCAATTCTCTGTGCCTAAATTTTCCCTGCCTTGCTCCTATCGATATTAAACATAATTCTAGCCGCAGTAGTATCCCTCTCCTACGTATCTAATTGTTTTATGGTGTAGATAGAATTTATTAAGTCAAACAAAACAGTAGCTTTGGGAAAGACAGGCTAAAGACAGATGCTCCAGTTGATATGGGTCCTGATTCTAGCAATTATGGTACAATAGAGAGCCATGCTTGCAGTGCTGCAGACTAGTGTGTAGTGGCTGCACCTATGTGAAATGCTTAATGCAGAGTAGCTCATTACTACTGCATGGTAGTGTCATGTGGTACAAACCGTGATGCTATACTGCTGCGTGGTAGTAATGAGCTACTGTGCAGTCAGCATCACTGGGAAGCTGTGCATGGATGCTACTGGTTACTGCACAGTCATTTAGTACTTGGGCATGCAAGTACTAAATGACTGTGCAGCAACAACTGCACAGTCAGCATCTCATGTAGACATGGCCATTGAATGGTTATGTTTAAACTTGCAACTCATAATGCAATCTACATCTCATTCTTTGAATGGCTTCAGAAGAAGCAAGGCCTGAAACCTGCTTCATGTAAATCATTCTCATATTATGCTCTAATGTGTTTTAGATGTCACCTCTACACGCCACAGTTTTGCTTCCTGTAGGACGCTGTAGAATAACTGTTTGCTTAGTTTGTAAAGAAAGAAGTTTGGACCAAGTGTGTGCCTAGCTCTCTGACAAAACTGGAAGCTTGTAGAAGGATCAGTACTCTAACACCTCAGCTACTTTTGTAGCAAGTGGCTGAGGACTTGTAGCTTGCTGTAGCCACAGTGGTCCCTTCCTTCACCTTTCTCATGATCCCTGCCTCATTGGGTTGCAAATATGTAGAAGAGTGTGTAGGCCAAGAGCACGTCAGCACTATGTTGGAAGGGGAGATGCAGCCATATTAAGAACAGCAGTATTAACAGTATGTTTGGTATTGGTGCGTCAATGGAAGCCTTTCCATTGACTGCAGGGCTAGGGACAGAAATTACACATTAACAAGTATAAATGATTGGAAACCGGTTCAGCTCTGTAACACAACAGAAGTTCAGGGCACGGAAACCACTTTCAAAATGGCCAAAACCACTTTAAGATTAACATGGATGATGTAGTATCAGACTGAACTGTTTTAGGTTAAATTGATTTATTGAACTTCTGTCCCTTACCTCCTCCACATTCAAGTTGACTCTCAGTCCCTCAACATCCCAGCATGCTTTGCACCTCCCCCACCAACTCCCCCTTGCAGGGTAGGCAAGCTAAGCTTGCTCCAAGCTGTCTGCTCCAGCAGAGCAGGGAGGTGTACTCTAGCGCCACCCAGCTTTTGGCCTGGGCCACTGCAGGCATGTTGCTGTATTTCCAGAATCAAAGGTAAATGTCTGTTCACTTGGTTATTGGTTTAATATTCAAAGTTTAGACTAACCTGTGAAGACTGAATTGATTCAGCCTCAGACTTTTTGACCATCTGTACTTAGCCCAATAGGCAGCAGAGCATAGCAAGGCAACAAGGACAATCGGTGTGTGAGGAGCTCCACAGTTAGGACTAAAGCTTTTCAGCTCCAAGCCATGTATTTAGACCACAGTACTCCTATCCATGATACAATGAGACCTGCCAACTATATACTCTCCAGTGCTCCCTTTTGTCTGTACTGAGCATGGGATATGGTTTTCATGAATATGTATTTTTAAATATGCGAGCTTTATCTGAAGTACAATGCAATTTTTAATTTATTTACAAGGGATTTATATACGTATCTGGGGGATAAAATAGTTCAGGTTCGTTCTTTGTTTTAAATTCATCTTTTTTTCTCTGTTTGTTTTTACATTTTCCTCGGAGAATAGCAAGAGCTGATTGAGATGGAAGGTGTTTTCTTGAGAGAGAATAAACCAGCTAGTGCTCATTAATGGAAAATAACAATAAAATATCAGATAAAATTTAATGGAACTAGCCTAAAGAATTCATCAGTGAAACTTAAAATGTGCAGCTAAACAACTGCAATGTTTAAGCCAGATGCAAGGCAGTGTCTTTCAGGAGAAAAGTTCCTATTACTGAAATAAGGTTTCTCTGGAGATTTCAACTCTGTTTGACCTCTGAGATTTAAGCACAATCCCTGATGGAAACTGCTGTATCAGTCTTTTGGCGGTTTTAATATACTTGTTGAAATGTTAAAAGTTATAAGTGGGTAGACTCAGCTTATAGTTTTAGGATTCAAACTGGTAAATTATGCTGTTGGTTTTTTAAATACCAATGCTATAAAACAAATAATGAGACATCGGCTTTAGTTATACCAATGTTGTTGCCATGGTAACAATAATTTGCAGCTTTTTTTTGTTTTTCACTAGAAAAGCTCTATCGAAAAAAAAATTATTGTGGTTAGGTGCAATGCATGGGTCCATGGGAAGTTAGATCCAAAATGATTTTTTTTTTAAATTTTGGCTTGGCTGCTGAACCAAAACCAGTTATCTACATAGGCATAATTATTATCATAGCATGTCCATAATGTCATCTTTTCTAGGATGTTTTACTATATTATGCTCATTTGCAGCCCAATCCTGCTAACATTACTCAGAGTGCACAGCACTCAAGTGTCTTGTGTTGGCCACATCTAACCTTTAATAGGCTGCTTTGATGTGCTGTCGCCTTTGTTATTTCTGTATCATTAAAAAGTTTATAGTTTGTTTTGCCTTCAAGTATTTTCTAAATAATATGGTTTCTTTGACAGGTGGATAATAAGAATTCTGCTCATATACCCAATGCAAGACCGTTTTAAAATCACATCTTCAATTTACTTTGAAGGAAAGAAATGATTTTCATACCTTTCTTGACATGGCTTATCATTTTGAGATTGAGTCAGCTATCTATAGGGGTTCAATGTCTAATATCTAGGACTGATAGGATATTGCCATTGCTATTATAATCACCCATTCTTTTCTGCTGCACCTGTATAAATGATGATAAATGTGTGATTAGAGGCATCCCCTACTGGTAGTATGTGTCCCACGAAATCTAGCTTTTGCTAGTCATGGTTTGGATTACTCTAAACAACCTCATAACTTAGGCCAAATTCTGTTCCCCTTTACTCACTAGAGATGATGGTAGCACAAAAGGGCTTATAACTTCCCTATATCCCTCCTGAAATAATTATGTTTACTCCCAAAAGGAATTGCAAGAATAAATGAGGTAATATTTCTGAAGCATTGTGAAGATGCTGAGAGTATTTTGAAGTTGCTTGGTGAGAGTCATGTCAGTACTTGGATAGAGAGAAGTTGGAGAGTGCTGTATACACACTAAATGTTGTTGTGCGTAACTTGTTTTAATCATCTGGCATCCTTTCCCAGCCTTTATCGGTAAGGCCTTGGAACATAATCATAGACTTGTATCTGGTACTTTCAGGTCTAGGTTATGCTGTGGCACCACAAGTGTCAATGGTTGGATCTGATACCATATGTAGAATTGGGGAACTGTCTACACTGGGGATTTGTCCCCACATCAGTCACGCCTGTAGCTGCATCACAGACAGACAAAGTAATTATTTGCATCACTGCAGCTTCATGCGGCTTCAAACCAGAGTAAACAGTTATCAATGCAAATCACAGATAATTGTAGCTTACTGTATGCTAGGGGCCTGTAACCATTCTGCTTTAACCATGGCCGCCAACTGGTTGAAATCAGGGGGTGTATCCACAGCAGACAGGTCCTCACTGTCTCCAGTGGTAATTATGTGGTGGGTTGGACTAAAAAAAATTACTTTGACTTTGAAAAATGTTTGCTTCCAGTATGTGGAGTGAATTCTATTTCCACTTTCATCCTTACCCTAGTCATGTTTTCTCTAATAAGATTATTTGTACTGATACCATGTTCGTAATATAACTGTATGTTATGTGTCCTAATTTCAGATTATAAATAATACCTATAATATTGGCAAGTTAATTTGAATACAATGATTTCCTAATATAAACAGGGTTTGATTAATAAGAGACATTAGGAATAGATTATGCATCTATTATTAGTTATGTGTTTGCTGGTGCATATTAATGATTGGAAGTGCCATTGTTTGTTTTCTGTCATGCATACGCTTGTTTTGATTGCATTTAGCATTTTAAATAAAAGACGATTACTATAAAAAGAGCAGAAAAGTGACAAGAAGATGCTACATTTAGAATAGGTGATTAAGTAACGTGTGACTCATTATTACATTCCTAAATACAAGTGATACATAATGGATGCTGTAGCATGGCTCAGTTGCGATATGTTTGTGATGTTTCAGTGGTTGAATATATTCTTGCTTCTCTATTCCCAAAGCTGTACTCAAGTACAATCTAGTGTAGTGGTAATTTATTAGCACTAGCACCTGACAGGCATCTCTTGGTAGAAGTGAAGCGCAGAAAGAGTACAAAATATTTATAAACTAGTGTCCTCACTTTTATGTAAACCCTGACTTGTGTGCAAAAGATAGACAAATATGTGTTACAGTGAATGTTACAGCCCGATCCCCATCTTTACCCAAATTTCTATGACACTTAAATCAGGCTGCAACTTTTTACGGTTGTTCTCTGCCCAACCATGATTTAAAAAAACAAAAACAAAAAAGTTTGAGTGACATTCTTTTGCCTGTTTCTTAGTTATGGGAAAGGGTAAAATATGCAGAGTTCCCCTTCTGGAACTATTCTAAGCTTTTTTGAACAGAGCTGCAGCAAACATTGCTGAAGTTTGAAACTTGGCATAAAAAGGAACCCTTATGGTTTGGGGGAAGGGAGGGTAATTATAGGCACTTGAGAGATGCCTTTTGAATGTGTTTGGTTAGAATCTTCAAATAATTTTAGAAGAGAGTACTGAAGTCCTTACCCTTTTGAAGCATCATTGCATATTCTCTCACAACAAAAGCAAACAAACCCTGCGTTAAGTCCCAGACAAAGGAAAAAATTGTGGGCATGGAAAACAACAGCGAATGCAGG
Source organism: Gavialis gangeticus (assembly GCF_001723915.1). Taxonomy (NCBI): domain Eukaryota; kingdom Metazoa; phylum Chordata; order Crocodylia; family Gavialidae; genus Gavialis; species Gavialis gangeticus. Next base: position 9,419,346 of record NW_017729000.1, on the reverse strand, counting down.
AGTGTGGGGCCTTTGTGTACAAATTGTGCTTTCTGCAAAGTCTATACTTTCAGTTAAAATAAAATGGATTTATTCCTTTTTCTCTTGCGAATATACAGACATTCCAGTATAAATCACTAGGCAACTGTCTGCAGCCAAACTGTGGACCGCATATCACTATTTCTCCACGGAACTGCCCAAGCATAGGCAGTGAGCAAGACAGAGAAAACACCACAATTGGAAATCATTAGTGGTAGAGAAGAAGGATTTATTTACAAACTGAGCCCCATCCTAGGCATTATCAGTAGATTATGCCCCCATGGGTCTGCAAATATTCTGAGCTGTTCAACATTTGTGTTCAGTTTATGCATACAAAGAAGATGAAAACTCTCTGCAGATATAGTTGCTCTGGTTCCATTCTTTCTTTTGGCTCTCCTGATCCCAACTTCCCGGTCAGTATGAAACAACCTGGAGATTTCTGGAAAGTGTTGTGGTACTACATCACTACCTCTTCCTGAGTGGGCTTGCCTGGCCTCGTAAGACCCTAACATGTGGCTCATTCAGTTTGTCTTAAACATCTCCTTCCATCTGAAGAAAAATGTCAAAGATTCTGGTTATCCCACTCCCACTTGACATTCTGTGGGCATGACGTGACCCTTTGTAAAATGGTTCTCTTGCTTGCAGAAAATATCCATTGCACTGACATTTCGAAGAGGAACAAAATGACAAAGGCTTGAAGTCACCTGAAATAAGACTGATACATTTTCAGTGTGCAATACCACAGAAATCTTGCTTTCCTTTATTCTTGCCCATATCACATAGATGCTGCATGCCATGTAACCAGTCTACATATAGGTACTACCAAAGTTTGTCTGCTCTAGTGATGCAGCAGGAAGAAAATACACATGTCAGTGCTTCATTGCCATTGCAGATCTCATAAGCTACAAACAGATGTCAAATTTATGTTGGGATGCACCCTTTTACCTTGGGATGAAGTGCCACCATACAGACATCCATGTTCGTTGTCCCAGGATAAATTCTAAAAATGTTTCCTGGGTAGGAAATAGTAACAATTTATCCCAGGGTATTGCAAGGTAAGTCTATATAGTACAGTTATCCTGAGATTGTATCATCAAATCAATGGCTGAAAAGTTGCAGTATTTTCAGCTGCCCACTAAACCCTGATTAGAAAGGTGATGTGAGTACGCACCAGTCCCATGATATTTTTGTTGTGGAATAAACACAGATACAACTTACCCAGGGATAAATGCAACATCTGTTCCTAGCCATAGATTGCATCATAAACTTGAATCAAAATACATTTCCTGCCATGTGAAGACATGGGATAGAACTGAAGGGACAAAGACCAACATGAACAATGTATGCGTATAGTAACTACAGCGTGCAAATTTGTGTATATGATGATGCATCTAATGGGGTTCTTTGGGGGTATGCACATTTAATGGGCCAGATTCACCAGCTTGCTCCAGCTACTTTGGCCTGCTCTGGTAACACAAAGCAGCTGTTAGCGTCTCTTAATTGGCCACTTAAGCTTTGTTTACATCTGCTCTGCATAATTGAACAGCTGGAGTACAGTGGTGATTCTGGCCCATTAGGTACATAGATACATAAATAACAACCTACTGGACCTTTAGTTATATTTTCTCTACAGAGAAGGGAGTTATTCATCACAAGAGAAGAAAGAACTGCATCACTAGTCCACTAGAGATGCATGGCCTTTTGTGTGTCTGGGTCCCCCAGCCATATGACTCTAAGCCGTGAATGTAAGAGAGATAGAGATACGCCTTCCTTCCTCCCCCAGTAATAGGTAACTTGATGTTTACAGTGCTTTTCTAGGTGGTAGGAGATGTGGTTTGGAGGAGGGAACTGCATTCACACCTCCCACAACTTGGTGAATTGCTCTAACCATTGAATTATTGGGTGAATGGGGAGCAAGGATGGGTGCAGAATAGGGACAGCTGCTTCTCCAGCTGTTTTTGTGAAGAGCTTTGCCATTGCCAGCCAGATCTGGTCCTGCAGAGGAACGCCTGGTTTGTAGACCTTGACAAAGCAGAGGCTTGAACTAGCTGCATAGGTGCTCAGCATGTAAACAGTTGGGCTTGTATGTCCTTTTGTGGATCTGTTCCCAAGTACCTTATATAGATGTAAAGAAAGGCAACTCTCCTAGCCTTGTACAGACATCCAGATTGTCCTTGGAAAGTTGCTGCTTTCCCAGAATAACCTATGAGTCTACAGATGTTCAGGCTTTTTTTTCCCAGAACAAAAATGGCCACTCCGGAAGAAAAATAACCTGGGAATAACCAGGGTTTCATAGTTTCTAGGGTCGGAAGGGACCTGAGTAGATCATCTAGTCCGACCTCCTGCCATGGCAGGAAAGATTACTGGGGTCAAATGACCCCAGCAAGGTGTACATCTAACCTTCTCTTAAAGACCCCCAGGGTAGGAGCCAGCACCACTTCTCTTGGAAGTTGGTTCCAGATCCTAGCCGCTCTGACCGTGAAGTAGCGCCTCCTGATATCTAGCCTAAATCTACCTTCTGCCAGCTTGTGACCATTATTCCTGGTCACTCCTGGCAGTGCTCGGGGGAACAGGGACTTCCCCAGTGCCTGCTGATCCCCCCTGACTAGTTTGTAACAGGCCACTAGATCCCCCCCTCAGCCTTCTCTTCTGGAGGCTGAACAGGTTCAGGTCCCGTAGCCTCTCCTCATAAGGCCTGCCCTGCTGCCCCCTGCTCATGCAAGTGGCCTCCTCTGGACCCTCTGCAGGTTGTCCACATCCCTCTTGAAGTGCGGCGCCCAGAACTGTGGACGCAGTACTCCAGCTGCGGCCTGACCAGTGCCGCATAGAGGGGGAGGATCACCTCCTTGGACCTGCTCGAGATGCATCTGTGGATGCATGACAAGGTACGGTTGGCCTTCCTGACTGCATCCCCACACTGCTGGCCCATGTTCATCTTGGAGTTAATGATGACTCCAAGATGAACTCTCATCAGCCTTTTATACAGCTCAGTGGCTGAAAACACTTCTCTAAACTTAACATGAATGTACCTCTGCTGAGGTTACATTACTACTAGCAAGATGTGAAAATCACTCCCAGGAGAGTTTCTTCTGGGAGAGCAAATGTTAGTATATGCCACTAGCCATCAATACTGCCCTCTGATTCTGGTAAGAATAAGAAAATACCAAGGCTGGCATTCTCTTCCCAGAGTCTGCTTCTGTGGTGCACAAGCCAGTAAATATACAACATATTCTGATACACTTGTATAGAAATTAAAGGAGATAGCAGCATCCTACATGTATTGAGTCCAGCACATCCATAAGCAGGACTTCTTTTACCTTCCTTCTACCTCTTCTTTTACCTTCCTTCTACCTTCCTTCTACCTACTAGTTGGAGGGCATGTCAAAATGAGACAACTTAACATTATGATAAAGAGGACTTTCTGCACTGATCGTTACAATGCAATTGAACATACTGTGAAGGGTTAATAGCACTATGTCTGCAACAGGCAGTTAGGGTCAGTATGGTCCAGAGGCATGAATTTGAGAGATCCATGTTTTATATAAAAATGTATCATGACTAAATAGGAGGATGATTTTCTTCTAAAAGCTACCATATGTATATCTCTCCTTCCAATTCCCTCCTTCCAATTCCCCCAGTAAATATATCCCTATATCTGTTTGTCTAATTTACTTAATCTGTTTAGGCACATATATTGGCCTCATCACCTCAGTACCTGTATGTGTACTGGCTCTTTTTTGGAAAGAAGATCTCTAGTTTAATTTATGGCATGAATTAATTCAGGATTTATTATATGATGAATGTTCACCTAATAGGAACTTAATTATTAATTTTCACATCTTGCTAGTAGTAATGTAACCTCAGCAGAGGTACCTTCCTGTTAAGTTTAGAGAAGTGTTTTCAGCCACTGAGCTGTATAAAAGGCTGATGAGAGAAAAAACTAATGCGAGTACAGTAAATTACTCTATGTTCCCACCTCACAGTGGGATTGAGCTCTGAAATGATTAATGCACTATAGATTTATACAGCGGGCCAGAAGAAGCAAAGAAAATGATCCTCTCTCTCTCACCAGGACAACAGGCCTGATGTTCAATATGTTCATCCGTGCTCAGTCTGTCCAAAGGACACACAAAAACAAACAAAAAAAACATTGATCTTTATTCTGTGTAACAGATGAAAGGGAGAGAGATGCAGACAATTAAATTTTATGATGGAATGCACTAAAGCTATGTAATTTGGCTTTGACCTAAAAATAGCTGTTGATGGAAGGGAAGCAGGCCAAATTCTACTTTCAGTCACATACATAAGGCCCCATAGGGCTCCTATGCATGTGCAGGGAGGCTGCTCCAATGCACTGTAATTACAGTAAGTTAGTGTAAAGTCATTAATAGGCTACAGTTGAAGAAAGAGATACCGAAACATTTTCTTAATGGGGATGTGCTGGACTCAAGCTCAATTAATCGAGTCTGCTGGAACAAGGTAATTACCACCATCCAGCAGATCCAGCGTCACATGTATCAGCATCTCTCAGTGGTGGGGGGGCGCTTTAAACTAAAGCTCATTTGACAAGCTTTAGTTCAAAGCATACGTGCTGTCATTTTTCAGTGTGGGGACTCTGATACTTATGATGCTCTGAGCACTTTTAATTAGCACCTCCCACCTCATAAAGCATGTCTATAAATGCCCATGTATTTTAATTATGTGGCATAGATGTAATTGAAATTAGAAAATGTTTCAGTATCTGTTTCTTCACGTGTAGCCTATTACTGAATTTGGACTAACTTACTGCACACAAAATTGCCAGTGTAGACAAGTTGTATGTTCACTTATCAGGTTAAACAGAAGTACAGATGGGCTTTTTTGGAGTAATCTGATCTTTAAAAGAAACAACATCAAGTTTATCTGAGGCACCAGGCTCAAGTAAAGCCCTTCAGTGGATCCATACATGGTATGCAGAAGTCACTGTCTCTTGCCCATTTTGTATTTTCTCTTTAGGCTTACCTAATATCCTTTCCAGCAAACTTGGGACCCAGGAAAAACAAAACTCTTGAAGAATAAGGGCCTGAGCTTTGCTGCATTTGGGGCAATGTGGGACTCTGGGATAGACCTCAGGAAGCAGTCTCTAAGAAGGAGGGGCAACGCGTAGGGGGTGCACACGGGTGCATGTGCACCCCCTACAAAAAGGCACTGCCGACACTCAGCGGCACCTGTGGGCAATCACCGCTCATCGCCCTGCCGCTGACACTGCCAGCAGTGGCTACAGGTGGTCACCGACCCCTGGTTGGTGCTCGCCACTGCCTCCACCCCGTGCCGCTGACAGCGCCAGCAGTGTCTGCAGGAGCTCCCCCACTTACCACCGCCATGCTCCCGCTGCTGCTGCTGCTGTGCCCCCCCAGCTGCCAGGGCCATGCATCGTTCATGCTAAGAAGCACTTTACCATCCTCATGTGTGGTTAGGCAGCTTCTGCAGAATGGTATAAACAGAGGGGGGCACATGTCTCTTAAAAACTATTTACAAGTTGCAAACGTTTTTCATACACTGAAACCCTGCATTCGTCTCTGCTACATACACAGCAAACAGTAACCAGAGATTTTATGCTGAGTTCATCTGTCACTCTGGGTGGCAGGGGGTGGGGAGGGGGCGGGGAGAGGGCAGGGCAGTTGGTAGGTGACATTATGTGTATAATCTAATCCAAAATAATGTATGCAGGTCATATTATTTTGGTAACTCTATCTCCTGATACTGAATATGGCCCTGACTATGATGATGAACATTCTTCTTTAAGTGAAATGTTTCTTGTTTCCTGAGAACATTTTTGATAAAAACTAAAAAAAAATAAACCTTAGTCAGAAACAGACCCATTTCAAATGAAAAAGTGTAACCGCCTATCCTTATTAACACAAAAAAAACTTCACTTAATGCATCATCTGAAGATTTGGCCATTGATAGAATTTACTGTCATTTAGAAGCAATAACTGCAGTGCACATATGCTGGCATATAACAACTGAAAGTGATAATAATAATAAATTGATTTTTAAGTCAGAAACTCTTTGCGAAGGATAAGATTTGAGATTTAGTCTTAGGATTCTCTTCCTAGAGCTTTTATATTTGATTGAATCAACCAGCCAAATTCACATATGGCAAAGCTGATGAGTCTACATTTTTACTCATAGTCCTGTAGGTTGTTTAGAATCCCAAAAGATTAATATTTTGCCAGCATTTCATATTGTCAGATCTGCAGTGAAAAATGTGTCGATCGTTTCTTTTGCCAATGTTTGCTTTATAATAAGAGCCCATAGTTTTGTTGCTAGAGTTAGTGGTTGGGAGGCAAAGTTGGAGACATATTCAGATAATCAAATGAGGCATGATTTTTCATAAAATCCACTTTACCAGTGGAACAACTGTGGCTGGATTTTCTGTGGTGGATTTTCTGTCATGTGAAGTCTTTCAAGATTATGGTGCAGCACAAACAGAAGTCATGAGCTTGATGAAGCTGTTGCTAGGGTTTTCCTTTAGATAGATAGATATGGGCACTGACTGTTTTAATAGCAAAATAACTGATATTACTAAACTTTTAGATAGAGAAGTAAAGGTTCAGTTGAAAGGTGTATTTTATAGCCTGAGTAAACTCTTGTTTTTCTATGCCATGAATAGGGTATAGAGTTCATTGGATTTGTTTGAAATATTGAAGCTTTTAGTGGAAGAAAATGAAACATTTCACACATTTCTTTTGAGAAATTTGTTCCTTTTTTCAGTCCATTCCAATATTCATTATTTTTAATGTCAGAAGAGACTATTATAACCATGTAATAGGACTTCCTGAATATGACCTTTACAGGAGTGTCCTATAAGATACCGCCTTCTCATCTGTTACTTTTTTATGTATTATGTCTGGATTTATCTGTTTGTATTGCAGTAGACCCCAGAGGTTTAATCTTTCCCATTCTTTATCAATAGTTAATTCATACCAGATTTAGAAGATCAATCTTAGGGTTTATGTCACCGCCTAGTGCTGCAGCACCATATACAAGTCTCTGTTGGACTTCATGGACTCTCTTCCCTTTCTTCTGGGTTTAGGAACCACTGCAAGACTGTGCCACTCCTGCCCGTTGTTTCTTTCTCTTTAGTGGGTAAAAAAGAGAAAAAAGCCTTTATTTTGCCATTTGCCTTTTGATGTCACTGATGTTTTTGTATTCTCCTGAGGTAAAAGTACCAACTGGTACCAAAAGTACAGGATAAAAGTACCAATTGGAACAGAAAAGCAACCAAACAAGCCTTATCTCCCCCTCCAAAAAGACTGTGAGAGAGAGAGAAAACTCCTTCCTCTGCCCCCCCACCCCCACCCCCCAAAAAAGAGAAAATATATATAAGTAATCCAGCACCACGGTCATTTCATATCTTCAAAGAAACGCATCTGGCTACACATACTTTTACATTTCTCCCCTCCTATGCATTCATCCCTTTTGTTTCTAGATTTATGGCATATTGTTCCTTGCTTACCAGCGATCCTGGGTTTTCCCAATTAAAAAAAAATCACAAATTCTCTGATTTAAAAAATCATACGTTCTCTGATAAAGCCCCCAAATCCATGATTAAAATGAAAGGCCCCTCACTCCCCCGCCCCACAACCCCCTGCCCTGCTCATGCCCCTCACTCCCCTGCCCCAGCCCTGCCAGAGGGGGCTCCCGGCTGCCAGGGCAATGGGGCCAGGGACCTGGGCCCACAACCCCCTGTCCCAAGCAGGAGGTGGAGGCTGCTGCAGTGGAGCAGAGTCTGGCTCCCCACCCTGCTGCCTGCCTGCTGTGGACTCAGGCTCCCACCCTGCTGCCTTCCACCAAGGCTTCCACAGCCCAGTGTATGCAACCCAGGCCTGCAGGGCAGGGCAGAGCAGGGATTTCCTTGCCTCTGTGAGCTCTGTGTTGCCCTAGCAATGTATCCCCTGCTTGCACAGCAGCAGCGGGGGCAGCAACACATGGTTGTACCCCCCACTACTGCCACCCAGGCAGGGGACACGTTGCCAGGGCAGTGCAGAGCTAGCAGTGGGAAGGAGATCCCTGCGTGGCTCCACTGTTCCCTGCAGTGCTTGGTCACACCTGCTGGGCTGTCGCCCCAGGGGGAGGGCAGTGGGGCAGGCAGACCATGCCTGCCCCTGTCCTGTGCACAGATCTGGTGGCCACAGGTCTCCTCTGCCCCCCAGGAGTGCACAGAGCGGCAGGCAGCTAGACTTCCACCCTGCCCCTTGGATGATCCACCTGCAACCCAGTCCCACTTCCGGTCAGGGCCCCGTGGCCACACATTGTGGCCCTGAGCCCCAAACCCCACCCGCTGTCTGGCTGGGCAGCAGCCTCAGCTCCACCAAATTCCCTCCCTGTGGGCGCCTCAATCTCCCCGCTCCCCAACTTACCTGCAAGAGCTGCTCTCTAGGCTGCCTGGTGGCCATGTGACTATACATTGCACATGGCACCCCCTGCCTGACTGCCCTCTTCCTGCTCCCCCAGGAAGCACGCAGGAACATGGCGGCGGTAAGCGGGAGCTCCCACAGCCACCGGCAGCACTGTTGGCGGGGGGGGGGCATGAGCACCCACAGATGCCGCCAGTAGCAGCAGTAGACACTGCCAGCGGTGTTGATGGTGGGGTGGCGACTGGCGACCACCTGCAGGTGCCACTGACATTGCTGGCAGCACCTTTTGTAGGGGGTGCACTGCCATGCTCAAGGGGTGCATGTGCACTCCCTACGTGTCGCCCCTGCATCACCGCCATCCTGTGCTTGTGTACTGTCTGCTGTTGGTGAGTACCAAACTTTGCCCTATAAAAGTGGATGAAATGGGTCTGGGGGTCAGTACAGTCAAGGTCTTGGAACGCATCCCTATTTGTGACATTGTAAAGTGGGTTCCCTTTATGCGAATTTGAGTTATGCACCATTTTCCAGGAACGCATGTACAGCCTGAAGCGAGGGAAACCTGTACTTCGTATGGGAAAGACTGTACTGATAGGGTAGTCCAGTGTCAGAAGTTAGAGCTGGCATGAAGATCTTGTAAAAGGGAAGAGGATACCATGTCTGAAGAAAGTATTGGTTCATAACTCATCTGTTACAATCTGCTCCGTTCTCAAGGCAAGCATTTGTCCATGAGAACACTTTTTTATGGCATCTCTGGCAGACATCAGAGAAAGGTAGAGCTCAGAGTCAGTCATCCAGCCAAGGAGCACGTCCTCAGCTGGATAGTTAACAGCACAGGATCTCTTCATATGGGTGGTTGAATTTCAGTAGCAGGGTTCCTAGGTCTCTTCTAGATCCTTGCCCTGCACTTCAGTGCCATATTCTCACTGTCTTTCCTGCTGTTATGTCTTTATATTAAGCAGAGGTCATTTTCTGAGGATTTCTTTCTGTGCTGAGCGATCATGAAAAAAAATTGTATCTTGGGTAGGTACCCTAAAAATGCACCAAAAGTAAAGAAAACCTGATGTTGTTACATACTTTAATTCATTTTTTTAAAATTTCACTGGGAAATGAACTACAAAGGGTAAAAAGTATGCTTTAATCAGAGCTGATACGTTAGGACAGAGTAATGCCGTTTCAAATTCCAACCAATGCAGCCAAACTTCCTCCTTTCTTTCTTTCTTTTTTTGAATTATTTCTTAAAGCAGCTTTTTTACCCCTTTCCCTTCTTTCAGGTAGCAGACAGCTAGCAATTTAAATGAGTCAGGTTTATGGATGGCTGCAGAAACTGTCTTTATTCACACCCTGTATACATCCATCAGACACTCTGCAGCATTTTATTGCAGCAGCAGGGAACAGCTAATCAGAAACATCCCAGTGAAATGTTGCGATAGGAAAAGAGAGGAAGAGATTGCATGTTTATGTAGTCTTTGGAAATGCACTGGGACAGAAAAATTTGCTTGCAACTTATGCAATTATATTACATAAATAACCTTCACCATGTGAGCAATAGGTGAACGTGGATACACTTGCATGTGTATGGTTGGAAACAATAATGAGCTGCGTGGTATTTAATAGTGATATTAACTTTTTTTTTTTTAAATTCAGGTTCTTGGTATGTAGCAAAACAAGGCAAAAAGTGACTTTGCGCACATATAAAAATGCAGGTGGCAGCTTAGAGATTAAACTAGCTAATTGCCAGAGCAAGAAAAGTTTGTTCACATAGGAATGAAGAGAATGTCAGCTCTGTCATCTGTGAAAAGGTGAAAATGAAAGTTATAAAAGCAGTGTTGCCACCAGGCAGGTAGATTTAGACAATCAAGTCATACTGCTGCTACCTTTTATGGAATCAGTCAATTTGAAATGCATTCAATTTAAATTAAATTTTAAATAAATGAAATTGTCCAGCTGTGATTGCTGCCTTGTCCAGCAATCGCAGCTGGACAAGGCAGCTTTGCAAAATGAGTGGTAGGATCACAGCTGTGTGACATGGCTGTAAATATCCCGTGGCAAACAAAACTCTGAGAATACAAAACAGCAACAAGAATAGAGGGGAAAGTGTTTTAGAGATCCCTTTCCCATAAAGAAAGGGAACTAACAGCTTAAATAAGAAGTTGTCTGTGATTAAGGAGCAACTGTACTAACAGAAGAATCCCTCATTGCTGGCAGTACTCTGATCCACGTTTCACTGGAATGAATCAGCAGGGGATGATAATCTATACAAGATGGGAATCCTAGAGCTCGAGTTGTATTGGATATACACGTGGAACTGTGCTGGGATACAAACATAAAACAAAAATGGGACTACAATCTGAGCTCGTTGGTAATAGAGCACTGAGTTACACTTATAGGGTTACATGGATTGACTCAGCCTTTACAGGATAAATCCTTCAGTTTGAAGGAAACATTCAGAGAGCAAACAGAGCTGCTACAGGTTTAAATCTACAAGAAAAAAAAAATATATATATAACCTGGTTTGGGCTGGCATCAGGATCCAGCAGCCTGTGCTTTTAGAAATTAGACTATGAAAGAGTGTATTGTCTCGTTTAATGAAGTCTGGTATGTTGAAGGGTCTCAGTAACCAGCGTGGATCAGAATAGCAGGAACACCGTATTGCAGAGGGGATAAGCACAGAGAATATTAAAGTATCAGAACTGTGGAAAGGAAAAGCTGCGTGCACTGTTATCCTGAATAATAAATACATCTGAAATTGGGGTGGTGTTAAAACATATCTGAAAATTCTTATGCAGGGAAACTAGGTCATTGAACTAGGAAAAGCTTGAAATAGGTGGCTAGGAAGCTTAAGACTTTGACTCTCAATGGGAGTGTCACGCTGAGCTCTCTGGCGCTTTTGAAAAGCCCACCTTCATTGCTGTGTTACACAGAAGATGAGTGAGCGGGTGCTTTTGTGACATATTTGTATTTACTTCTGTGCGGTACAAGTGCTTCATGAACCAGTGCTTTTCCAAAGGCTCTGTTGCTGGTGCTCAACAGCAGAAAAAGGTCCCCAGTTGGGATTTGTCTAAGTGTGGTAAAAAAGATTGAAACTCTTCTCAATACATCTAGAGTTAATCTCTTAGCTTAAATTCTGGTGTGATTTCCACCAGTTCTACACAGTGTAAATCCACTGACTCCAGTCTACTTACTCCCAATTCATGTGGGCGTAGCTGAAAACAGATTGTTTAATGGTGTGTATAAAGCAAACCGACAGAAACAGGTAATTAAAGATCAAGGGCGTATGGAAGACAGAAGGAGTAAAGAGAATCCATCAAATGGCTCAGAAGAGATGACAGAATTTGTTTTCCTAAAATTAGCTGAATAAATGCTTAAGCTAATAATTGTGGATGTATTCCAGTTATAAAAATCAATGTGGAAAGGAAAGGAATTTAACAGGCAAGTAAGAATAGAAAATTCAGTAGGTTCAGTTGGATGTATAGTCATAAGGCTGAGAAGGAAGACCTGGAGTAAGGTGAAGAGATGTAAGAAATGTTTGCAGACTGGAGCAGAAGGCAGAAGAACAGACATGAAAAAACCAGTTGCTAATATCGCCAGTAAACACTGATTCTGTGGCTGGAATCATCATTTGCAGAGGAATCTTTATGATGTTCGTAAAACACAGAGCTACTGAACCTTGCAGAGAGAGATAAAAGATCTACAGGTAATTGTCTAGTTCTCTGTACTGTTAAAACAAACCTCCAGGAAAAAAAAAAACCCCACTAAATTCAGAGAAACACTCAAAATGTTAAAGGTCATAAAATCTAGAGTCATGAAGATTTACGAATAATGGCTCGGCCTCCCATCATCATTGCAAGGTACTAAGTTTGAGATATTTTAATGATTTTCTGAGAAGGAAAAGTTTGGCTAACCATGCAGAACTTTGTGCTGTGAGCTTTGGGCCACCAGGTGGATGGAATTTTAAGAGGTTATGAACAGCTACATTTGGAAGATTTTGTTTGGGGTATCTAGACCAGGAAACTATATCAGAAAACTGAATCTGGCATGGATATAGCTTGTACTGGTTTGCCATTAGTTAGGATTTTGACTGGCATAGCTTATTCCAGTTTGCCCTAGCTACCAAGAACAGTATGCATACTTTAGCATATATGGCTATGTATACCTTGGGGGATTCTTTTAGCACAGCTACATCAATCAAAGATCATAGTTTGTCACCCTGCTATACCAGGAACAGCACAAGCATTATAGTAGATACCAAAGGAAATGAGATGAATTGACTAGGAAAGTATAGGGATAGTACCAGAAATCACTGCAAGGTTGCGTAGTAAGCCAGTAGAGTGAGGATGGATGCCTGGATTTGTTTAATCAGTCTGCTAGAGTAGTGGCTGATTCAGAAGCAAACTTTTTGACAACTGCAGTAGAGCTTTTCCTTTTCCTGAGTCCTTAGCTCAACATTACATGGGCTTTTGGGGCAGAGAACTTCCTGTATTTTCCAAGAAAGTGGCAGTTCTGGGCAGGTATTTATAGGGATGCACATAGACATGATGGCTAGGGACAGAAGTTACAAACTGGTTTAAGTGATGAGAAACTGGTTTAAACCTGTAATAGAACAGAATCTCAGTGCACGTAAACCAGTTTCAAAATGGCTGGAACTGGTTTAAGATAAACCTGGTTGAATGTAGTATCAGATTTAACAGATTTAGGCCAAACTGGTTCATGAAACGTCTGTCCCAGACCCCTTCCTGGTTCAAGTTAAATCAGAGTCCCCCAGCATGCTTTGCAGCCCTAGGCTGGGCTGGGCTGTTTGCTCCAGAGAACAGGGCTGGCCCTGCACCTCTGCTCCCTAGCTGGAGCAGTGAGGGCTGGCTCATTGGCCTCACTAGCTGGCTCAGTGCCCCCCCCCCAGACAAACCCCGGATGGGGTCTGGGGCCGGGGGGAGAGGCGGCGAGGGTTAAACTCACCTTCTCTTGAGCACAGAGCTGCCCTGTCCTGCTGGCTTACCTGCTGCTGGCTGTGGCTGGACTACAAATCCCAGAGGCACCTTGAAGCAGGATGAGAAAGTGGTGAGCAGCCCTGCAGTGTCCTGCCGGTGTGATTGTGTACTGAAAATCCCAGAGACCTGAGGGGCAGCAGGAAGAGGAAGCGAACACACAGCCCATGCTGGCTACATGCCAGAGAGCCAGGCTCTAGTGCCCTCCAGCTTCTGGCTTGAACCACTGCAGGCATCTGGCTGCATTTCCTGCCTGAATTAAAAGTGAATGTCTGTTCATTTGCTTATTGGTTTAATCTTTGCAGCTTAAACTAACCAGCAAAAGCTGAATCAGCCTCAGGCTTTTTGACTCTCTACTTAGCTGATAGGCACACCTACCTACCAGTCAGCTACCTGTAGTAGGGCTGGGGGGGCCATAGAGAAGGAAAAATGTTACTAAGTTGTGAACTACCAGGAGCTCATCTTTTAGCTAGAGTCAGCAAGGGACAGTGAAGAGAAGCCACAGACTACAGTACACTTCAGGGATTAGTAGAGGTGGATGGCATGGGGGGATCAAAGTAGCTCATTCATTTCAATAGGGTAAATCGGAACACTCCAGGAAAGCGACTTTAGCTTGACACAGCAACACTGAGAAGAGTGAAGAGACAAGTTTACCATTAAACATCAACCCCCATAGGGTGGACTGCACCTGAGGAAACCTGGGGTCAGCTGACTCCAAGTCACAGCATTAACTTTGTTCTGTTCTCAGAGGAAAACTTTTATAAGGGGCCCCACACCCTGATGCACATAACCTGGGATGTTCATGCTTAGTAAACATATCCACAGCACTTCACCTTCAACTACCCAGTTAGGTCTTGTATACAAAATACTGTTATAGCTATACTAGCACACCCACCTCTGGTAGTTATACTGCTATGCCGTCAAAAGTTTCTAGGGTAGGCCAGACCTTATCCTAACATTTGGTTGCCTATAAATTCTGCACCTTACAATAGAGCTCTCCAGGCTGCTGTTTTGTGTGAAGGTTTTTTTACTGGCTCATCAACGTGTAGCCCAAGACACACTGGAGTTTTGATTTTTATCTTGAACATTTTTTTAAATATTGCTTCCTCAAAAAGGCAGCAAGTGCCAAATCAGCCCCAGCCAGTGGAATTGGTCTGGGTAGGGTCAGAGCCATACTTTGATTCCTGAGTACATGCAAAATAACAGTCATAATTAAGACGTGTGAAATGTTAATGTCACCTGATTTTTAGAAAGCCTGTATCTTCAGGACATCTTACTCAAATGTTTTCAGATGCAGACTACTAACCCCTCCAGAACCACAGGAGCACAGCGGTTTTCAAGACAATCTGAGTATGCATGTGAATGTTATGGCACTTAGGAAGAGAGTCCATTAAAGCATAAACTACAGCATTACCTGTAGAGTTGCTGCCACATTAAAATAGGGAATTTTAGAGAAATAGCATCTAGGATGAGACCACAAAGTGACTTCCAGTTTCAGCAGAAGCTGCATGGCGGCCTGCATAGATAAAGGCTAGGGCAAAACTACACTGACCTTACTCACTTTTCCTGAGATCTCAGTTGATGTACAATTTTGAACTTGGAACCAGGTCATTCTCTTTATTCAGTTTAGCTGTAATAATACAGATTCATTTAATCGAAAGTCGTGGTGTAGAAATTTGATTCAATTTGATATGGTTCTAAAAGATATTGATGTACATTGACCAAGGATGGGAAGGTCTACAAGCAGTCAGCTTTTTCCTGTAATGGTTTTTTGTAATGGTTTTCCTGTTAGAGTTTCCTGTAATGGTTGGAGTAGTGGGTATAGTTCATAAAAGCCATAGTGGTGGGGTTAGAAGGACCTTATTTCTTTCTATGGTACATTGCAGACCTGGTGGGGCGGGGTGGAAGGAGCATGAGATCTTTGTGGCTGTTAGAGGCAGAGTGCCAAGTAGACCTTCTTGGCCTGTTTGGAAAAATAGTTGCCTGGACTTAAAGGCCCAGGCAGCTTCCTTCAGTCCTTTGTCTCTAAGAATGGAAACCGAGAACTAACTTGAAAACATTGTATAAAACTGTCTCTGCTGAAGGAATTTTGTAGGTATGGAGTTAGTTCCAGCGCCACTTGCGGAAGAGGTCAAGGTACCTCTGGTTGTAAATTGGTTTTCTCTTAGGTTGTATTGTAACAGCAAATAGCTGAGATGAGTTTGTCTTGTATTCCCTGAAGTTTTGCTGTGTGGCCCTGATTATTTCTGGACCTGCTTCTCAAAGTATAGAATTGATGCAGTCACTATAATGCAGCATCCTGTCCTCTCATTAGAGTTTCTGTGATTGTGATACAGTGCATTGGACATTGTTTTTCATCGCTGACAGTCGGTTTATTCTCTCTTATTTAAGTCTCCACAGTAGATCTTAGTAAGATATAACTGTGAAGGTAACAGCAGCTCTGCCACCTGATATGGGATCATTTTAAATTGTGTGAAACCCATTTCTTCATTTTTATTTGTTGTCTTGCTATCTAGAGAGCTGAGTGTCCATCTGTTGTGCCCGTAACTGCAGAACCAAAAATATTGAAATAAGTGGCGAGGAAGAGTGGGACTGATAGGAACAGCTTGTAGCACTGAATTTGTAAAATGCTGCATTCAGTAGGTGCAGAGCTTCGCAATATCCACAGCAGTAGTGGATCTTTCTCTGCTTTTTTTTTTTTCAGTCGTGCCACTCTAGTGAAGTGAGGAAAGCAAATAAAAAAACCCAATAACACAATTCTGAACTTGCTTCTCCTAGATCAAATTCAGTCATTTCCAATGGGAACAGGTGATGGGCATCAGAAAAATCCCTGTATTGTAGGACAGGGAAGTAGTTGTTATCTAATCCACCCCTGGTGGTAGGGCAGGACTCAATAAATCTAGATTATCCTGAAAGATGTTTGCGTAACCTGTTCTGCAAAACCTTCAGGGATGGGGAGTCTTCTCTAGGAAACTTGTACCGCTACTCAGCTATTATAGAAAAACAAGTGACTTTTTTATATTTAGACTAAATATCCCTCACTGAAGATTAACCCATCATATGATGGTGTGGATATAGAGGAAACAAAAGTGATCACCGTCTCTTTTTAACAACCTTTACATATTTGAAGGCTGTTATTAGGCCTGCCCGTCAGTCTTCTCTTCTCCAGACAAAACAAGCCTTCCATATAATTCCTTCAGCCTTTTGTCATAGGTCACATTTTCCAAACCTCTTCTCCTTCTTCTTGTATCCCTCTAGACTTTCTCCAATTTGTCTCGGTCCTTCTTAAAAGGGTGCGTCCATACCTGGACACAGCATTCCAGCTGAAACCTCATCAGAGCCAAGCTCTGATGCAGTGCAATTCCCTCCCATGCCTGAAATACGACACTTCTGTCCTATTCCTAAGAGTCTACTTTTTGGGCCTTACAACCAGTGATTGAGAAAATAGGAGCTGGTTGTGAAACTAAAGAGAAGGGAATGCGTGCAAACGTATAATAGAGCTTTGCACTGGGCAAGTTTGACTTGAGCTTGGCATTTTTCTCGTGTAATTACAGGATCTTGCCGATTGAGATGATGACATTGTCTTGTTCTCTTAACACTTGAATTTCACATATACTGTCGTAGTTCATCCTCTGGATTAAAAAAAAACCATGTCAATGCTATTTAAAATAGTCTAGCTACTTTTGTTTAGTTCTGTTTAGTCAAAGAGCTCCCTTGCATAGGCGACTGGTAGTGGATGCAGGGGGGTGCACGTGTCCCC
>NW_017729000.1:9393704-9397184 GCF_001723915.1 Gavialis gangeticus | reverse complement strand
ACTTGAGCTTGGCATTTTTCTCGTGTAATTACAGGATCTTGCCGATTGAGATGATGACATTGTCTTGTTCTCTTAACACTTGAATTTCACATATACTGTCGTAGTTCATCCTCTGGATTAAAAAAAAACCATGTCAATGCTATTTAAAATAGTCTAGCTACTTTTGTTTAGTTCTGTTTAGTCAAAGAGCTCCCTTGCATAGGCGACTGGTAGTGGATGCAGGGGGGTGCACGTGCCCCCCCAAAGGGGCCGGTGCCCCCGCAATGGCTGCCACTGATGCTGTTGGTACAGCTGGTGCCCCCACTGACAGGGCCACCGCCATTGGCGGCTTCTGTGGGTACCCCTCCAGATTCAGGAGACACCAGTCACTCATGCTCCCTTGCACAGTGCCAGAAGCCACTGCAAATCCCTTGAAGCCACCACAAAGAATCTTACTGATTTTAGTTGATTTTGGATTTGGTTCCCAATGAGAATGGAAAGGAGAGAGTCTAAGGCTGCATGTACGCATGTTTGGAGGTGGTGGTGGGGTGTCTTAATTAGAGCTGTTCCCAGGTAGCTGCTCTACGCAAAATGCTGCAGCATCACATGTATTAAGCCCCTGCATGTTTAAAAATGGCTGCAGGATGCCTTAAACCTCATTCAGTGAAGTTTAGATAAATCACCCCATAACATCTTTAAAATGCGTGGGGGCTTAATACATGGCTGCGGGAACACTGCAGTGTTCTAATCCGAACACCAGTGAGCACATGTATAAGCAGCCTAAAAGATTAGCGTTAAATCTGAATTCAGAAGATACCTATTCCAAATCTCCAGCACATACATGAAGAAACTGAGTAAATGATTAACATAATTGCATCTTTAAAAACAAACAACCCTTCTGATTTCATGCTGCAACTGTAGTGAATGGACTATGAAATGAAAGAAATTAGAAGCAAAGCTAAGCATTTTTCCAAATCATGCAGGAAGATGGGGACCATTTGCTGTCTGTTTTTCAAAGAGTTAAATACTCATGCATGTAGACATTGCAGTTGCATATATTGAGATCATTCCCTTTTTTCATTGCCACTAGTGACATGGCATTTTGGTGGATACCCTGGACTTCATTTGTTAAAATAGTTTTCCAGAGATCCCTATTCTTTCTTCCTCCTCTTGGTCCTAGCCTAGCCTTTGCATGACATACAACCAAAAATAGAAAGCTGACTTTCAGAATGAAGGGAGGGTAATTTGGTGGTCTGTCCCAGTTTTTTCAATAGGACGTGGCTGCTTAACTCTGCTTTTTGCCTCTACAAAGTTCTCTCCATCAGGCTGTATCCACTTGCACTTAGCAGCAGTCTTTCCTATATACTTTTTATTGTTCTTGGTTGTTATTTGGGGGAAGAATTTGCTATTATGCTATTTTGGTTTTGTAATGTACATGCCACAGATGCAATATATGAGGTAGCACTTGATTGTGCAAGGGCATTGGTATGGGGTACACACACATTCACCTTTCAGAGTAGGTGTGAAACTCAGGATGGCCTTACTCCTCAAGTTCTTTTGGCTCGTCTCATTATTAACATCTCTTGGTTGATGAAAGTTACAGATATGTAAAGATGCCTTCCAGGATCTACCTGACTCTCTGAGAAATGGCTGCTCCAGATATAATCCCAAGGCTGGCTCTGGTGTAAAGGAGAGAGGAATTTGAAAACTGAGAACCATGCTCGTCTGTCTGTTCTTCCTCTGATGCAATTGCCTGCCTTGCTGCTGCTGTCTCACTCACCCTACTGCTTCTCCTTCACTTTCTTTTCCAACTCCATTTCACACTGCTTTGGATACATTCAAATGCCAGTACCCAACAGCTGCTCCCCTAAGTCCTCACTACAACCCCGTCCAGAGTGCCAATCCCACGATCCTAACAGCCTCTCTTAATGAGCTGGTATTTTGATAGGATTTCTCCTAGGTGCTTGGGCCCCAATGTTCTTTAAAATAATGTACTGAGAATATGTAGAGGGGCTGAAAACAGCAAGCCTGAGGCAAGGGGAAGAGACTGCTTGAGAGAGAGAGTAGGGAAGAAAGTGAAGAAGAAGAAAGTGAAGAAGAAGAAGAAGACCGTTTTCCATTTTTTTTTCTCTATGTCCTCACAATGATCTGTTCTCTTTGGTGGCATCCACCCACACATCTGGTTGTGTAAATCAAATAGCTGTGGCCCAGTGCTTCCACTGATGCGTGCAGTGGAGGTTTTGAGCCAAAGGCCATTATCAATCCATTATCATTAGACCAGAACTCAGAAAATTTTATTTACATTTTTTTAAATCCTAGAATCATAGAAAATTAGGTTTGGAAGGGACCTCAGGAGGTCATCTAATCCAACCCCCTGCTCAAAGCAGGACAAGCCCCAACTAGATCATTCCAGCTGGGGCCTTCTCAAGCCGGGCCTTAAAAACCTCCAAGGATGGAGATTGCACCACCTCTCTAGGAAACCTGTTCCAGTGCTTTACCACCCTCCTAGTGAGAAAGTTTCTCGTAATATCCAAACTGAACCTCTCTTGCTGCAACTTGAGCCCATTGCTCCTTGTTCTGTCATCTGCCCCACCTGAGGACAGTCCAGCCCCATCCTCTTTGGAACCCCCCTGCAGGTAGTTAAAGGCTGCTATTAAATTCCCCTCCCCCACCCCCAGTCTTCTCTTCTGCAGCCTAATTAAGACCAGTTTCCCTACCCTCTCCTCATAAGTCATGTGCTCCAGCCCCCGACCCATTTTTGTTACCCTCCACTGGACTCTCTCCAATTTGTCCACATCCTTTCTATAGTGGGAGGCCCAAAACTGGACACAGTACTCTAGATGTGGCCTCACCAGTGCAGAATAGAGAAGAATAATTACTTCCCTTGATCTGCTGGCAACTCTTCTGCTAATGCAACCCAGTATGCTGTTAGCCTTCTTGGCAACACGGCACGCTGCTGACTCGTATCCATCTTATTGTCTGTTGTCAACCCCAGGTCCTTTTCTTTAGAGCTGCTGCTTAGCCAGTTGGTCCCCAGCCTGTACTGGTGCATGGGATTGTTCCATCCTAAGTGCAGGAGTTTGCACTTGTCCTTGTTGAACCTCATGGGATTTCTTTTTGTCCAGTCCTCTAATTTGTCTAGGTCACTCTGGGCAGATCTACATGTGCCCCTAGAGTGCTGTTCTTACTGTGCTGCCATTTAGTACTTCCTTTCAGAAGTGCTAACTGATAGCGCAGTAACAGCTCATACTGTGCCATGCCAGTGGCATTCAGTTATTTTAGCCCCCATGTCGCCATAGCAATGCACTATAATGAGGGAGCACATTGCTAGGGTGACATAGCAGTGGCAGCATGGTTTTTGCCCCCAGACGCTACGTCGCCATAGCACAATGCTGCGGTGACATAGTGTCACATGTAGATGTGCCCTTTAAAAATCCTAGTCCTACCCTCCAACATATCTACTACTCCCCATAGCTTGGTGCCATCCATAAACTTGCTGAG
>NW_017729000.1:9388217-9388704 GCF_001723915.1 Gavialis gangeticus | reverse complement strand
ATGTGCCCTTTAAAAATCCTAGTCCTACCCTCCAACATATCTACTACTCCCCATAGCTTGGTGCCATCCATGAACTTGCTGAGGGTATACTCCATCCCATCTTCCAGATTGTTAATGGGGATATTGAACAACACTGGCCTCAGGACAGACCCCTGGGGCACGGCACTCAATACCAACTGCCAACCAGACATGGAGCCCTTGATCATTACCCATTGAGTCCAACAATCCAGCCGCCTTCCTATCTACCTTACAGTGGATCCCTTTCAGGATTGTAACGTGAAATGCATGTCAGCCTTCAGTCTCTCGTTCTAAGGGTAAAACTTCCTCTTAAGCATCTCTTGTAAGTCTTTGGCAACCCTAGTGCTTGAGAGAGACCAACTATAAATTACGAAATACACACAGGCCTGAACAAATTGGGAGATTAAGGAGACTATACCATAAGGAGTATTTGTCTTCTCCTCATGGTAATGTTTAAATTCTCCAGTCT
>NW_017729000.1:9382709-9383217 GCF_001723915.1 Gavialis gangeticus | reverse complement strand
ACCATAAGGAGTATTTGTCTTCTCCTCATGGTAATGTTTAAATTCTCCAATCTATTAGCATTAGGCCAGATTTGTCTCTATTGATTCCATGTTACAGTTTTCTTTGCCGCTATTTGTTAGAAGACACAGTAATAAAAATGAGACCACTTCTCTCAAAATAGTTTCCTGGTTCATAATGCCTTTGACTGGGCTGACTAACTACCTGACAGCAAGCCCTGTCAAAATATGCAGTTGGTGGTTTGACAATATTCATAACAGCTTCTGCCTTGTGCTGCTGTGTTGATTATAGTGCTGTTTTGCATATCATTGTTAGCTTATATTTTATAATAAATGCAATGCATTTTCAAAGTGTTTCATGCAGACTGGGATAACACAAAGAATATGAATCACATTAATCTCTAATAGCTCAGAGAACTAACGTGAATACTAAAGTGAAATGTTTTAATCAACATTTTAAAGTCCTTGGACCTCACAGCCAATATGATCTCATTTAGAGGAATGGACTACT
>NW_017729000.1:9375279-9377709 GCF_001723915.1 Gavialis gangeticus | reverse complement strand
CATGCAGACTGGGATAACACAAAGAATATGAATCACATTAATCTCTAATAGCTCAGAGAACTAACGTGAATACTAAAGTGAAATGTTTTAATCAACATTTTAAAGTCCTTGGACCTCACAGCCAATATGATCTCATTTAGAGGAATGGACCACTATTGTCACTCAAGCTGAAAGTTGCTTGATATGACCTGTGTCAGGCCCCTGTACAGGAGTTGCACACATTTACCTGCATCTTGCTGCTGTCTAGCTCTCCAAAAATATTGAATGCATGCGAGGCAGCAACTTTGCATCGATTGTGTAGATGAAGGTTTGTGCTTTGGGGGATTTGTGATATCACAACTCTTGGAAATGTACTTTCCTAATTTGGGGTTTTATTAGCTGTTAAAGCTGTTCAGTGAGATGTACAAATGGGTATTTTGGATTTAATGTAGAAAAATATTAACTGCAGTACTAAAGCCTCTGCCCTAATCCCCATGTGTTATAGTAATGATTCCATAGTGCCAGGGAACTTGGTATTTTATAGCTAGTCGTGTTTGTAATGTCCTAATTTTAAAAGACCATTATTTGTCAAGATATTTTAAAACTACATTCTCAATGTTCTCTGAAAGACTCAACTAGGATAACTGAAAGTCAGGGTGACCACTAGAATAGCCCCAGCAGCATTTCTCCCCTGAAATTTCTTAAATATGTTCAATAAAGAGAAGCCTGAACCCAGACTCCTAAAATTTAAAAAACTTATCAAGATCCTGATTTGAAATTTTCATGCTGTTCTTTTCAATTAAAGGTCTCAAGATGGCAGTCCTGACTAAGAGACTCTTTTATGC
The DNA here is from genome assembly GCF_001723915.1 of Gavialis gangeticus. Classification (NCBI taxonomy): domain Eukaryota; kingdom Metazoa; phylum Chordata; order Crocodylia; family Gavialidae; genus Gavialis; species Gavialis gangeticus. The sequence goes on along the minus strand of NW_017729000.1, from coordinate 9,376,885 downwards.
CACTGATTCACTTGGAAACATTTATTGCTTGAGATGGTCATGGACAAACAGCAGGCTATAGGTTCACTACATCCAAATTCTCATTCCCACACACATTTATAATACACTAAATACTCAAGACTGATGTTTGCTAAGTGAAGTGAGGACATAAGGAAGCAAAGATGCATGGTACTGTAGAAGTGGCATACAGCTACATCAATTACAAGGCCTTTACCCCCAAAATTTGCCCAGGGCTGTCCAAGGTTGAGAGCCATGGCTGCAAAGTGGCATTCTTTCTGGTAAGTGGAGTTTGTCTTGGATCAGAGGAGAAGCATCAAATGTCACTTTGGCAGTCACCCTCTCTGTGCAGGAGTGAGTGCTGGAGGCATCAGATTGGTCAACCAGAAGCTGCCCTGTTGCTGAGAGATGAAAGCTCAAGATGTTTCCAAGGAGCCAAAAAGTGAAGTTTTATGTTGCACCTCAGGAGCACAGAGCCACTCAGTATGCTACATTGCTAGTATTATGGCTCCTCTTCTCTTCTTTCTGGTTATGTTACTGCACATTACTTTTTCGTTTCTTTTTCTAATTTGTAAGGGTGTATTGGGATTCTAAGAAGGGAGTTAACCTAAGAGTCATGTTTTAGGGAAACAGAATAAAAAAGAGAATATTAGATAAAGAAGGAAGTAATTATACTGCTTGTAGTTGCTGAAGTTTTAGTAACCCTACCAAATCTTATTCATGGTAGTAGTAATGTTTTATGTAATCTTCCAATGCATTCCTGGTATCTTGACTTAATCATCCAATATTTTGAAGGTACAGTAACTACTTAAAACATATGTGTCCCCTGCTTTTAAAGGGCTATCTATAAAGGTCTGAAAATGGGATAGTCCACATTTATGCTATTTTTCAGTTGTTAAAATTAAATAACTAGATCTTAACAGAACCTTAGTAGAAGGTCATACCCCAATCAGAATTCGAATCTTTCCTTCTGACTCAGTAGGACTTTCATGACCTTCAGTGATTTGTAGATGACATTAACTATCATGCCGTTGGTTTTTATTCTTTGTAAACATGTTTTCTAGTTTGTTTTTGACACATTTCATGATTAAATCCCTTTTAACAGGGAGCAACTGTTATGTCTAGAGATTGGAAGCAAATTTCTGTTTACAACAGAGCTATTCAGAACCATCTCGGAAAGGACTGAAAGTCAGCTATTCTCTCGAGTCATGGCTGCTTGGTTAGAAAGGTTCTGAGATGGTTAAATACTTTTTTATTACAGCTGATTTTTGTGTCATTCCCATCCCATCCCATCCTGTGCTATACCGTGTATTGACATTTTATTGTTGAAGCATAAAGGCACATGATCTGGCAAGTTCAAGAGTGCATTGCATTTCCCTACAGCAGGCTCCTTCAGATGTTTGTCCTTGATCCAAGAAAGTATGTCAGTTTTAAAAAAAAAGAAAAAAAGAAAGGTTAGATAGCTTTTCTTTCAATTTGGACAGATTTAAACTCTTGGGCTAGGGACAGAAATTATATATAAACTGGTATAAGTGATTGAAAACCAGTCTAAGCCTGTAACAAAACAGAAGTTCAGTGGACCACAGACTGGTTTCAAAAAGGAGGAACC
>NW_017729000.1:9369741-9370279 GCF_001723915.1 Gavialis gangeticus | reverse complement strand
TTCAGATGTTTGTCCTTGATCCAAGAAAGTATGTCAGTTTTAAAAAAAAAAGAAAAAAAGAAAGGTTAGATAGCTTTTCTTTCAATTTGGACAGATTTAAACTCTTGGGCTAGGGACAGAAATTATATATAAACTGGTATAAGTGATTGAAAACCAGTCTAAGCCTGTAACAAAACAGAAGTTCAGTGGACCACAGACTGGTTTCAAAAGGGAGGAACCCAGTTTAAGATAGGCTCAATGGACATAATATCAGATTTAATCAGTTTAGCTTAGACTGGTCTATCAAACTTCTGTCCCAAATCCGGTAGCAAATCACCTTAGTCTGGCATCCTTCACAGAGTGGTGTGCTAGCTTTGGGCAGTGCTCGTCTGCTGGGCCAGCCCCACCTCTGGGCTGTCATAGACATCTCCTGCCTGCTTGGCTGGGTGAGAAGAACAGAGCCCCCCACCACACTGCCCAGCTCCAAGCCAGTATGGGGGGTGGCCGCATAGGGTGGGAGCTTCCCCCCCTTTTATGATGCACTCCTGTCTCCGTTCCC
>NW_017729000.1:9364867-9369694 GCF_001723915.1 Gavialis gangeticus | reverse complement strand
TTTTTTTTTCCCCCCCCCTCCCCCCCCCCCCCCCCCCCCCCCGGCTGCCTGGTGTATTTTGCCAGCTGTTGCTGGTGCTGAGCTCTGGTGGGATGTGCCAGACGGCCCGGGGAGAGGGACTTGAGCCAGGTGGCAGGGATGGGAGCACTTCAGAGAAGGAAGGATCAGGCCCTGCCACCCAGTCTGGGCCTCCTGAGCTGTCTGGCATGTCTTGGTGGAGCCCAGCACCAACAGCAGCTACTGGGACATGCTGGGCAGTCCAAGGGGTTTGTGCCGGGGGTGGAGCCTGATCCTCTGTGGAGCTCTTTCATCCTTGCTGCCCAATGCAAGGCCCCTGGGCTGCCCATTAATTCCTGCTGGCTATGGCTGGTGTCAGGCTCTGGTGGGATGTGGTAGGTGACCTGGAAGGCTTGTGCCAAGTGGCGGGGCCTTATCCTTCCTTCAGTGGAGCGTGCTGCCCTATGAAGGTCTCCCAGGCTGCCCAGCGTGTCTTGCTGGCTGCCACTGCGCTGGGCTCCAGCAAAATGTGCTGGGCATCCCAGGAGGCCACGTCAGGTGGTGGGACCTGTTCCTTCCCTCTATGGAGCGTTCCCATCCCTGCTGCCTGGTGCAGGCCACCATGAGCATTCTGGCAGAGCCTGGCACCAGCAGCAGCTGGCAAGATGCACTGGGCAGCCTGAGGGGCTTGCACTGGGCAGCAGGGACAGAAGCACTAGTAGAAGAAAGGACTAGGCCCCTCAGAGCCTGGTCGCTCCTTCATTTTATAGAGCTGGCCCACCCCTGACTGGCTGTCAGGCACATGCCTTCAGGCCCCTGCTGTTGCTGCGGGCCCTCCCCCATGCCCAGCCCTTGTCCTTGGGTGGCATCCCTGGGGGCTCACTGTTGTACATTTGGCAGCCTGCCCAGTGGTGGCAGGCAGGGCATGCTATGGTGTCCCCCTCTGGGACTCGCCTGGGGCTGGGTGTGGGGGGTGTGGCTGGCAATCAGACAGGGGTGGCCCCCACTCATCTGCCCTCTACAGTCTTTGGCATGCTGGGAGGCATGTGGGGGCGCCCCCCTCCCAGCTTCTGGTCTCAGCCACTGCAGGCATTTGTATGCCTTCTGCCACTGGAGATGAATGTGAGTTCCCTTTGCTCATGATCCAGTCTACACAGCTTGGAGAAGCCTGTGTACATTGGATTGATTCTGCCTTGGGATTTTTCAGTCTGTACTTAGCCTTTGAAGCTTTGTTACCATTAGCAGATATATGAAAGCTCAGTGTAGTACAGGGATTGTGTACCTGTATATATTTCATTCTAGCTTAGTCCAACTGAGCAGCTTTGAACAGAAACTACTGGTTGGTTGTGTTTTTTCATATTGACTATTGGTCCTGCAGAGTATGTTGGGTAAATCTCTCTATCTACATATCTAATAGTTTAACTGGTGCGATTAGCATCAGACTTACGCAGAAGCACAATGGATCCATGACTAAAAGCCCCAGCAAACTGGTGTCCATAATGACACCAGTTTTCAGCCATCATTTTATTTTCTTTAATTGTTCCTAGCCTCGTGGTTGTGAAGGAAACTTAAAATACGGCCCATGTGAAACATGCACTGATGTTCAATGTGCACTTGCAAAAAAATAGCTATTTAACTATAAAGTACCTTATTCATAGCAGTGAGATGTTAACTGTGAAACTACTCTGGACACTTCCTACCAATACAACCTGCAGAGAAACCTGTCTGTGGCTCTGGTTGCCACTATGTCTGTGTTGGGGTGGTTTTAACAGGATGTCCGAGATATAGAGCCCTGCAGGTGAAAGCTGAGTCCTTTCCCTATACCTAAAGAGAGAAGGAGCAGTAGTATGGGGAAGTTTGTCCTTCCCCAAGATGAGTAATGGTAAACCTTGCACTGTCCCAGCAGATACCTTAGTCATGGACATTCCCACTCCATGAGGAACAGATTCAGATCATGCAGGTGAAGCCATGGAATCTTGCATAGAGTATGCCTAGAATACACCCTAAATATATGCAGATATACTTTGGCAGCCCTAATCCAGCTCTGGATGGATGATATGTATGTTTTTCTTTTCTTGTATACATGACTAGTTCCACAAATACACACTGAAGGGGAATCAACACCTTTTTCTTGTTAAAGAGCCCAGTCCATTATGACATTGAAGCTGGAACTGATCTAAGCTCTCGATTTCCATTCCAGAGGGCAGCCATTCCCACAAGCTTCCCCTTCACTTTTCAATGAGAATTACAAATGTATTATGAAAGGAAATTCTCTCAGGACTTGCAGGCTCCTTGTTGCAGACTTAGGAGCCTAGCCCTTAAGAGCCCATGAGGCAGAGTTTCCCCATTCCCAGCATCACAAAATCCAGCTACTTTTAGATGAAGCTTTGGGCAGGGCAGGACAAGGTACTGCAGTGCTGTGATCTGAGTGCCAGATGTTGGCCATTTAGGATAACAGGAAACCCTCGCTATTCTCAGGTTCGGCATTCGCGGTTTCAAATATTTGCGAATGCCGAACCTGCATTTTAAATACACTTTATACACTTACAGGAACTCCTCAAGAGCTCTGCGCTTGCTGCCGCTGGGCTCCCACCACTGCCGCATGCCCGCCCCTCCCCCTGCCGGCTGGGGGCACTGCAAATATAGATTGTGCAAATTAAACTATTAGCTAATCCAGAGCTGTCCAACATCTGGGCAGCTGAGAGCCACATACCACGCAGCCCAAAGACCCCAGGTCCGCATGCCACATGGGTGCTGCCACCACCTGGGCTGCCCTGTTGTACCCCCCCTCCCACACACACACAGTCAGGCTTACCCACGTCCTAGCTGTTTGGGCAGCTTCCCCCCCACCAACAGGCAATCTGGCTCCCCTTGGCTGGGAGATGGGGTGAGCCAAGCTTCCTGTGCTACAGAGTTGCCCGTGCTGCCCGTGGAGGCACTGGGAAGCCTGGCACCCTCCACTCCCCACATGGTGCATGCAGCTGGGCAGGGGCAGAGGAGGGGTTGAGCTGTTCAGTGCTCTTTCTGTTCTGCATTTTGCACCAGCAGCTCTGTAGCACAGGCAGCCCAGCTCCCTCTGCATAGGTGGAAGGGGGTTGCTGCATGCCTCTCTGGAAGAAGGTGGAAGCCAAGCAGCCTGGCACCCCTTCCACCACACTGTTGCATGCACAGCCTGACAACGCCCCCCACTTCCCTTCCCAGCTATACACACAGCTTACCTGCAGTGTGGGCAGGCTCCTTTTTTTTGCCACGTGCAGCTCAGGCTGTTCAGCCCCCTCTGACTAGCGCATCAGGAGCAAATGGGAGGGGGAATGGCAGACAGGCAGGAGCCCACAGGCTATATGCTAACCCTTCAGCGGCTGCATGCAGCCTGCAGTCTGCCACTTGGACAGCCCTGACTAGTTCGTTGCATATGCAAGTGGAACTGTAGCCTGATTTATCCAGCTTAAAAGGTTGAGCATTGAGCTAAATTTGCCTTTGTGCAGTATAGTATGGAGCTCTCGAGGAGAACAAATTATGCTAAAATTGGGCAGTCAGATTCAGCCTTGTGCTAAAATAAAATAGAATCAATCCTTATGGAAATTTTGTACTGTGGACACTAACAGCCTTAGCATTTAATTCCCACTGGGGCCATTATTATAGTTTAGGAATCCATTCCCTGAACCAGAATATTGTTTTTTTGGCCTTTTTATCTTATTTTATTTCCTTTTTTATTGATTATTTGACCTGCATCTTTTCAAACACTATTCCAACAAAAAATGTTTATCTTTGAAATATAATCGCCTTGCATAGATGGCAGGTAGCAATTTTTTATAGGCTATTAACTTTTTGTCATTTGTTGCTAGTCTTCCCGCACCGATAGACACAAGCAACATGGTTCTTAGTAATTTTCCACATTGAATGTTTAGATAGATATCTGTATATACATGCATAGCTATGGTAATAAAGCCCCAATATATTATCCTGGGGTTTCAGTGGGTTTACAAACACACACACACACATGCACATGGGCACACACTTAAGACCCCCAAGTCTTTTCTTCTGTAAAGCCATGCAGAGCATAAAGTGAACTAAAGGTGGTAGTTGTTTTTAATATCCTGTGGGACCAAGCCCTGGTGTAAGAACCTTTCAGCTTTTGAGAAGAACAGAGGAACTTGGGTAATGCCGTTTGGCTTCCATATCTCCAACTTCATTGATACATTGTGCCAGCCTACGTTCACCCTATTTCTTTACACTGTTGTGCTATTAGTTGTTCCCTTTAGATTGATATCGTTATAAGCTCTTCTAAAAGCTGAGACACTGAGTACGTCAGAGATGTGTAGTGTTTTGATCTCTCTGACAATGTATACTACTGAAAAGTAAATCTAGGAACTCCATTTCCATTACCTCATGATTTGTGGTGTTCTGGGGCATCCAACACAGGAACTGTGCAGCGAGAAGCATCACAGCATTTGAGCGTCATTACGCGCAGTCCTTGGACGAGGTCCCGTCAATAACTTGCAAAGCTGCCTCATTTCAGAAAAATCTCTCATCATGTGGCTACTGCTTTCCTAATCAGATGGAAACTGTGTTAGTAGTGGCACTTTTGCAGGCATTTCTACTTCCACTGTTATGCCCTCCACCCCTTAGAGACTGTGATTATTTTGTGCTGTTTGCCTTTGCCTAGCAACTCTCAGTAAAGCTGAAGGTCTAAGGTGTCTATGCAGAAATGGAAGAAGGTCATAGATGATCTTGTCGGACTACTTTGATTTGAATCTAGCTGGGGCTGAAAGTGTTAAAGGAGGTTTTTCCAATCCAAGGAAATGCATATGGAAAATTTAGAATTTCTTA
>NW_017729000.1:9362265-9362890 GCF_001723915.1 Gavialis gangeticus | reverse complement strand
GTCATCCCCAGTAGCCAGTGCCAGGTCGAGCAGTGCTTTGCCTCTCGTTGGTTTAACTTAAACCAGAGTCCTCCAGCATCCCAGCTGCTTTGCAACCCTGGGTAGGGCTGTCTGCTCCAGAGCAGGGATGGCCCCGCCCCTCTGCTCCCTGGCTGGAGCTCCAGGGGAGAATACAAATACAGCAACATCTGCCTGGCTTCCCCCTGGCCTCCCACTCCTCACCACTCCCTGCTCAAGCATGGATTCCCCCCTCTCCCACAGCACAGACATAGCCAGCATGTGGTATGGTAGCAAATACTGAGAGGTGTCTGTGTAAGGCAGACAGGACAGTGTCTGTTTAAGGATTTTTGGAGCTAATCAACAGCTCAGCTGGTAATGTGCCTCCATTCTTTCTTTGGAAAAAGCTGTTTAAGAAGAGCTTGAACTAATGAGAGAAGTTTTTGTTTTGTTTTGATGGATGCTAAATGCTGTCAACTCCCTGTGTAAGTCCCTGCTGTGCAACTAAATGCTGTTATCAATTCCCTGCTGGCTCCCTCACTGGTCAGGAGCAGCGAGGGAAGGAGGGGACCCTTCCCTAATCAGAGCGTCCTGCTGGGACCTGGCCATGCCCCCCTCAGCTCAACAC
>NW_017729000.1:9354798-9357265 GCF_001723915.1 Gavialis gangeticus | reverse complement strand
TCAGAGCGTCCTGCTGGGACCTGGCCATGCCCCCCTCAGCTCAACACTGTAGAAGGGAAGGGAGGGCTGCTCTAGCACCCCCTGGCTTCTAGCCTGAGCCACTGCAGGCATGTGCCTCCATTTCTTCAGTCCAGAGGGGATGTTTGTACAGTTGCAGACTGGTTCGGCCTAGCCAGGTTAGACTAACCTGCAAAGATTGAATCAATTCAGGCTGAGGCTTTTTGAATGTCTGTTCCTAGCCATGGAGCCTTCCCTTAACTGAACCTGTCATTTTGTGTGTGTTATTATGCTGCCACAGAGGATTAGGTATTTAGTAGCAGGAGCTGTTTGAACATGGGATTCTTTAGAAAGTGGGGTGAATTGCTGATTCCAGATCTTCACGTTAAAGACAACTGATAGACAAAAAGATTGGCCACTAAATGGAGTTCAGTGGTAGGTCCGCTATTACCATAATTTCCAGTAATCTCTACTTAAAATGTCACCATCTACTGAAAATTATCTGCGATGTTGCAGTTTTTCCTTACACTGTGATAATGGGGTAATAACTGCAGATTTTCAGGGGCTGTTGTGGGAACTACGGCTAGTGTTTACTTTGTGTTGATCATCATTGTACTGGTTGTCTTGCATCCTGAGTAATACATTGCAAGGTCTTTCTAGAAGGATGTGATGTAAGTGGAAGGTTTAGGCAGAAGTCTGGGTTGTCAAATGGATTACTCTTCATAAATATCGTGAGTTGAGTGTAATGCATTAGGTGTCATGAGTATCAAAGTCTCCAGTCCATTCATAGGCTAGTTACAGTAACCACAATGCAAATATCTTTGTACTGGCCTGCCACTTTACTTCAGTCCCAGCAGAAGGAACCATAACTTGATTCACAGCTTAGAGACAATAGTGATGATGGGTTTTGTGGTGTATTTCTCATTCCACATACAGTATATGCCTCTCAGCAGTCTCACCATATGGTTTGGAGGTTTGTTTGTTTTTTTGGTCACCACTGACCTAACTTTGATTTCACTGATCACTTTGTTTCTGTATTTTCCATCCTCATCCAGTTGTGTTAACTCTGTAAGACAGAGTGAAAGATTTGTGGAATATGTTATCCTACTGTGACTCTCATAAATAAGAGCATCTAGTTTGCTTTTTATTTGCATAGCCAACTTCTACGCAAAGGAAACTTGAAGATTTCATACAGGCACAGAAAGAAAAAATCTTTTGTAGACATTTCAGCTTGGGAGAAAAGTTTTGGTGCATATTCATTACTATTCTGTACAATGTATAATACTATAGGACTGGACAGGTTTGATAAATAACAGTGGGTAGGGTTTAAAAACAGAATTGAACAAAGCTGAGATCTACTCAGTTCATATTTTAGCTCGCCTGGCACTGCATGAACATTTTATTGTTGAATGGACATAATGATCTGTAGCACTTTGTCCCTAGTTCACATGAATTAATAGACAAGTGAGGTAATATTGATTATGTTTATTCATATGATTATGCAGTTTTTGTGAATCTCTAATGAACCACGGTAACTCAATTACATCATTCAGAAAATGGAACTAAGAGGGATTTCCTGGGTTGTCAACTCGTCTCCTACTATCACAAGCAACGGCATCGCTTCCATAAATTGATCAACACGTCATATAACTAATAAACTGAATGAGCTCATTTGAGTGAGTTCCTCTGTTTTGAAGTCACTGAGACTGCTTGCAAAAGTAAGGATGAAGCTTTTTGTTTATAGCAGGATTTGAATAGCATGGCAATTCTTGGGAGTTTTATGCAAATACATTAGATGCGTTGTTTCCATTAAGCCTACTGTCAGTTTTGCCTGTCAGTAATTTCTGTCAGTTTTTTTCCTTATTTAAAATGAGTAAAGTGTCAAGACCAATTAACAGAATGGAAACCAGGCGTTTGTAATGGCTCAGAGAGTTTCTGATGTTTACATCTGAAAAAGTCTAGAAATGTCTCATGCTCAATAACCACTTTTTTCATGGATTAGTTGACCATAGCAATTTGTTCCTTATTCAGTCCTATAAAACTACATATAGCAGCTGAAATCAGGAGATGTTAAAACGCCCCCACAGTTTAACAAGAGGCGATAAATATTTGAGTCTTCATCCAAAACCAAAAAGACAATCCTTTCACCAAAATTGGGTTTTAATCCCAGTTTGCCCATGGATGCAACTTCATTAAATGGGTGATGTGTGTGTGCTTCTCCCATGGCTTCAACAGTATGCTGATGGTCTTTTGCCAGTCAGCTTTTCATTTGAAGAAGCCAGTCTAAAGATTGAGAACATTGTAACTATTTTAACTGTTTCCTTAGTTCTCAGAACTTTATATCACTGAACATCAAAGGGAGACAGCTGTTTTTATTCAGCTGCTATTTTTCTCCCTATTGCTAACTAAATGGTATTTGTAAATCTCTGGGGAACATAATTATAATTTTCTTCATAATTTAACAACCAGA
>NW_017729000.1:9312952-9344616 GCF_001723915.1 Gavialis gangeticus | reverse complement strand
GCATCTTTTCAATTTTAAATATAGCTTTTTGATTATGTGGGGGAGGGGTGTCTTGGGGGGGGTGGATTGTTAGTTTTCTTAATAATACAAAATGAATCTATGTATTTCACTACTGAGAGCAATGTATTGCCTCACATTTACTGTGGAGGCAGTTTCTTTCCTTTTTATTTTTAAATGGGTGTGCAGTTCTCCAAGTACAGCAGAAATATTTTCAGATATAAAGCACTGGTGAATCTGTCACATACAGTTACAGCAAACACATTCTCAAAGCAATAAGGATATCTACAGTGAAGTCATCTTCCCAGTAGCTTACATAACCTCCTAATATACTGCTTTGGTATTTCAGCAATCTAAAAACAGTTGCATTCGAGGTATGTCACTGAATTCTTTGAATGAGAATTAAGAACTGGAAAGTGTGTAATAGCTTTCATTTGGATGGATGTCTTAAGTATCAGACTTATTGAAGACTCTGAGAATTTGACTTATTCACAGTATCACTTTAGAGGGAGTCTCTATGTGGCTATAATCTACCAACATCCACTCCCAAGTATTTAAAGAAATGTAAAGGCAAGGGTTTTGATGCATGAAAATCAAGCTTATATGTCAAATGATTGCATGAGGAAATAACTGTGGTCCAGATGTTCAGCTGGTATGCATCGGTGTTGCCCTACTGACTTCAATGTACACCAGCTGCTGGTGGTATTATTTCAAAGATTTCCTGGATTTTTAGGGTTGGAAGGGATCTCAGTAGATCTTCAAGTCTGACCCCCTGCCCTAGGCAGGAAAGAGTGCTGGGGTCAGATTTGTATGAAGTAAGATTAGATTAAACCAAGGTGCCAAAGATCGAGCCCACGGAGTCCTGTGATATAGTCTGTGTTGCTGCCTGTGGGTCTCAGGCCGGCCTTGCTGCACGTGGTCTATGGGAGTGAAGTGGGCATGTCTGCTGCACACAGCACATGGGGCCAGTCCAGGATGCATGCTGCATGCAGCACCCACGCCCGACTGGCCTGGTGTGCTGGATCCAAGTTCAAGGCTAGCGTGTGGGCCTGATAGGTCCTGCAGTCCTGTCCCGTGCCCCTTATCCAGCACACATTTTTGGATCAAACCTTGCTGAAAGTACGAGCACTCAATGCTGGGTTGCATTCTGAGCCTTGGCTAACTTGCGCGTGGCACAAACCAGAGGTGGGAGCCGAGGTGATGCTGCGTTAAGCACTGTGGTCCCCACATCATCCCCTCACTCCCTTTAGAGCCTGAAAGCTACATGATGTCACATACGCTAGCCCTAGTTACCCCTGCTGTTCCTGAGACGCTTCTTGACTTGACACCAGAGGTTGGTGGAAGGCTAGCACAAGAATCGCTGCACGATGCGAGGATTTCTTCACTGGCCAGTTCATGGTTTCAGGGAAGCTCTGCCCAGGGAGAGCAATGCAAAGTTGCTTTAAGAGACTGAAGAATCTGTGCTTCTCCTTCCTAACTAATCAGAAGCCTTTTGGCTCTGATTCTAATCTTACGTGGGCATCACAGATGAGCGTAACTCAGTTGGCTTTAATAGTTATGGGGGAGATTTCTTTTTCCTGAGACGGCGTTCTAATGGGGCTATATAAATTCCTAGGCAGAAGGGAGCTATCTTTATCAGACGAATTGTGCCCCAGAATATGCTTATTTAACGTTTTAACAGGGAGTTTTCTTCAGTTTATTGTACTGAAATATGTTCTCTCTCCTCCCATGCGTGCCTTCTGCTTGGTTGTTGTATACCACCTCTGCTCTGGACTGGCAGCTGCACTTGGCATTCCCATTAACGTGCCCGCAATGGACAGGGGTGCATTAATAGCCGAAACTGTCTGCCTCCCTATCACAATAGGGAATTTGCAGGCACTTCATTCCCCACTTCTTTCCCCTCATCTTCCTTATGTCGTTCTCCTGTTTAACACCAGTGCTCTCTTCCCCTCTGACATGATCGTTTCTGAATAACCGAGTGACTGAAGGTCAGAAGCTGAACCAGCCGCGTATGCTGTGTGGGACGTGGAAGAGGAGCGTGATCATACAAAACAAAATCCCTCAGTTATCAGGAGCCAGAAGTCCCCGACATTACTAGTTTGAGGAAGCTGGTAACTGCCCAGTAGCCTTATATTGATTCTCTCAGGATCTGATTGTCTGAGGATATTTGGTAGAGAGGAGTAAATGATCATTAAGCCAGTCGTTAGCAGTGAGGCCAGTTAAAAGTAGTCTTCAGCTCCTTACCTGTGTGCAGCCAGCAAGCCCAAGCTATATGCAGGCCCCTTGTGAGGCTGATGGAAAGGACACACATGGAAATATATACCAGCACTTCTAGGTGAAGGAAGGATCTACAACGGCACGCATTTTGTATGCAAGCCCAACCCTTTTCCATCCAACATCTTCCACTCCAGCAGCACTTTAGTTGTCCTGTTAGCTGGGTTTCATCTTTCTGGCCAGAGAGAAATGCAACTAATCTGAGTTATCAGTTCTACTGAGGATGACAAACTCTCTGGGGTTATGGAGGAGTGTCTAAAATATGTCTCCTTATTTACATCATAAGGAAGAAAGATCAATAGTGTGCTCTTGCATATCTTGTAAAGCTTTGCTTTCCTGTCTGCTCTAAAAGGTGGCACCTCCAGTAATAGGGTGTGCTTCCTCTTCATCACCACTGTGATGGCACCTAACAGAAGGACCTGCTTCCTGGAATCCCTCATTTTGGGGGTACTAGCAAATACTTCTCTGGTCTGACCTACCTAGTCTTATGAGAGTTGATGGAGTCACAACTGTTGCGGCTGCAGGGCCTGGCAAGGTATTAAGACTTCTGGGATAAAAGATGTTAACGGGAATGTTCATTTTCGAGAGAGGAACTAGACCCTTCTAACATTGGCTAAGTAGATGAAAAATTCAGACTGGAATAAGAGAAAATGCTTTCAAAGCTGCTGTACTAAAAAGGACTGGCAAAAAAATAAAATTGAACTTTTGTACTTTTTCACTTCTTTATAAACAAAGAGTGGAAAGTTGCTCATAACAGAGGTGGGGTTTTTTAAAAGTTTATGTTTTAATAGTGGAAATGTTGTAACTCTCTGAGGACTGGAGGGTTTGTGAATGTGACTGTGGAGCCCAAACCCTGTAAGCTGAGTAACTGTGTATAGCGGGGGGGGGAGGATTTAATCAGATCGGAGTCTCTAGTTCTTTCATAGTTTCATAGTTGGTCGGGTCGGAAGGCACCTGAGCAGATCAAGTCTGGCCCCCTGCCATGGCAGGAAAGAGTACTGGAGTCAAACGACCCCAGCAAGGTGATTGTCTTAAAGCCTCATCTTAAAGACCCCCAGGGTAGGAGCCAGCACCACTTCTCTTGGAAGTTGGTTCCAGATCCTAGCCGCCCTGACAGTGAAGTAGCGCCCCCTGACGTCTAATCTGAATCTACCCTCTGCCAGCTTGTGACCATTATTTCTAGTCACTCCTGGTCATGCTTGGGGGCACAGAGCCTCCCCCAATGCCTGCTGGTCCCCTCTGACTAGTTTGTAACAGGCCACTAGATCCCCCCTCAGCCTTCTCTTGTGGAGGCGGAACAGGTTCAGGTCCCGTAGCCTCTCCTCATAAGGCCTGCCCTGCTGCCCCCTGATCATGTGAGTGGCCCTCCTCTGGACCCTCTCCATGTTGTCCACATCCCTCTTGAAGTGCGGCGCCCAGAACTGGACGCAGTACTCCAGCTGCGGCCTGACCAGTGCCGCGTAGAGGGGGAGGATCGCCTCCCTCGACCTGCTCTAGATGCATCTGTGGATGCATGACAAGGTACGGTTGGCTTTCCTGACTGTGTCCCCACACTGCCGGCCCATGTTCATCTCGGCATCAATGATGACTCCAAGATCCTTTTCTGTCTCTGCACTGATGAGATGGGGGTTCCCAGCCTGTAGGTATGGTGCTGGTTCTTCCTCCCCAGGTGCAGCACCTTGCACTTGTCAGTGTTGAATCCCATCCTATTCTCATCTGCTCACCCCTGTAACCTGTCTAGGTCTGATTGCAGCCTGTCCCTCCCTTCTAGCATGCCCACATCCCCCCACATCTTAGTGTCATCAGCAAATTTGAACAGGGTGCTTTTTACCTCCTCATCTAAGTCACTGATGAAGATGTTGAACAGTGCGGGCCCGAGGACCGAGCCCTGGGGGACCCCCCTGCCCACATCCCTCCAAGTTGAAAATACCCGTCCACCACCAGTCTCTGGATGCGGCCCTCCAGCCAGTTAGCGACCCATTTGGCTGTGTGGGTGTCAACACCACAGTCCCCTAGTTTTTAATGAGGATGGGGTGAGAGTGTTGAAGGCCTTCCAAAAGTCCAGAAAGTCCACAGCTACCCCTGCATCTAAGGATTTGGTGACCTGGTCGTAGAAGGCCACCAGGTTGGTCTGACAGGACCTGCCGCTAATGAACCCATGTTGGTTGCCCCGAAGCATCAGCTCCCCTGCTGGCCCCTCGTGGACATGTGCCAGGATAATTCCCTCAAAAAGCTTACCCCGGATCGAGGTAAGATTAACTGGCCTATAGTTTCCTGGGTTCCCCTTCCCCCATTTTTTGAAGATGGGAACCACATTGGCCCTCTTCCAGTCCTCTGGCACCACACCAGAGCATCACGAGTGCTTGTACAGCCATGCCAGGGGTCTCACAATGACCTCAGCTAATTCCCTCAGCACTTGGGGGTGCAGATTGTCTGGACCAGCTGATTTAAATACATCCAGTCCCTCCAGAAGTTCCCTGACTGGATCCTCCCTGACCCATGGCCTTGGTGCGCCTCCCCTGGAGCCTGAGGGGGGTCCGGTGGGGGGGCTGATCTGGTCCCTGGTCAGGAAAATGGAGGCAAAAGTCGTTAAATAAGTTAGGTTTGTCATCTGGTGCTATCTCCTTTGTTGTCTGTGCTATCTCCTTCAGCACACTGTTAAGTCGTTAAATAGTTTAGCTTTGTCATTCGCTTTGTGTGTGCAGAAGTTTTTTTTATACTTAATACCAACAAAATATGTATATTTTGGTAAAAAGAAACCTGTGCTTACATTGTAGTAACCTTATCCTTGCAATGAAAGTGGTAGAACTCAGAATAGAGACTCCAGAGACGACAACTTATATCTCCTCTAGTAACGCAAAGGATTGCAAAAGATGTCTTCTTAAAGGAAAAACCAAAACTTGTCAGGTAATCTTTATTCATCAGGAAACAAAATAAGGCACAGACCCATTTTAAGAAAACAGATCCTTTGCAGTCACTTACAGCTGAACAAGAAATGCCCATAAACATGCATGTGAAAAGTTTGCATCCGAAACGGCCTGTGGTTTGCATCCAAAGGTTTGCATCCAAAAGTGCATGTGTTGATGTGATGGTATGTTGGGAGATGGCAGTCGGAGTGCCCTTGCACCCTGAAAGAAAATGCCTCTTGTGTTTTTATTGCTTAATGCTACTGGATCCCGAAGTAGATTCCCCTATATGTCCAGCCTTTCTTGGAAATTTATCACTGAAGTTTCCAAAGGTTTCTTCTACCGGAGTTGAAATGAAAAAAAATCACAATGGAATATGCTACTCACTCGCTTGTGAAATCATCCTGGATAGATGCCCAGTCCCCTCTTTCCCGGGAGGTGTTCAGACGCATCTTCCCAACTGACTCTCAACTCTTAAGCATGTTGGCACTATGGCAGACACCAGGTAATAGTCACCATTGGGAAGTCTCTATTTGCAGAAGTACTAGAGAGGTAAAATACTTTCTCTTCCTCTGAAGTAAGTAAATAGTGTATAATTTGCTGACACAAACTATTTGCTTAAAATGGGCAATAGGCCTTGGGGAGATGTTTATGATCTAGGCTAGATTGACTTTAGCAAGCAGCAGCTGGTGCTTTCACACTGCTCGGATGTTGGAGGGATCATCTGTACTGCGAGGTAGAGGGAGGCAAAAAAAAAAATGCAGCTGCATCTTTCTAGAGCTAATTTTAAAAGAGCAATGAGACAGTAATTACTACCCTTCCCAGCTGCTCTTTATGAGGGTAAGAGGTTTAATCATAGACCTAGGATGGAAGAGAAAAATGCTAGCCAGGCTGCAATCCAATGTTGCTAAAGTCTCTTGGAGGGGTACTTAGGATTCTTATCTCCTCCTCCTCCGAGTGTGAGCTACCTCACAAGGAGTATCCAGCACTTCTCGGGGTCAGGCCCTTTTATTTGATGGCTTCCCAGATGAGTAGCTGTGGTTGTGTTTTACCGATTGCTGTGCTTTCCCAGTATGCTTTCCCTAGGCCTCCAGGGGGGAGAGGCCATACCAAGCCTCAAATGAGCATCCCAGTTCCCCCAAATTCATGAATGCTGCAGATGGAGGAGGATTTCCTGTGGAGTTATTTCTGTCAACATCTCATCTATAGGAAATTCATACAAATAACTGATAAGTGCAATTAATGTGACAAAACATAAATATTTATACACCCATTGAGATGATGTTTCTTGCTAGTTACAAACAAAAGCATCTTGTGAAAGCTGCTTTTTGACAAGTGAGCAAAATATGTATAGAAGGCGCCTCTGCATTAACTCAGCTGTGCTTCATTAACTCTCTGCAAATGTCAAGTGTTTGGGAATAACTAAACTAAAAAATAACAGGGGGCAGCTCGGTGGGAGTTCCTCTGGAAATGCTCAAACTTTGGGGGAGCTGAGTGCCAGCTGGATTGTTCATTGCTGCCTTGTTAAGCCAGAGACGATGGCTGAAGTCACTCATGTATCCTTTACTTTGGGTCTTCCTTTTGAAAAACCACACTCATCGCATTGTGTAGAGGAGAGAAGTAAAGCAGGGGGTACAAATCGGGGGCTGCCATCTCCTGATTTAACCATGTTACCTCCCGCAGCGCCTGGAAGTGGGTTTGTCTTCAGAGGTGGGTCCCATCCTTGGGTTTTCAGATGTGACTAATAGAAAAGTGCATTAGGACCGCCTCTGATTCAAGGTTTGTTTTTTTGCAAATCAAAACCCGGCTGATGAGATTTCTGAAAAGTTCTGCCTCCATCATATTTTTGGTTGTCAGTTTTAACATATCATCTAGATGGATGATGAAATAGCAGGCGATTTCCATATCCTCCCTTTTAGGAGAGGGGATAAATTCATTTTGCCACAATATATTTGGTCTTTCCTGAGATGACTTCATTATGCGCTGTCTGACTGAAAATAATTGTCTGTGCTCCAGGGAAAACATCTAAGGAGCTGCCTTGAATCCAGTCAGTGTACAAACACAGCTTGTACACAACTTTAAGGCTGGATTGTCATATGTATTCCTGTGTCCTTGGGTTAAGTCCTGATAAAAATGGATGGGGCCTCTAAGGATATCTGTAAGAAAGTGGGTAAAGCCATGGATGTTGAGGCTTTTGTGAGTGTTAATACCAGCTTCTTGAACTAGCAGTTTTTAAATATGCCTTTTCAGTCCTTAATTTAACATACGGTTGGTTATTCATTAGACTGACTTTGTTGATGGCAGTATCAATCTGAGTTGGCTAGGTTTGACACATGAATTCTGAATAATAAAAGAACATTTTGCTTTTGTTAGCAAAAAAAAAAATAGTATGTGAGATACAGTGAAAGGGCTGTAAATCATCTTAAAATGTGTTTCATCTCATCTTTTGATTACCCAAATCAAAGTAGTAAAAATCCAATAGAGAATGAAGGCAAGAGCTCTGCGATGCATACCTGCTTTCCATGAGTCTCAGCGTGATGTTGCAGTGTTATTATTAGCCTGATCGTATTGCCTAGGAGTTCGTGTCACGGACCATATCCTCACTGTGCTAGGTACTGCCTGGATTAAAAAAATAAGCCTAAAAAGACTGTCTGTTCCCAAACTGCTTACAGTGTAAATAGGTTTGCAGGTGTTAACTGTTGTCATTCAGTGCTGAGTCTTTCTATGTATGCGTGAGACAGGCCCACTGCAGCTGCCTTGCTTAGTATCATCCACAGGCTGATACTGGGTTTGCAAGGAGAGGTGAGGGAAGCCACTGAAAGGGTTGCATCTTGTTCTCACTGTGGTCAGTACTTAAAATTCCCACAAAATTTGTTGTTGGGATCAGCCCAAGAAAAGGCAGTGCCTTTGTAAGGCTATTGGGAAGGCAGCAGAAAGTGCACAGGGAATGAAAGCATTGTGTGTGGCTTGAATAGCCATCGGAGCCAGAATAAAGGCATATCTATTGCTTTTGTGGAAGCCCTGCTGATAAGCACACCCCAGCTGCTTGCCCCCACTTTACAAGATCTGTCTGCAGCATCCATCAGGGGACATCCTCAGAGCAGTGGTTTGACAAGAGTGGGCAAAGGTGGGCTTTTCAGCAGCACTTTCAGGAGCAACGCGGAAGTCCCCGTGGCCCAGGGAACATCCATTTTGTATGGATCACGAATATTTCTCTTTCCTGCCTGTCCCAATGAACAAAGAGCATCAAGTTTTATTGAGAGTTGGCATGAAGGAACTGAGGGTATTTCATATGCTGCTTAATGATCTATATTGAAAAGCTTGACCCGTTTGTAACCATATGCTTGTGTCCATATTGCCATGTTATTGACTGAACTAACCACAGGGCCCTTTATTCCCTATTTTGTTGAACTCCCCAGAAAAGCTGAGTCAAAGCTGCCAAAAATATTCATATTTTAAAGTATACCTCTCTTATCTGTTTCTTTCCATATCAATATGAAGAGTTTAAAAATCATACGATAAGCTTAAGCAGGTAGACGGTAAATTTTGGATATTTTGGTAAGTTCCAAACTTTCAAAAGCAACCTCTACATTTTTATACCCAAGTTCCTGAATGTTACTTTTCTAATACATCCTGTGG
Organism: Gavialis gangeticus; assembly: GCF_001723915.1. Lineage (NCBI taxonomy): Eukaryota > Metazoa > Chordata > Crocodylia > Gavialidae > Gavialis > Gavialis gangeticus. The sequence continues at coordinate 9,335,800 of NW_017729000.1, read as the reverse complement.
TTTGGGGATTTGTGATATGGGTATGAAATAGTGTGTTTTGCTGGATCTTCAGTTACTGCTGCTTTTGCCTAAAATTAACCTCAAAGTATTGTAAGCAAAAACTCTGACTTAAGATATACTTTTCATTCCTTTGTTCACACTGTATGAAACTTTCTTGCACAAATAGTGCTGAACAAAATGGTACTATTCAATATGAACAAGGATAGCAGAATCCGGCTTCTAGTATTTTAATGTACTTTTAAGTCAATCTGTGGCACTCCCCCATGCAAATAAGCATGTGATAAGGAATGAAATATATCCTTATGCAGAGAGCCTGCAGAAGTCCAATGCACCATTTGAGTTCTACTTCAAGCCTTTACACATTATGTTAGTAGTGCATGGACCTCCGCCAGGCCCTTGGAAAGGAAATTAATCTCATCCTAATATAACGTTTCCTTATAAGAACTTTTAGTACCTGGGCACCCTTTCTTTTCTGGATAAAATCAACAGTACATTTCACTCTTACACCCGAAAAAGTGTGTGTGTGTGTAAGACTTATGAAGTGGTGCCCAACCATTTGGTCCCATAGGCCAGATGAATGGTGCCAGGTCTGTCCATAGGATGGAGCTATGTATCTAATCCATAGGCCTGATCCCACCCCATGGGCCTTGGGAATTTGGCAGCAGCATGCCCTTTGGGAATCACTGTCCTTATTAGGGGTGTCCGAAACAGGCCGTATTCGATATGGATTCAGCCCAAATTGGGGACAGTGATTCGATTTATTGATTCAGATTGCTGTCCCCGATTTGATTCGGCCAAATCCGAATCTGAAGATTCGAGGCTGATTCAGAGAATCAGCGATTCGGACACAGACACAGCTTTAAATGTATTTTCTACATACCTTGAGATACCAGGCAGCTTGTGAATGCTGTGATGCTGCTGTGGATGGAGCATCCTATCAGAGTGTGGGGGGGCCCCCTGCATGCTTGGTGGTGAACCCAGAAGTCGACCGGAAGTACTTTGGGTCCACTTCTGGGTCCACTGGGGAGCACCCTGGGCCCCCCCCAACAACTCCTGGCTCGCTGATTGACTGCGGGGGGACCCCGGGTGCCCCCCCCCGACCCAGGAGGCACCAGTCACTAAACCAGGAGGGTGCAGGGTGGACCCCCTGCGTGCTCCCTAGCGGACCTAGAAGTGGACCGGAAGTGCTTCTGGTCCACTTCCGGATCCACTACCGTGCATGCTGGGGAGTCCCCCGCGCTCCTGTCAGACAGTCCATCCACCCCAGCATCGCAGCATTCACGAGCCGCCTGGTGTCTCGAGGTACATAGAAAAAACATTTAAAGCCATGTCTATGTCCAAATCTCTGAAACTTTCTGAATATCTCTGAATTGATTCGCAGGGTTCCAATTCGATTTAGAGAGATTAAAGGGTCTCCTGATTCAATTTGGATCACCAAATTGGGCCAAACCTCCACCAAATCAAATCAGGGACTGAAACTTTGCACAGCCCTAGTCCTCATATAATTAAGGAATTGATTTAGGCTCCTAGCCTACCATTGATCTCTTAGGAAAATACCTCTTGATGGAAATTCCTTGTGTGGTAAATGCTGAAATAGGCTGTCAGCAAAGAACTGCCATTTTATTTTTTAAATAATTAAAAAAAACCTATGTTATCTACTGTAGGATTGTAGTCTCAGAATTCTGGAAGGAGGCATGTAGTAGTAGGGTTTCAATGGTGTTGTACCTCTAATGGTCCAGGTGATATGCAAGAAGCAAGGGGCTTTGGTGGTATCTTTTATTAAACCAACTCTTGAGATGTTAGACAAACTTTCTAGGTCTAGGAAAGAAACAGGTACTACTGAAGTTAAATAACAGATCAAACAGAAGCCTGTGTTTAACTCCATATCATATATAATCACTTAAAGGAATAGAGGGGGAAACATGATCAGTTTTACTTTCACTACCAAAACTCAGTTGAACAAATCTATTTTAAATTCTTCAGGCACTTGAGGAAATAAAAGCTGTTTAAAAAATCTATTTGATTAGGTGTCCGGTGGGGTGGAAGATGACTTTACATTTCCAGCCAAAGGAAATTTTTAAAAGCCAAGAGGAAATGAACAGCCCTTTAGGATCCCATATTTTCTGTGGACACAAAAGTGACTACAAATTGGCATTTGGCTGTGTAATCCAGCTGATAAAATAACTAAATTATGACTGAAAATGGATGTTAGTAGCTCATCAAAATAATAAAATATAGAGATGTACTTTGAAGGGTAAGGTCTCCTGAGTCTAGTGATTATGCTTTTAAAAATTTGCTGAGAGGAAAAAATGGAAAATATTAACATTCTTTTTTATTGTTTGATTTCATTCTTTTTTTTCTTTTCTCATTTGTAATGCTCACGTACTCAGGAAGTTGAGGTAGGTTTTCACTTTTAAACTGTAAATAAAATAATAGCATTTGCAATATAATGTATATTACATTCTAAACTCTTAATATCCATTATTAACATATATTTTATTTCCAATCCTGCAAAGCCCCCCGTTTTTTTCTATTATGCATCCCATAGATTTGGTTTATCTAATGCATCTGAATGGTTTATCAAACGCATATATTTATTATTTGATGTTTGCTCATTTAGGTGTAATACAAGCTTAACTTTCAGTTATTACTTATGTTTTCTTGCTGAATTATTTGGATAAAGGTTAAAGTAAATTCTAAATCAATCTTATAATACCAGAAATCTTCTCCGAAGGACTGCAGGATAGATTTAGTGACTAGTTTATTTGTAATACGAATAGTTGTGATTTATTTTAGAATTACTTCATTGAGTTTTAAAAGTGCATACAATAAACTGATATCATTTCATTAATGATATGGAAAGGTGCTGAACAGACTCAAGACATTTTGGAGATGTCGATGAACGAAGAAGGGGGGGAATTCTACCTAATTGTCCACGGAGCTGTGTTCATTTCCCCCATCAGCTATGCTGCTGACTTGGGGAAAAATTCAACCCTGCCCGACAGAAAGAGGAAACAGATGCATCCACTTCTGCCTGCATCCCAGCAGGCAAGGCAGATTTCCATATGGCAGTCCAGAGACAAACTTAAGGTGCACCCTAAAACTTTTTTTGTTTTGCAAAGATGCAGCCCAGGGTCCTAGTTCATGAGACCAACTCAGTGTCGTGTACTTACACTTTCTGTTAGGAATGTCTACAACCCAGCCAGATACTCATGTATCCGTTGGGGCTCAAGAATTTGGCCAAATATTTGCTTTAGTTACATCCCCAAGCCACTGGGCATTAGAGGGTTGATGACAGGTTAAACCTGTGCTGTTCATGCAGTGTATGGAACGATGGATTAAGCTAAATTCAGAAATGGGTAGATAGCTTCTAATGTAATCTGCTGGTCAGTAGGTGCATCTTAACATGCACTTTAATGCACAGAAAACTATTTTACTGCACCTTAGAGTGTTGTATCAAAAACCATGCTAATATGCTAATGCGCAATAAAAACAGGCTACTGTGCATTAAACATCATTAAAAAAGTGTGCACTTTCACTACTGTGCATTAGAGCAGCGTAATGCACATTTATTTAATACCTTACATTAGAGGTACTCAATTTAATGTGCAGTAGCAAAAGTGTATTCATGAATGTGTAGACACTTCCAGTGTGTATCTTATGTCCTCCGTGCCTAATCTCAAAGGCACAAATCCCTGTTACAAACCCCAGCTACAAACCCTGGCTTTTTAGCTCAAGTTGTAAAGACTTACGCTTTCAGTTCTGCCTTTTACCTGGTAAATGTCTACTGCTTGCCACAGTGGTGGCAATCCTGGTGGCATTCCATGCAAACACTTTTTAAGGATAATAAGAGCTGTGTCAGCACTGCAGTTTGCTTGCCCCTCTGCAGGGAGCTAACACAAAACCAATATGTTACTGAAACCAGAGTTTTAAGTAGGGCTTAAATACACAATTGACTTTCTGTCTGACCTTTTGTACAGGAATAAATGGGTAAATTGCACCCTTATGACACCAAAACATTTCACCTACAGTATCGTAACTGTGGGGTAGGGACTGGGACTGGGACATCAGCCCAAGGTGCTGATACAGGGAAGGGTGGGGATGGCAGGTAGCAAAAATAGCAGCCACCAGCAGCCCGGTTGCACCATCCACCCAGTTACAGCTCTGACAGCCCTGTTTTCTTTCGTCCAACTGCTTTGTAATCCCTTATATCACTATAACAAGATTATGTAGCTATGAGTGTTGAAATTCTTTATGCTTAGAAATAATAAGTTTTTTCATAATGTATACACTTAAAAGAAGTCATATTTTAGTATAGTATAATAAGGAAGAGCTTAATATAGTCTATTAAATCATATGTCTTGTGTGTATGTATATATAGCTATGAACTGTATATATATAATATATTTTCTTCATTTTTGTAGCTGTTTTTCTTATTTTTCATACTTATTTTCATATGTTATTGTGGGTTACTGTTTGTGCATGTTCTAAAGGCAATATGGTTATTTTGCTTCTTTTTAAAAAGAAAGAAGTAGAACAGGAATAGCAGAAATAGATGCAGGGCAAAAAGTAGGTGCATTTGGCCCTTTTTAAGAGCAAGGTGTGTTTGTCTTAAAATGATCCTTTGACACTGAATTAAAGATAGCTCTCCTCTCAAGTGCCTGCATATTTCATACATCAAGCTTATCCTCTAATCCTGATTTCAAACCCTCCTCCATATGCCAACAACATAGAAATCTTCCTTGGGATTTGAATTATTTAACAGTTTCTGTTACTAAAATTCCAGCAGTAAAATGAACACCTAGAATATTTAAGTAGGTAAAGGAATATTTTGCTACCAAAAAAATGACTGAGATAAAAAAATATATATCAAAAGTGATTAATAATCAATACATTTAGCAGTAAGGTGGGTGCAGTTCATGCTGGTTACAGTTACACACTGGGCTTGTCTACACATGCTATTAATGCAGCTGAAAAACCTTTGGTGCAGTTCATGCTGGAGTCAGCTGCTTCCCAGGTGCACTATCTTCACGTGCACCTGGGACTGCAGCAATTTGAGCCATTGTGGAGCAGCCCTGCGCTGGCAGGGGAGCTCAGGAGGTGAGCCCTGGGTTTCAGGTGGCAGTGTCAGGCAGCGGAGGGGCTGCCCAGTACATGAGGGTGCTACAGCGTGGGGCTAGGCAGCAGGCAGCCCCTGTGCTGTAACACCTTTGTGCCTCAGCCAGCCCCGCCACAGCCTCTATGTCCATTTGAGTGCACATAATTACTCCACTGTAGGATAGTACGTGTCCCAGACATTACGGTCCTGCAGTGGAGTTAATTAGTTTACTGTGCCCTAATGTGTTGACCGATGCTTTACTGTGGAGCTAATTAGTCAACTTTGCAGTAAAATGCACGTCTAGATGTGCCCCCCACCTTGTATCAAAATGAGACTTTCAGCTTAACAAGGCTAAGCAAGTCAAAAGCAAGGATGAGACTCAGTCCTGGGTACCCAGTCCTGCCCTCTAGAAGAAAACAATTAAAATGCTTTCCTGATGTGCATAAAATGAATGGTAAGTAATCATCTTTAGTGTTAGCTTTGAACATCATAACTGGCCAAGGTGTCTCGCTGGGCAAGTTTCCTTATTTGTAATGCAGGAGCAAGGGGGATGTCACAAGAAAACAAATTCCCCATTTCCTGTGGCAGTATCCCGCTGATTTTGCTCTCCCAGGACTCAGTGGAGCATCCCAACTACCCTCCTTTTAGAGAAGGTGAAGCCCCCCAAAGGATGCTCAAAGCAATAACCTTACAATTGCTTGGCAAGAGGCCATGACTGCAAGCTGTCTTCGCTCCCCATAACAGCAGATGCTTCCCCTTGACTGCGTAGGCATTCCAGGGGAAGATCTGGGTACATTGAAGAAGAATGACTCTGGGAGCTCCCAGATCTGCCCTCTCCTTCAGTAGTTCTGTATGCTAAGTCTAATGGATGCTATCGGGCCCACGGGATGAGCTATACTACCAGCTCCCCATCACACAGAATGATTTAAGTTAATATAAAGCAAAGAGGATCACCAGCATGAGGAAATAAAACTTGGCGATTGGGTAACAGGAGGGGAGATGGCATTCAGTGTCCTGGAGACAAAGGGAAGGAAAGATTCTATGGAAGAAATAAGTTAAACTGCTTATTCACACTGATGGATTCTGAATTACCCTCTCAGGGGGAACAAAAATATCTAGGCATCTTTTGAAGCAGCTTTATAAAGTCATCTAGGATCAGCGCTTGTCAAAAATGCACGTAGAAAAATGGATGAATTAAGAAAGGACCAGGAATAGCATGCCAAAAAATCGTAATGTCATTTGTATAAATGCAGGTGCATCTTCACCTCAAATAGCATGTTCGGTTTTGATCGCTTCCCCTCAAAAAGATGGAGGAAGCTATATCGAGTATAGTAAAAACCAGTTATAGGGGCTTGTGCTTGAATCCATATACTTTGGGTCCCAAGTTGGTGGCCTGCTGGAGTGAGAGAGATGTACCCATTATACAAACATTTGGTAGGTGTACAGAATACAAATTCATCAAATGCACGACAGGATTTTCTGTGCTTTCTGCCAAGAGATTTTTACAACCTTCTGTTTGGAAACAGGGTCAGACCCACTAGCAACTTTGTCTCCTAAGTCAGGTCCTATGTTCTCTGCTCTAAATTATGGGAGAATCGAAGCTGATTTTTAAAAAAGAGAAAAAACAGAGCCACATGTTTGCACAGCTGATTTATAAACTGCAAAAGAAGATGGGATTTCATATCTGAATACTGGTAGAAATACAGACTTACATCAGTGCTACTAAGGGTTGCTATAGTTAAAGTTTAGAATTTAGGATGCTGAGAGATGTGGAACCCCCCTCCCCCCACAGTGCATTACCAAAGAAGGATCGTGTCAGATTGACCCAGCTCCACAGTGTCTGAATCAGCTATTAGATAAAAGCGCTAAAAAGCCCCCCTGAAGCGTGCAACCTATACAGGCGCTGGGCAAACTGACGCGATTCCTCTTCTGGGCACGTGCTGCACTCGGTGCAGGGGCACGCTGAGCTGAAAATAAAGCGCTGCTGGGGGGGGGGGTCCACATCTGTAAGCACCCTAATTGTGCTGCATTATACCACTGTAAATCTAGAGGAGTTGCCCTGAGCTCAAAGAATTTGGGGGGAAGGAAGGCTTACACTTGCATGCTGTTACCATGGCACTCCACTTTGGCATTGATTACCTTCTCCAAGCAGCATAATGTTTGCATTATTACCATACGTGGTCACTTCCCGTTGTGAGACGCTATGAAATGAAGTGGGGTTTATAGAAATTATTTAATGAAAATCCAGCCTTGAGAAAGGATTTGACTAAACTGCTCAACCCTGGAACCCTCCCTTATCAGAAGTTTTTAAAGTTGTTAATTAACTGTTAGAACATTATCCTGCTAGTGGCTTTTTATCTTATATGGGGGTGGGAGGCTTTTCTTAGAAAGCAAGAAGGCAGTGGCAGGATTAGTCTGTTTTTCCAAGATTGTAATGGGAAGATTGTATAAGTATTTTCTAAATGTTATACTTTCTCCCCCATTCAGGATGATTATTTCAGAAACTGGAATCCAAACAAGCCCTTTGATCAAGGTAAAGGTAGTAATTTTATTGACTATGCTCTTCTAAAAAAAATTTCATGATATGCACATTCTCTCTGTGTCTTCTCTCTCGCTCTCTCTCTCACTAATCAGTGTGTAGTTCCTGTGTCTAATTTGTTCACATTCTGGGGTGGTTTGAATCAGAGGAGTTGGCTGATCGCTATTTTTTTTAATGATCTTTCAGTCCTATTTGTGTTTGGTGGTAAACTACATGCTTAAAAGGTTCTTTTTAATTGGGAAAGATCTAGCATGCAAACTAAAATGAGTAATTTAGCATACTTTAGTTGTCCTGTTAAATGACTATTTTATTGCTTTTATTGTCTAACAATCAAGTGTACATTATTTGAAATCAGTGGCAGTTTTCTCAGAGATGCACTAAGGATTGGTTGAGATGTCAAAATGCAGCTGTATGTCTGATTTCGTATTTGATACTAACAAGGACACTTAAGACATTGGGTACTTTCCTTATCCCTATTGATTGTCAAGTTTGGGGATGCTCCTATCATCTATTAGGACTAGTCTACCTGGGAAAACTTGCTAATTTTATAGAATTATACCAGTATCTGTGAAAGCACACTTTAATGTAGAAATATACTGGCATGGTCATGTCATTCCTATCTACATTGTTACATTTCCCTGTGTAGACGAGTCAAATGAAAAATAATGCACGGTACATAAAGCACAAACAAGTAGACTTAGATGATTTATTGAATCTGGAAAATATGGTGCTTAAGAGGGAAAAAGTTGAAGGCATACTTTGCTGTTCTGTCAAATGTTGTTCACTTCTAATACTACTGTGACAAATAAGTTATGTAATAAAATGTTTACTTGTGGAAGCAGCGTCTTAATTGATAGAAGATGCCTCCAGTAATTTATCATTCAGTTAATATACTTCACTGCAGTTCTCAGCAATGTTTGTGCACAAATATCTTGCACTGAGATCTGAAACCAGGACCCATAATTCAAAGGTGCATGTTAGCAACTGAATCAAATTGGCATTACAAAGGTTGTTTAAAATATGACATGTGGAACCTGAGCGTACTCTTGAGTGTCCAGAAGTTTGTAGTGGCAAAGAATATACAGAGAAAATGTTCTCAAGTGAAAGGATGCGGCCTGTATAAAACTACTCCCTGACGTGTTGAGACAATCAGGAAGATTGCAAAGAGTTGGCTAATGCACAGTAATGTCAGTTTTGGCAGTAGGACACTGATAGAGCAGTCACAAAGTGTATTGCACAAATGAAACTGCCTGCGCAAACTTTGCAGCCTTAAGCAAAGCTAGTCAGCAGTCTAGTGTACCAGAGTATCCCTGCAACCAAGAGCAGGCTCGAGAAGCAGAACACTCTCTATGACCTAGCCAGGATAACAGACTGAAAACAAAAGATATGGCAGGACAAGAAACCTGTAGGTCCTGCTAAGTGGCTATGTGGAGAGCAGTGGTGAACAGAGAGGTCTTACAGACGATATACTGACATTTACAGAACATAATACACTTTTTGGATTGGGTAGCAGAATTAATTTGTCCTGGAGATCACAGCCAAATGTCAGTGGACGCAGTAAAAGCCCTGATATTGTTACCTGTGTCATGCTTGACAGTTGATGTCAGTTCAATAAGGAACGGTGGAAGTAAAGAAAACGATGGCAATGCATTTTACCGGAAAGGCAGTCATGAAAGCAATGCAAAAGATGATAGGCCATTATAAGATCTTAAATCAGAATGCACCATTTTACCATGGTAATCAATATTCAGAAACATAGAGTAGTTGTGCTCTGGGATGCGCGGCTTTACCATGGTGTGCTCTCAAAGGGATGAAGCCCTGGGGGAAGGGGAGGGTGCTTTTCATTGATTCGTGACAAAAATATATATTTTTAGAATAGCTTCATCCTGTTTTTTGCTTCACTGGACACAATTTTTGCCCATTTTGCATAGACTCATGTGCATTGCAAAAAGACTGGACCAACAGCATCTCTGTCTTTTGGATACTTTCCTGGTGTGCAGTGCAACAAATCTTTTTTTAATTGTAGTGCACAAAATGCCTGCTAGGACAGTTGAAACTAGTGGATTATATCCAGCAAATGTCAGATAGATCATTAACCTATTTCACAGCTTAGAGCACTTTATTGGCTATATGATCCCAGGTTTCCCTGACTAGTTCAGTCATGTCAAGTCTCAAATTCTAGAGCTGCCAGAAGCATAGTATTTCAATTGAAACAGTACCTTTGTGATACCTACTATCCTTGTGTGTCATAGAATTTGTCATCAGTTTCTTTCGAGAAGAGGCCCTGTGGTCAGATATTCAGAAATACATAATTATACCAGTCAAAACAATTAACATAAAATTCATTTCCATGGAAAGAATTCAGCATGGGGCTTTACACCACCTCTTAAGTACTCTTTGGAAGACTTTTCAGATTTAAGACATGTTAGCTTTTTGCTTGACTCTTGGAGGAGGGTGAATGTCACTCACCCTGATTAAAATGACCAGTTAGATGGTAAAGTAATTCCTTGGATGTTAATTGTGCTTTCATATTCAGTAATGGTGTTTGAGGAAAGTAGGCAGGCATATTATTGAACAAACAGTTAAACTCAGCTTATTAAAAAAAAATTAAATTAAAAAATAGCCATCGTATAGCTTTGTTTTGTTTTTAATTCTGTATTTACATGTAACTTGATGTTAAATAAATATTCCATATGCTTCTGTTTATACTTGGTATTACTTGTAGCTGTTTATCATCTTGCATTTCCTGAAACACTAATGTCTTTGATTTTTTAGAATTTTAATTATGTCTGTTTTCCCGTTTCTTATTTGTAATTGCCTTGCTTTCAGATGGCTAATCTTTCTGATCCTACTGTGACTGCCATGTCTCCTTGCAAGGCTTTTCAAGTGACTCTGCATTTCTTTTCCAGAGAATTCAAGCTAGATAGTTATTGTATTCTCCTTACAATAAGCATGTATGTTTGAAATTATTGATTGAGTAGTACAGTGATAGGAACGGATAACTACGTCGCAAACAGTCTGACAGTTAGCAGCAGTCCATTTACTCCTGGCCAGAATGTGCCTGGTATGCCTGTAGGTTGTTACTTTTGAATGAGTATGTGATGGCCTCTAACGGAAGAGGAAAATACATGTAGACTCCCTATCCTAATCTAACATTTTTGTGACGAGCCTTCAATAGTCAGAAATGAGTGAAGTATTGCATCACTTTCAATTTCAAATTATTTATTAAAATGCATCCATCTAGTACTCTGGCTGTATAGAAAATTATTTTAAGATCAACATTTTTTTTTTTGGATACCCAACATACAAATGCAGGAATTCTCCCTTCACCCACTGGATTCCCAGTCATGAAACTTTCCCAGCAAATCATGTCATAATATTCCTCTCCCACGGGTAAGAACAGAGAACAAAACAAATAAACATGGAAGTATGACCTGATAGTTGATTGACATTGTAATGAACTGAAACAAAAATGAATTGAGAATCATATGACTGCCTCTGAGAATGACCAGCCTCCTGTAGTTTTGTGATTTAAACCATTGGATAGTGGCTGGAGTGCTTTCAATGCCCTCAGTGCCACACAATTGCACAGGGTAAAAGACAGTCTCTAAGGTAATGAGGCCTTATATCATGTGGAGATTTATTCTATAACTCTTAAAACCATCACCATAAATTGTTAAAACACAGGGAAGGATGGGAAGTTGGTGCACACCTTAGAACACTGCTGTAATTTGTGTAACCAATTTTTCCCAATTGATTAGCAAAGGGACGCGAGCACAATTAACCCAAGAGATAAAATTGATGTGCACATGGTATGCAATGCTGGCAAGAAAATGCATATGTGCATTGTACAGAGCTCCAGCACCAGTTACACTGGTTTTATCCAGGGTAACTCTACTGATTTTCATGAAGTTACTCCAGACTCACACCAGCATAAGTGAGAACAAAATCCAGCCGTTGATGTAGGTCTGTGTCAGAACAAGAAAGCCATGATCCCCATCTAAGTAGCTTTGAGTAGTGCCTGCAGTAAGGGGACCACCAAAGCTTTCCCTCCTCATAGATGGACTTGGGATGACTGCCTTTCCTTCATCTTGTTTCTTGCTCTCCCTCTGCCCTTCTGTCTTCCACTTTTAGCACAAATGAACATGGGAGTGTATGGAATAGGTTGTGGAAAAGAAGTAATAGGTGTGAGTAATAGAATGAATGAGAAGAAAGAATCAGTAATGATGGAGAAAGCAGAAGGGATATGACATGACAGGGAGTACCAAGTAAAAGCCTAGAGCAGGAGTGGGCAAAGTTTTGGGGGACACTACCAAAACACACACTTGTCACTGGATTTATGACCCAGATACCTTGTTCTGAGTGGACCCAAGCCCTCAGACCACCACAACTTCTTCCATTTGATAATAGGCACATTTTATTGGTACATGGTGATAGCAGATAAGAGTAATACAGACAAAGTAAACAGAATAACCACCCTGATTCTACTTAGCTACCAGTTCCTAAGGCTTCACTAGGAGAATGGTACACCTGGCCAGTACATGAATTCTACCTTGTAGTTCTTGCTTGAATGACAGGTGTCAGCAGCCTTGAAGGTTGAGGGCCAAGGGCCCTCCGTCTCCCCCACCCCCCACCCAGAGGGGTGGGCGAGATAGCATAGTGGTGCACCCGCTGTCCATGGTGGCCTTAGGTTCCCCCCTGGGAGCCCCCTTGCTGCTCTGAAATCTCTCCTTTTGTATTCTTTCTCCTCTAATGACTCATCATTTCCAGGTACCACTGATTGGTTTCCCTGTGGTCAAAAGCATATGTTTCCACAAACCCATTACATGCATATATCTTAATTTGGTCATTTACCAGTATCTTAATTTGGGCATGCCCAGCCTCCTAATTTGATCATTTTACCAAAACTAGAAATCCCAGGGACTTCGCAGTTGGTCATTGTGACCTAATGCCAACATTGCAGAGTCCCTTATCTTTGTTACAGGTTTTTAGGGAACAGTGTGTTGCATATCTTCAGTTTCTTGGGATGCTTGTCTGCTAGCTTCAGACACAGTCTGAGAATGTGAAACTTTATCACAAAAAGACTTTTAGAAAACAACTAACCATTGCCATTCCCCTGGACCATTGTTCAAATGCAATATTTTCTGTACCTACAAGCTAATTCCTAAAAACAAACCTCTAAATATCATTTTATAGGCATCACACACAACCTCGACTTATGAAATGTTTGTGTGCTCGGGGCAGACAGCGGGGGAGCTGTGAGGGACCCGATCCTTGTTGTGGTAAAACGCCCCTTGCTCCTCCCTTTCTATCCACCCCAAGGTGCACATGCCAAGCAGAATAACTTCACATGCCACTCTCTGGCATGTGTGCCCGGGTTGCCTACCCCTGGCCTAGAGCAAGAGGTGAGGGAAATGAAACATTGGTTATATTTCAGACTTGAGCATTGGCATTTGTTTTATGTACAGAAGAAAAAAGAAGGGATGTTGCAGATAGTCTGAACAGCTGGAGTTGGGATCCTCAGAACAGCTCCTGTGTTTTAGGAGCTCAAGGGTCTCTGACAATCTTTAACGTCTTTTACGGTAATTTGAGCATCTCATCTTTTCCCTATATCTATGTGCACTTGTGTATGTGCAGTAAGTGCGTATGAGAGAGAAAGAGAAAACAGAACAGAAGGGGAATGGAATTTCCATGTGGGAAAACAGGGAAAGATGATGCTTTTGTCAAACTGCGTGTCTGTAACTCAAGCTTTATAAGAGTCTTTGGGGGAGATTTTCAAAAGCACCTAAGGGATTTGGAGGCACAAAACTCATTGACTTCAAATAGGACTCGTGTTCTTAAATCTGTCAGGTGCTCTTGAAAATTTCCCCTTTTGTGACCCTTTTGATCTTCTCAAGAGAAAAGTAAAATAAAATCACCACTGAGATCTTGAACAGTCTTGATCTAAGATTATTCACGGTATTGTTGATTTTTCTGACTCTGGGCAAAAAGTACAAATCGTGTTAGAAAATCTAAAATTACATAAGGACACCCATCAACATAAAACCTGTCCCTTTAGAAAGAAGGGGCTTGGTTTTTACTTTTATTGTGCAATCTTTGTTTCTAGACCGTGGAAAGGTCTGTCTTTAGGAGTGACTGAACAAAGCTCCTCGAGGGGCAGTGGGGGGGTGGTTCTTCACCCTTCCTACAAATAACCGTGCACCAGTTAAAGCCATCATAAGTATTCTAATCAGATCAGGATTTACATGACCTTTTGCTGCCTTTCTGTACATCAGCAAAATTCACCCTGAAAGAGCTCTTATAATGAGTTATTATTTCATATTCTAAAAGTTTCTTGTGCAAAAAATAGGGATTCTAGAAATAAAAAGAAAGAATAGAGTTGCTTAGTTCAGGTCCATGTACCTTTAGTCCAAAGTTACCGTCTTTTTACCCAGATAAGAAATTAATTTATCTGCTAGGAGCATAGTTCAATTTAACAATAAAAAATGCAAGATGAACCTCAGTGCTATTGCATGCAACCTCATAGTCAGTGGGCCATCGAGAAACAGATGACCTTTCCTGAAAACAAAAACATAAAGTTTGTACTGCCTTGAAGTGTAAAATTTGGATTTTGTGAAAATTAAACCTCAGTTAATATATGTGTGTGTGTGTGTGTGTGTGTGTGTGTGTATTTTTTTGAAGAGCAAATGTTGAGACAAAAGGAAAGGAATGCTTGCTCCCTTTTCATTTCTACATAATCCATAATAGCCTTGTTATCTAGCAGTTTCCAAATAAAGGAAATGGCACAGTAGGAAGAACTTATTCTAGGGCTCTTAGGGACACTACCAACAGTAAGATAATTTATTTTAAAAAATTCTTTCTTTTTAATCTTTTCCCTCCTGAAATTAAGCTCCATGCAGTTCATTTTCACCTTCCAGTGTTAATTGCTTCTCATAATCCCAGGGGCAGGACCCAGTCTACTGTAACTTTGCCTTTAGAAAAGCTTCCATTATTCATGCATTGTGGGGGTTGGGGAATTCTCCAATTCTTGGGTCCAAATAACATAATCAGATTGCTTGATAAAGGAACCCCTGTCTCCTTCCAACAACGTTTGTGGGAGTTGTGCCATTTGTTTCAATAAGAAATGAATCATTTGGAAACATATTTTGAGACTGGCCTACACTCCATTCTAACATGCATATCATCAATTTCTTAATCAAATCCCCATTACAGAGTTTTTCATCTTGAAGCAATGATAAGGCTGACTTTGGAATCATGTGACTATTAGGTCAGGAACTTGGGCCTAGTAGCAAGACTGCACTACCACTCAGGACTTAGCCTAATGAAGGCATGTGGAGGATCCAGCCTTATTAGTTCACTAGAGTGACATAAATCAGCATTACTCCATTGACTGGTCAGTATTTCAAGCATTTTTGGTTGACGGGAGACTGAACAGGGCACCTGGCTCTTTTCTGAACCAGTCTTCCTTACTTAAATTTGATGAGCATATCTAATTACATTCTTTAGGTCGTCTTTTCTATCCGTGTTTTCTAATGGTTGTAGCGCAGAGGAAAAAAGTCTGCTTTTTTTGCTCTCACATTGGACAAGTAAATTATATTACAAGTAAATACATTGCTACTAACTTTGGTGACAGCAGTCCCTGGAGACTGAGACAAGATACCTTTGCTTAACATGCTATCTCAAGGAAGGCAACTATAACAGTTTGGCAGCATCTAGTGGAATTCTTCTACTTCATTTATTTTTAGCTCCTCAACCTGCCCCATTTCTTGTATTTGCCTTGAACCTATGAGAATCCAATACAAAGGTGAGAGCGCTGCCAGCTGAGCTGTACTAACAACCCATTAGAACTGCAGAGAGCAGGGGAGCCTATAGCCCAGAAATGATTGGTAGTCATTATTATTGAACTGGAGTCTGTCAAAGATGCAGAAGGTAGGAAGAAAGGTAGTATAAGGGGCAGGTTTGGTTAGGATTTTTAAAAAATAAATCAAAGATTTTTATTTTATTTTTTTGACAAGGTCATTTGAGAGTTCTTAAGTAGCTGACAGATCTGACGTATCGTGTTTTTACAGTATCCTTGTGTGTGTAGTGGGGAGGAATCAATTATTTATTTTTTTTTTAGCATAATGCTCTCATTTAAAAGGTTTTGGCATAACAATTAAACATAACTATAACAATGGACATCTCATTAAATATGCCAATAAATTAACTCATTAAGAGTTTAGCCAATATTATGAGTGAAAGCTGTTAAATAAAAAAAAAAATAGACTCAATCCCAGGAAGCCTTATTTTTAATTTCTTCTGGGAGCCACTTCTATCCTTAATAGCTATGCTAAATTTCTAAGTAGGCAAACAGATGTTATTAATTTTTCTGGAAATATGCACGAATTCAAAATAAATTTTTGATAGGTTTAAAGTTTTTGGAAAAAATGTAGAACAGTGTGCAATGTGTTTACCGTATGGCATTCTTAAAGCATCATTACCCAAAAGATAGGAACTGTGGAAATAATGGGATGCACTTTTGTACTGCAGATACATATGCTCTGAATTCAAAATGTTAGGACTACCGAATCATCATTATTATTCCGGATAACAACCCAACAGAAGGACACAATAAGAGGAGAAACCCTTGCTCATACTTAGAGGTTGAGTATTTCCAGAACCATCCATAAGGAGTGCACGTTATTTCAAAAACTGTCAGCTGTCTCTAGGCAACACTCCAACTGTAGAGACACTGCAGCCCTACAATAAAACTCCAACTTTTCTATAGCTGTCTTTAACAAGCTAGATGGTAAGGCTCTTTAGTTTTTATTCTGGCAATGCTTTCTCTCATTTGAGTTGGACAACAAATCCTCTCCTGCCTGTTCTCCAGAGCTGAGATGTGGGGACCAGATGAACCACCAACATATCACTTTACCCATCTCGGGGTAGCAGATACCCAGAGCACCATATTATGGAAATCGTTAGGAGGGAAAACTCATTCAGACAGCAAAAAAAGTCATGTAGCAGTTTCTTCCTAGTGCACTCAGCTGTCTTGGATACCAGTTTTTTCTCCTTCAGCAACTATGTCCCAGTCCCACAAATGCATATCAAGGAAAGCCTGGGCCCAGGGTATTTCTGACTCGGGTGGATTCCCTCACCAACCGTAGAAGCCTGGCTATTTTGCTTGCAAGGCCTTGTATGAAGTTCTAAGCCATTAACACTGCTGTGAGCCAAATGCTGGACCCAACCACCTCCTTCCCAGTGTGCAAAATGCCCAGTGGGGCAATATGTGAGGCCATTTCCATCAGGCTTCCCATGTGCAGATGTACACCCGACTGTTCTGTAGAGTCACTCAGGTATTTTGCTGATGAGTGCCAGGTGAGTCCTGGGACCAGCTTCCAGGCCTTATACATGCTAAGGATAATTAGGATGTCAACATTACACACCCCCACTGCCAGCCTCCCCCCGCCCCATAACATCTGCCCCCTGTTGTTTCATGAAATACCTCAGGTGAGTTAGATTAATAGGAAAGAGGGGAATCATGTATTAAGCCTACTGTTACATGCTGAGGCTCTCCTGTCTGAGGGTTAGCACCTGGCACCCAGTGCCATGCCAGATTAGACCTCTTCTTCGTACTACACCTGGCAATACAGCACTAGCACAACCGTCCTGTCAGGACTGTTGCAGCCAGTGATTCTTCTTGTTTTCTACTGCTTCCCCAAGGGGGATAATTCCCACAGAGAGGAAGACGCAATAGGACAGAGATTTTCAACCTTTTTTAGTCTAAGTACTCCCAGCGGCCGGACATTGAGCAGGGGGGAGGAGGGGTAGCATGTGGCGATGTTTTTCAAATCCTGGAAAGGGACTGCTGGAGGGCATCCAGTCCAACCCCTGTTAAAAGGGCGGCCTTACCCTTTCTCTCCCGCACCCTACCATTGAGCTGCAAGCCTCGAGAAGACAAAGGAATCCTACCGCAGAGGCTCCCTTTTGTGATTTGCATATAGAGGACCCCCCCCCCCAATACATGTAGCAGATAACTATGGTTTACCCTCTGCTCTCAGATATACTTAGGTAGACTGGAGTGATGCTACTGATTTCAGGTGCATCCCCATTCCCCAAAATACCCCTGAGCTGAGCAGCAACAGCAAATTAAACCTCTGAACATGTCAACTCTTCAGAGGAAGAAACAACCAGCTCAGAACAGATGCCAGCCTGTAGCAATGCATAACCTGGGAGCGTCACAATCCAGCAGCTCTGCCGAGGTCAAATTTGTGCCCGGTAGAACCTTGCGTATACGAATGTATGTATCTGTGTTCATACTGCCGCCTCCTCTTCAGTGAATTGTACCTGTCTTTTTTCCAGCTAAATTCAGACTCCAGCTTTCCACAGCACTGGAAAGCAGAGGTAGCCTAGAATTAATAAGCATTCCAAAAAAAAAAAAATAGGTAATGGAAAAATTGTAAGGCAGGCTGAAAATCACAGAACCTTCAATTATTTTTGAACCTGCAATTTTCTGTTAGCCTTGATTAAGATGTTCTTTCGAAACAGCCTAAATAAATCTATTTGCAAGAGATTGTTCAGTGCCGTACCTGCCTGTCTCTGCACATCAATATGTTAGTATTATATGGAATCTTTTCTATTAGTTGGCTTCACGGGGTGATTTCTATTGAATACTTGTATCGCTATTTCTTTTTGGACTGTGATTGTACTGTTTTTATAGGAAAATTGTGCATGAATTGTGTGTGTAAATCATCAGTTAATCAGCACTGTTTTAAGACATGTGGACTAAGTCAACAGAGAACGATTATCACAAGTACTACACATGCAACAAACTGCCTGACATCAAATATATTCTGAGCAGCTATTGTACTTCCTGTTCCACAGCAGCCACACAGGCAAACTGTATGTGGTTGTCTTGTATTACAAGAAAAATACTACCTTCTCTACTGGGTTTGCATGCAACCAACTTTATAATAAAATGCCACAATTAAGGTGATGAGATGGCATCCCTCTCAACGATGGTACTGTGGCTAATGCACTTGACTGAAGATGGTGATCAATAGGTTGCTCTGTCTAGAATTTCATTAGCACTTTGGGAGGCGTTAAGAGGTCTCTTGTTAGTTTTGTCAATAATGTTACTGATTTTTCTTTTAGTATCTCTGACTTCAGTGACCATGAAACTAGCATTCACAGATTTTTAAAGGTCAGTCCATGCTACGTATGGTGCCCACCTTGTTCCCATCAAAGTTATTAGGGTTTTGAGAATGTCATGGGACTCGAAGTTGTTTCCACTGATGCCAAAAGAATGCAGGATCCTTCATTCTTTTTGCTGCAATCCAGTATGTAGGATCTCAGGCAAAATAGTCAACTCTTTTTTCCGAAGAATACCCTTCGCTGTTAAAGCCATACAACTCTGTGGACATACAGGAAGACTGGCCGAATTTGGTCCTTTGTCTCTTAACTACTTTTTCCCATCTGTTTCATGGTGTCAATCATAATAAATGTGGTGGCAATCATAATAAATGACATGCAAGAAAAGTTGATATGCCTAGAGATCTATTTATTTTTTTTATCTGGATAGGAGCTAATTGGAGTCCTATCCTCCACTTAGGCTGAAGGCTGGGGTCAAGGTTAAAACAACTTTTCATAATCAGTAGATGAAAAAATCCATAGACGCTAATACATGTGTATTTGTGAATTAATTAAATAATCATCTCCAATAAACCTAAATACCTAGGTCAGTAAAATACTAATTGGATCACAGTTATTTTTCTTTCCATTATTATTCCATCTAATAAAACAGATTTGTATAAAACCATAATAATAAAAGCTAATCTGAATAATTATCTGACAACTTTGAAGTTCTCTATCATTTGGGATGGGTTTTTTTAATTTAGAAAAATGGAGTTGCAGTGATGTGCAATAAGGCCATTAAAAAATCTAACTTTTTTATGTTACTGTCATCATCATAAAAGAAGTGTAATTGTGCTATCTTGTAAATAATTGTTGCAATCTTCTCAAATTAAAATGGAAGCATAAGTAGGCAAATTTTTCAGAATTCATTCAGCATAATAAACAGTTCGCTTACAGTGAAAGGTCTGAGGCTCCGCTAAGAAGGTATCATATGTACAACACCTCATTTCTTTCACATTTTCTTACGCTTCAGTTCACTTTTGATCAAAGTAAATACACAAAGGTATTTTAATGTTGCTTTAGTAAATAAAGTTCAATCTCTCTACACTTGTCTTTTCTTCTTCTTTCTGTGACTATGGCCTATCAGTGAATCTTGCCTTTCATTTGATACCTATCTTCCTATTGTCAGGTATTGATCAGCAAGTATTTTGAAAATGTCATTCAACTCAGTGATTGAGTTTCCATTGTATTGTTACACCCAAAGTTGGGAGGAAAGATGCATCTGGGGAGCATTGATATCCCAGTCCTGGTTCCAACCATCACTCATGAAACGTACCTACCTGAAGCTGATAAGTAATGCTGTTCTGTTCTACAACGTGTGTAAAAAATCATGTTCTGTCACAGAGGAATTGGCGGGCCGCCTGACACCTAGGCATTGACCCTAGAGGGATGTAGGGTACATGGTAGGATGTACTGCTTGAAGGGAGGCTCTTACATGTGTTCTCTATCACCAAGGAGCACAAGAGCAGAATCAACTGTGCTGTGTAAGTTGAAGTTCTTCCTGGACTTTAATTTGAGACCGTCAGTTAATTCACTTATTCCCCTCACTCCAATCAGATCCTTAGGCCCTGGCTAGATGTACAGGTAAAGTTATAATGGGATGTGCAATCCATATGATCGCATTTCCTGCCATGCCACATGTTCATGGCAGGAGGTGTGATCATGGGATAGAGCCTCAGATCCCATCATGCCTTATTGCTGGCACCACGTGCTCCTCTGGCTGGGAACCCTGTCAACTGATCTTGGTTTCCAGCCACAGGGGCACACGATGTGTCCCTGAGGCTGGCAGCCCGAGCCCCATCAGCTGTGGGCTCCCAGCCACAGGGGTGCACCTGGCCATATGTTCAATTAATGGCATGATAGGAACCAGCCACAAAAGTTATTACACATTTTTTGTGGAATAGTGTTTGTGGCTGGGTCCTTTTTTTTATGATGCTATTAATTCCTTTAATGTATGGCTGGGTCACAACTTGATTAACTGTTTAATTATGTCTCAGGGTAACGTGGCAGGGGCTTTAGTATCAGATAATCACAACTGTGATAAAGGAATGTATAAATAATCCTAGGGCTCATTGCACATTATACCAGTTTTATTAATACAGTGCAAATGAACACTTGTGCAATGATTGTAGTATGACACTTCTGTGAGTTGAGGTGGTTATTCTTTCAAATTCTTGGAAAATTAATTGCTATATGTATATCTGAGAACATATTCTATGAGGGACCAGAACTTTAAAACATAATTCTCTAATTGTATTCCATAGACCACTATTAGACTAGAACCAAGCCATAGAGATTGTGAAGGCAAGTCCACTGCTGTCTACTATGTTCTTGCCTTCAAATAGATGTAATCAAAATACTTTGGGAGGAGGTGGTCATGCTGATACATTTTCTAAATGTGTGGGCACTGTGCTGTGGATGTTATAGTTGCACTGTTATATATTCTGCTTGCACATTCAAATTTAAGATACAAAGAACCACAAATTTGTATAATATCAAACACAGAAATATCAGTAAAGTTTGTACATTTTTGTGCTTAAACTGCATTGCTACGCTATATTAGGAAGGGAGTGTTATCTAGTGGCATAAAAAGAGAGAAATTTGACTCATCTTCTATTGCTAACTCTGCCAATGATTGGGTGTATAACCCACAATACCTCTTCCTCAATCAAGCCATAAAATAAAGATTCTAAGAGTTGGCTATCTCATAGGAGTACAAAATAATAAGTGCTGCTGTTTCAACTCATGTCTGAAACTTGGAAGTTGCTGATCACTTTCTTCCATCTTTCACTTCACAGGAGAGCTTTAAAATGTCCATTCCCCATCCGCTTTTGCATCGTGCATTTTAAAGAGTTTCTGATGGAGCTGGCGTTCTCTTTCTTCCTGGTTCTATTTGGTTTAGTTTTTATTTTAGTATTAAAAGCAGCCATATTCCTTCTAAATTCACCCTTGTCAACGTCTCTTGATTTGTGGTTTTGATTATCCCTCTGATTTTTAACCTTCTTCTATAGAATGAAAATTCAAATACCCTAATGGGTGTGAATTTTTTTAAGTGTCCAGCTTTCACAGCCATACAGGAGGATCAACTGTTTGTAACATTTCAGTAATCTCTGGTGTGTCCTCAAATGTAATTTTCTACAAGCGAGAGCTGCTGAAAGAATATAGAAGACATTTTTGCAAGCACTATTCTTGTTCCTTATTCATCGCATGTTCCATATGATGGTATCAAACTCATGAAATATAGAAACCCATTCACTTAGTCGTCCACCATTTGACCATCAAGGAGTTGCCAACACTGTGCTTTACTAAGTTTGCTAAGTGTTATTGTCTTAGTTAATTAAACACAGGAGGCTTAGTTTCTATGTTTGGGATTTTTTAATAGAAGATTCTCAAGTGAATCAGCACAGAAGTACAAAGTTTTTTATTATAACAGTTAAGTTTACAGATAACTCAGTGATTATAGCTTTTCTGTTCTACCTGCTTGGTAATTTTTTTCCCTAAACCTTTTTTTTTCTTTTTTTGAATGCCATTTCCTCAATGCCAAAACCTTTTATAGCATATCATTCTGACTGAATGTTAATCATAACTGGATTCTCAGGTCCACAATGGAATTACTGGTGAGAGGAAGTGAGAGATCCCCAACCCTGTCTAGTGGTTAGGACACTGACCTGGAAGAGTAACACTCCAGACAAGTCTACACCACAGACTTACCATGCCATACAGCAGTGTGGTCTGTTTGAGGGTGTTGTTGCCCAATAAAGTGCATATGCAGTGTAAATGTGCCCTTAGGTTCAAGCCCCTGCTTTATGCTGTTAGGGCAGAGATCTTCAACATGGATCTGCCACATTGCAGGTGAGTGTTCTAGCCAGTGGATGATTGGCTATTCTAAGATGGACCACATTGTTTTTTGCACTGTAGGTAAAGGCCAAAAAAAATCAGTGTCCTAGTTTTGTCCTAATATAGAATAAGCATAAATACTGATGACTGCTCACCATTTTTTCCAAAGTAGAGTTCTCATTCTTTAGCCAACCCTAGATTT
>NW_017729000.1:9298894-9307952 GCF_001723915.1 Gavialis gangeticus | reverse complement strand
ATATAGAATAAGCATAAATACTGATGACTGCTCACCATTTTTTCCAAAGTAGAGTTCTCATTCTTTAGCCAACCCTAGATTGCTATTCCTTACATCCACGTCTTTCAACCTGTGGTCCACAAGACCCCCTGCAGGTCTGCAGACTATGTCTAAGGGATCTGTGAAAGATGATGATGATCAACCAGAAGAATGTGAATGCCCATACTTACAATTCAAAGGGGTCCACACCTTCGTTCGAAATTTACAATGGGATCTGCACCTCCATGCAAAAATGTTTAGGGGTCTGCAAATGAAAAAAGGTGAAAACCACTGCCTTAGATATTACTACTCTTTGTATTCTATTATTGTGAACACTTAACTGATATTTAAAACACAATATTAGTTTGGTAGCCACAATAACTAACTAATTTCAAATCACCTTCCAGGAATTAATGACCTAAGTTACTCCTTCCACTCTTTTCATAATCAGGAGTACTGTTTCCATAGGTTAAAGTTAAGTAGTATCAACGGTAGTTAAATATTTTTTTCTTTTGAAGACCTGCCCTGTAATAAGGGCTGTCTCTAGGGGGGGGCCCAATCAGGGCAACCACCCCGGGTCCCGTGCTTTGAGGGGGCCCTGCAGAACCGGGCAGAGCAGCGCGGCAGTGCTGCACTGCAACCAACTTCACGTTCAGCCACTCAGCATGCCCCCACCCTCCATTGATGAATCTGCTGCTAAAGACGGTGCCTCTGGCCACTCGCCACCCCCCCCCCCGCCGCCGAATCTGCCACCAGCTTCCTCACATCTTGGGGCGGGGCCCCACGCAGACCAATTTCCCTTGGGCCCCACACCCTGCTGGGATTGTCTCTGCCTGTAATACTGAGAAGAGCACTTCTATTAGGGCTGTGCAAAGCTTCAGGTGCTGATTTGATTCAGAGGAGAATCGGCCCAATTTGATGGCAGAATCTCTGAATCTGAATTGAATCAGGGGACCAATTAAAAGGTCTGAATCAATGTGAAGCTCTCCGATTCGATTTGGAAAAGATTCAGAGAGCTTCAGTGATTTGGGCAGTCCCCTCCTGCTGCAGCAGGGAGCTGGACTCAGACTCTGAGCTGGTAAGTAAGGGGCACGGGAGAAGTGTCTGAAGGATGGGGGAGGGGACCATAGGGAGACCCTGGCTAGGCCCCATCCCCTGCCTGCTCCCCTAGCACCCTAAGGCAGCACCCCCCATGGCTGCCCCGCCTGCCCCAGTTCCCAGCCATTTAAATAAAAAAGCCCCTACTCAACAGGTGCTGCTGGGCAGGGAGGCAATCCCTATTCCCCTCCACTGCATGGAGGGCTCTACTACGAGCCCCTGACTCCAGCCCACTTTTCCAGGCCCCCCATGGCTGCCCCGCCTGCCTTAGCTCCGGCCTTTTAAGAAAAAAATGCAAAAAAAACCCTGGGCTCCCTGGCTCCTGAAGGAAACATGGGGTGTATGGGGGCTTGTGCAGAGCCCCCCAAGCAGCACGGGGCAGTGGGGAACAGCGGGGATCGCACCCTCACTGGGGAGCAGCCGGTGAGTGCCACACTTTTGTTTTTTTTTGTTTTTGTAAAGGGCCAGAGCTGGGGCTGGTGGGGCAGCCATGGGGGCTGGAAGAGTGAGCGGCAGTCATGGGGCTTGTGGTAGACCCTACATGTGCCATGGGGCAGTGAGGGGCAGCAGGGATCCCCCCCTGCCTGGCAGTTCCCAGTGATTCGAGGCTTTTTTTTTTCAGAATGAGGATGCTGGGGCCAGGCAGGGCAGCCATTGCCAGGACTGAGAGAGCAGGTGGGGGATAGGCCTGTGTGATTCAGAGATTTGGCTGATTTGGCAGCAAGCGAATCTCTGAATAAGTTTCAGCTGAATCAATTCGGGACAGTGATTCGAATCTCCGAGTCAAATCACTGTCCCCTGAATTGGCCAAATCCAAATCCGAAGTGAATACTAGCTGCTTCGCACAGGCCTAACTTCTATGTGTATACACAAGGGAGTATTGAGTATATGATTTGATACTAGTCACTTAGAATAAATAAAAATGAAATAAGGTTTCTCTGTTGTAAGTTCACTGAAAATGGCTTAGAATTGGTAATTAGTCAAAGAAATTGTTATTGAACCAATGCTTTATTTCTTCTTTTGAAAGTAACTGGTTCTGTTTATATAGCTAAGACTACACAGATAACTGTGATGAAGTACTAGCAGAAATTGATGCCAAGTGCCTGTAATTAATCTTTAATTTAATTTTATATGCACTCTTTAAGAAGCTGATGAGCAAGTTATGAAGATATGGTACTGGGAATTTTCATTTCTCTTGTGCATAGGCTGGCAGTCCCTAAGCGGACATATCTGTAATCATCATAATTCATAGACATTGCAAATTATCCCTGAAGCACCACCCAAGCAGGGAGTCTCAGTTAAAGTGCATCACCGATGAACTGAGAGTGTGCCTGAGAGTTCAGGGACTTCAGTCCCACCAAAGCACCTTGTGAGACAGTATTCAGTGAGGACCAGAAACGGTTGTATAGCTACCAAGCCTAATGTGGATGTGCTTCTTGCAGAAAATATCCCATTTGTCAAATTTTAGCTTTTTTTGTCTGTTCGTAAATTGGCCTCCAATTGTAGTTTTGATCAATGGGTTGCTTGTTTGGAATTTGTTGGTACTTATTCTATACATGCTTATTGGATGGCTTCAAGCGTTTGGCATTTGGGCTATGAACTGTTTTGACTGGACAGAAAAAGGGGGTGTGTATAAAAGTTCATTCCTTGATTGGAAACCTCACTTGGAGAGACAGAGTCATCCAAGAGAAATATCAGGAACCTGAAGCTCACCTTTACTACTGACCTCCATGCAGGCCTTTTCTATGCATGGGGCATACAGCAAGAAGCTGCCTGGTTGTGTTTTTCTATCCTACTTTACATCTGTACAAATGCCAGGAGCAATCTGGCTCACAACTTCAGGTTTATGTTACATATACCCAAAAAAGCTCCATTTTCAGTAATTAAATCTCCCTCTCTTTCTGTTGGTGCTTAGAAGGAAAAAAATCCCTACGCTCCTGAAAGTCAGGCTTTTCTTCCTTGTTCTTCCAAGCCAGGCATGAACAATTGAGCTTTAAAAAAAACAACAACCCAGTGCACACTTGGGCTGACAGCTTTTATAAGTTGCAGGCTGAAGCAATTTGAAATGTCCGAGGAAAGCCATGAAAAGCTAAAGTCTGTCATGAAAACACCAAAAGCCCCATAACTATTATGACACTTCCAGGTGCTGCCGTAATGCAGTGCAATCCATTTTAATTTAAGCAGTAGTTGGAACAACTGCAAATCATTGTACAAAGATGCTTTTAGAGACGAAGCATATGAAACACGGGTCAAGTACTCCATTGTGAATTTTACATGGCTGTGATAAGCCAGTGCTTTTCATGAGCAGAAACTCTTTCAAATTCGGGTTTAATTTTCAGAGGTTTGCAACTCTACAGAAATATATGGAAACAGAAATGTATATATGGGGATTGGGTAATTTGTGTGGGCAGTTACCCAGTTTGCACATCCAGTATGCTGTGTAAGGGTTATGTGTATGGAACTAGACCCATTATGCCTGAAAATGTTATTTCACTGGCCTGGTACTATGCCTTCTAGTGTACAGGTAGAGCAAGAATGAAAAAGATGATTAAATATCCTTTTAAATGCAGTTTCTGGCAATTAAATAAATCAGTCCTTCAAATAATGGTTACCTTCAGCTGTGTAGGAAAGGGACCATCTTCATGCTCTATATTTGTAATTCAGGCAGCTCAGTGGGATCCTGTTTTATGACGTGGAAGGCTGGGAATCAGTACAATACAAATACGAAATAAAGATGTTCTTGGAGGCTCTGAAAACGTATTGGACTTAATTTTAATTTCTAATTTCATAATTTTTTTCTGGCCGCTTCATCTTCTTATCATGAAAAATATGGACCATTTTCTGTGCAAGCATTTTTCATATTTGTTGATGATCCTCTCCTTCACCATCTTTCCCACAGAAGTAACATCTTTAGTGTATTTTCATACATGGTGCTGTACCAATAACATTTTTCCATTCCCTATAAATAAATTAAATATACTGTAGCTTAAAAGAGAAATTGCTGTCAGCTGAGGTTCACTACCTGTGACACATTTCATCTTCTTTCAGCCCCCGTTACTGTACTTTCCCTTGAATTTGTATAGGAAGTTGCATTGCCTGTTAGTATGCCATGTGGCATGCTACAGCCACATGCTTGATATATGGACCTATTGCTACAAACTCCTACGTTGGCTTTTGAAATTGCATTGAAGATGAACTTTTGATAGATGCAGCTCTTTATCTGATTTGAAAATAGGATTTTTTTTTTGTATCAGTCAATCAAGAACTCCGGCTCCCAAATGGAAAAAAGGGTTAGAGATGAAGGAAGACAGACTGGGCAAGTGGTTCAATGGAAAAACAGGCCTGATCCTCAGAGAAGGGGTATGCTGAAGAGTTATATTTTTTGCCAAGTTGACAGAATTATTTCACAAAACATAAATTCTATTCAGTATTGTACTTTTAAACTAAGCACTGTGGGACAGATCGCATCCACGAGATCTACACACAGAATGGGACCCTCCACACACCCAGCCTCTCTACTCCCACACAGCTCTTAGGGCGTTTATACACATGCTCCGGAAGTGGGGCGGGAGAGATTTAATTAGAGTGGCTCCGAGAGCCGCTCTTAATTAAAGCCCCCAGAGCTTCTCATGTATCGGCATCCCCGCACTTCAAAATGGCTTTAGATAAAGCAAACTGTAGATAAAGCACCCCTGCCACCGTTTTTAATCACAGGGACACTGGTACACGAGACATAGGAGGCTCTTGGAGCGCAGTAATTGCCATGCTCCAGCAGACTCAATAATGGAGTTGGAGCAGCCTCCCTGCTCATCTGTACGCACCCTTAGAGACTGTTTCAGAGGCATGACTTCCATGGGCAACAACATCCTTCATCACATGTCACTTGAAGATAAACCAGATTAGCAGCACAAGGGTAGGACTCCTGCAGACCTCATGAAGGTGCTCTGTGGGGCTGGAAGCCCAAATCAGGCATGGACCATAGGTCTGAGGGGGGAATGAGTTGTAACCCCAGAGTTCTCTGACAAGTCCCATGTAGCCTGTGAGACAGCTAACACAACCCAGCTCTGGGGTGTCTTTTCTGCATGGCCATCGTCACAGTGAGAAGCTGCCCTTTAAGAGCAGTTCTAGCAGCCCACGGGTATACCTGGGCTTAGAAGACGCTGAGGAATTCTAACTGGTCTCAGAGTGATAACCAGGGATCCTGGTTTACTCTGATTTAAAAAAAATCCCAAATTTTTGGTTAAAAAAAAAGTAACCCTAAATCCACATTTTTCAGTGATTTAAATGAAACACTAATAAACTTTGATCTCTGTCTGTCTGTCTGTCTGTCTGTCTGTCTGTCTGTCTGTCTCTCTCTCTCTCTCTCTCTCTATATATATATATATATGACACGCACACATTCAGAGAGAGAGAGAGAGATCTACATTTAGATCGATCTAGATCTAGGTATATCCATATCTTAGTTTATTAGTGTTTCATTTAAATCACTGAAAAGTGTGGATTTGGGGTTACTTTTTTTTTTAACCAAAAATTCAGGATTTTTTTTTTTTTAATTGGAGAAAACCGGGATCCCTGGTGATAACCAATGATAAGATGAGTCTTACGAGGCAGTGGGTTCGCATAGAGAGAGCAGGTGCGTTAAGAACAATACGATGGTAACGTTAGCCTTGCAACCAGAGAGAACTGAGAGTTATCCGCATTGTGAGCCTCTCTCCCAGCGGCAATAACCTCACAACACCAAGAAATAAAAAATGTAACTCATAATGCACATATGTCACTAAATGACTCTGAAACTGCTGCTCACAGCAAGTGCGATTCTCCTTTCTCTGTATCCTGAAGTCACTCCCATGGTCCATCTTTCTTCCTTTGGCCTGTTGACATCTGAGTGCTTGTTTCATCTTAGTGGGACCCAAGAGCATTTGCACATATATCCTGCTAATAATCTAGCAGAACATCAGAGGTTCAGGGAAGAAATATATATAGGCATTCGGTGATGTTGGCAGAGGAAGCGGCACAAGACAGGTGTATTGCTGTGAGGAGGAGTTGGGGGGTGGGGTGCAGTCATCTCTGAACAGAGGAGTGGAAATATAGTATGTAAAAGAAAAAAGTCTAAATAGAATAGGGCCTTGGATAAGAGTCAAGCATTTCAGCGCTGGATCCTCTGCACGCCAGTTTTCTAATGTGCCTGTGCATTATTGTGCTGTCTGAATTATGCTATTCCTGTGAAGAAAAGAGTCCTTTGTTCACAGCTTTGAAGTAGTTGGATTTTCCCAGCTCTTCTGTGTAGCTTTTCTGTGATTTATTAGTGTTTAGACCAAAACCCTGGATCTAAACCTCCAAACTTTGGAGAAGTTGTCAGCTCTGAACATGAAGTTTGCAACTCAACCCACATCCAGTTAGTATATTAATCCTTGTGTGTATATATATTAAGGTTTGGGGACAGGACCTGGGGAAGTGTTAAATTCCCTTTGTGTCCCTCTTGCTAAATATTTGCCCAGATAACTGGTACAATAACATTTTCCAAAGAGATTCTTAAAAATTAAGGGTTAAAATATTCATAAGCATGGCTTTAGAAGACATTGAATAATTATAAAAGGATAGCCTTAAAAGTGTGCAATTTCTCCTTTGCTAAGAACAGTTATTCAGAGGAATTAATTTGGAGCATGCTGACTAAATTAAAAATGCATTAAAATCTTTTATGGTATATAATAGCAATCTAATAACAATGTTTTTGTCTTGTATATTAATTATGGTGGTTGTAAATTAACTAGTATTTAATAAAAATTAATAATAGCTTGTGTTTTCCATTGAGTGGAGTAAATTTACATGATGTTTCCAAACAATCTAAAGAGCCTACCATTGTATAGATATGCGGTAAATTCATTTCAATGAATTATAATATTATTGCATTGGTTTGGAGATTAAAATTATGCATTACATCTTAATTCATTAATTCCTTTGGTTTCTTTTGTGTGTCTGGGGGGCGAGGAGGAACTGAAATGCTATTAAACTTGTAAATACTGAAGAAACATCTGATAAATATAAGTTAAGTAGAATAGTAAGAAGCCCATCACAACAATTCTTTAAAAGTATCCTTTTTTTTTTCTCCCTTACTCCCAGGCTCTCCCTGAGCTCAAACCAAACTCAATTTAACCTCAGTTCTGTATTGTTTGGGTTGAACACGCTAGTGGGGTGATTCTTGCACATCCCTGTAATACTAACCCCCATTACCAAGATCACACATGCTTTCAGGAAGTAACACATTGTGTTTCTTGAAGGATAAAGTCCAGTGGATTTGGGTTCAATTTTCTAGAAGGCTAGGTTTTCTCTCTAAGTCTACATGAGTTGCTCACTGAGATGCTGGAGATGTTAGGAATACTAAATGTCTCTGGTAGTCTGTTGGACCTGTGTCCTCTCCTGCAGGTGAATGTTACTAAAGGAGTAACTCTGTTGCTGGTGAAGATGACCAGTACCTGCCTTGGGGAGAACAGGTAACCAGCTCCTTATGAGAGACCTATTATATGACCATCACTGTCCTTCTTTGCATTGACAGTCTAGCCAATTATCACACTAGTCTAGTTTTTCCTTTCCTGGCTGGATGGCTCATTGATTAGCCCAAGGTTGTTTCACCATGGTCTTGTCAACTGTCCATCTCACATCTCCGCTCAGTCCAAAGTTCACAAAGCCTGCCCTTCAGAATAAGGTGGAAAGTAGGATCCACTACATTCCCATTATGGGACTCAACCAGCCAGGCTCTTCCCTACTCAGAACTCAGGAGTGGGAAACTATGGCTCTGGGCAGTAAAATTGCAGGCTCTGGGCAGTAAAATACATCAGGACCTAAGAGACTCCTGATATAGGAAACAGGCCAAAAATTAGGGCATGAGGAAACTGTATATGAGGATGTTGTTGCAGACACAAAGGCCCCTTACTACTAGGTTTCCATCCCCAGTGGCTTTCTGCAGGTCTTAAGCCCAGGCCTTGACATCTACAACATACTGAATTTGTCCTGGTCTTTTCTTCTGCTCCCTCCCAATTATCATTTCTTCCTTTCTCCCTACATATAAGCACTTCAACATTTTAAAGGTATAAGCTGGTGGGAACCCGCAATGCAGTGACTTATTCACATCCAAGTCCAGTCCTGGCATCATTTCATGTCTACAACTCCTTGTGAAGTTAGGTAGAGTTTGAAGCATGAGCAGACAGAAGGTCATTGGCATGCTTTCCTGAACCAGCCTAATAGCAAATCAAGTATGTACCAAGTAATAAGTCGGAAACTGTGTGCTAGAATATGAGTTGTGCTTAACTGATAACATTGTATTTAGCTGGTATGTAGACTAGGGTTGTGCGAATAGGGTTTGCTGGCTGTTTCGTTTTGACACTGTTTGAAGTTGTTTCGAGCTCGAAACAGCAAAATCAAAATGAAACAAAGGGCTTCAAAACAGCCTCAAAATAAAACGAGGCCAATCGAAATGTTTCAAAACTTTCAAAACATTTAGAGTTTCAAAGCAGCAGCCAGATGGTGGGAGGCAGGGGAGAGCCAGGGCTGCGCTCCGAGCAGTTCTGCAGCCCCATGTGGCTCAGCCCGGCAGGGAGCGCAGCCCTAGCTCTCCCTGCCTCCCGCTGCTGGGCTGCTTTCCACGGGGCTAGTGGAGCCAATGGGAGCATAGCACTGGCTCTGCCCACCTCCTGATGCCGGGGCTCCCTCCAGTCGGCTCCACCTGCCCCATGGAAAGCAGCCTGGTGGCGGGAGTTGGGCATAGCCAGCGTTGCGCTCTGCCTCCTGCCACAGAGCTGAGTTCCACAGGGCTGCAAGCCACTGGGCGCTGAGCTCAGTGGAGGGAGGTGGAGTGCAGCACCGACGCGGCGCGCCACCTCTCTCCACTGGGCAGCAAGCCACTGGGCGCCAGTTCGACAAAACGAAACAGAACAGTACTTTCAAA
>NW_017729000.1:9282175-9293894 GCF_001723915.1 Gavialis gangeticus | reverse complement strand
CTGGCTCTGCCCACCTCCTGATGCCGGGGCTCCCTCCAGTCGGCTCCACCTGCCCCATGGAAAGCAGCCTGGTGGCGGGAGTTGGGCATAGCCAGCGTTGCGCTCTGCCTCCTGCCACAGAGCTGAGTTCCACAGGGCTGCAAGCCACTGGGCGCTGAGCTCAGTGGAGGGAGGTGGAGTGCAGCACCGACGCGGCGCGCCACCTCTCTCCACTGGGCAGCAAGCCACTGGGCGCCAGTTCGACAAAACGAAACAGAACAGTGCTTTCAAAACGAAACTAAACTTGAGACCACATGCTGTTCCATCGAAATGTCAAAACAGAAGTCGAGGCGAAATGATGCTGTTTCGCACAGCCCTAATGTAGACATCTATACTCGTGCTTGCCTTGTACTGCATATTTGAACAAAAATAAATATTGCCTGCCTCCTCAAATACAAACTTTACTGCACCTGAAATGAAACAGAATTAGGCATCTCTTTCGTACACTTTTGATTTCTGCTAGGGTTTTATCTACCATAAATAACACAATCCAGCGACTGCCTTCATCAGACTGTTTACCAGATTCTCTAGCTTTCAGCTTGAAGCAAGCAGTGTTTCCACATTGTTTGAAATAATTTCACCCTCATTGCTTTCATCCGGTTAAATAATCCTTTAATCCATGTTCAGAACCATGAGATCTTTTCTCTTTTAATGCTTTTACTAATGGGTGCATATAGAATGTTATGGTGCCGTGTATGAGGTCAGATTGATCAGTTTATCAGATGACAAGAGTTATTACTGGTTCATTAGTTCTGGCTGCCTCAATGATTATATGTAGAGATCTTACACCTAAGGCCAACCGTGTTCTTTCATAATAAGGAATTTAGGAGATATTTATGCAAGCAGAAAATTGAATCAGCATCACCATCAGTGCATTAAATTATGGCATTTTATGAAAGAAGAGTTCCTTTAACATATGACAGTAGATAAACATAGGAAAAAATTGAGGATTACCAGAAAGGGTTTAGCCTCTGTAAATTACATTTTGAACTTTAAAGTATTATGCATAGCCAAAAACTCCTTTAACCTCTGTGATATCAACCTTATTTGTTTTACCTGTGTATGGTACAAACCCCCCAGGTGCCATGGCACATGCCCCCCAGATTTGTGCGCAGGATAGGGGCATCTAATGCTCTCCCTGAAGCATTAGATGACATTTCTGGTTTCTGATTTGGTTGCCTGGCCTGTTTTTGTTTAGCCTAAAAAGGCTTAGTTTCCTTCATAATCAGATTAAATTAAAAATAATTGAATATCAAAATTCTTAGGTCATGCTGAGAAGTAACTTTGAATGTGTGGAGTCATTTGTTGCAACTAGCCAATGTCTGGTATGATAGAGAATATTTCAGTTCTCTCTACTTCTACTAATGAGTATTTGTATACTTTGATCACAACTTCTCTAGTAAGCCATTCCTGGTTAAAGAATTCAAGTACTGATTGAATGTGCCATGGAGTACCATAGAGTTTGGATGCTTCAGTAGAGGGATATAGGGTCCTTCAGTAATGCTAGGCATCATTGTACTTTCCCTCTATTTCTTGGAACGATTTATCTTCCCAGCAGTTTCTGTTGAAGATGGATTTATTTACGACTGCGTACAAATTATTTATCACTAATGCCGCAAGTAAAACCCATGCTGTGTTACAATTTATGTTACACAGTGATCTCAGTGCTCCCCCTTTGTTATCTGAAGGGCAAAAAAAACACCATAGAGGAAACAAGGACAAAAAAAGGAGCAATAAAAAGAATTAGTGGTTCGCGTCGCCATGGGAGACCCTCCATGTGCAGGTCTTTCCCTTTTGCTGTTTGTTGTGGTTGGTGTGCAGGAACATTTCTTATGTTTCTGGACACTCTGGAGAGTTCTTTGCAGGGTTTAGTCTATATGTAAGGACAGTGGGGACATGGTTTGGGGATATGCATCATTCCCACCTCCAAACTCAAGTTGCACAAGGAATCCATGTAGAAATGAATGCAGAGTTCCCCTTCTTTTGCTTTGTTTCTCTTTGCTGTGTTTAGTCCATCTATACTCCTCAATTTCCTTTTTGTTTCACTACTATCTCATTCACATCATAAGTCCTGAGTGTGGCTCCTGGTGTGATGACAAACTTCTCCCTGTCATATGTACTTTGCTACTTCAGCCAGTATTTGGTAGGTGGAGCAGGGAGGAGAGGAATGTGCGATCTGATGGATCAGAGCCGCCCCAGCTGTATGGGAGCTATGTTATCAGTGTTTTACCCTGCAGGACTTAAAGGCATCAAAGCAAAGTTTTGGGATGTGCTCATAAGGCAACATTTTTCCCATCAGAGGTGTTTAGGAAGATGAACAAAAGAAGCAGTCAAATATTAATTTTTTAATGGTGACAATAAATAATCATAGTAATTGATGGTAATTCGTTAGAAGGTACAGAGTGCTACACAGGTTTGCAATATGATACGAGGCAACTAATTGGAGCATTGACCTTTTGGACCTGGAAATCAGAAATACACAGTGCACTGCCAAAAATAGGATTGGCCTTATAGATATTAATAAAACTAAGTGAGATTGCTTCACATCCAGTTACACTCAACTAGATAACTAGAAAAGCAATTAAGAACAAGCCATCGATAAAAAGACCTGCTAGAATGAAAAGGAAACCCAAGATTACTATTGTTTACCTTAAGCTTTTCTGAACCAAAATTACTTTTTATTGCTTCTGTGTTCAAACACAAAGACAAGAGCAATTTAATCTAAGTTATGTCTTTTCAGAGCCTCCTGGTGGGTTTGTTCAGTTTTTTCAGTCTGCTTTATTTTTATGCATCCATAATAAAGAGCAGTATAGTGGACAAAAGAATTCATCATGTTAATATATTCTTTCAGTGACAAAGTTGTGCCATTTGCCATTTTAGCCCAAATTTTTCTTTCTTTTCTACTGTATTATGGGTTTCTCAAAAGGCCGTATAAAACAAAATATGTATATTTCTGCTAGAACTGCCATTAGCTTACATTGTCTATAAAGGGATAGGGTGGTCATAGTCTCATTATTTCCACTAATGAAAATGTATAGTTATTAGCAGGCTCCAGGTTTTCTGTTTGCTACAGAAAAATGTGGATTTTCTCCTTTAAAGGAGAAAAGCTTGGGAAGCAGTGGGTTTCCCCTTGCGGGCTGGAAGCATTCTAGCCTGCATGGGGCTGGTTGGGGCTGGCAGGAGTGTGATGCAAGGGGCGCCATGTGCATGTGTGCCCATGCACTTGGCAAGCAATACAGCTAGGCAGCAGCAGAGAGCAGCTCTCCAAGCTTCCTGCAGATAAGTCTGTGGGTGGGAGGGATGGGCACAGGTGATATGGGGGGTGGCAGAGGGAGCAAATGGAGGCCCCCATGGTGAGAGGGACAGGGTTGGTGGCTGGGGCAGGAATGCACAGCCACAGGACCCAATCAGGGAACAGGACAGAGCCATAGGTAGCTCTCCTGGGGGGGGCAGCAGATGAGGGCTGGCACCCTGCTATTGTGCACACTCCCAGGGAGGTGATGTGGAAGGGGCACATGCCCCTCCAAATTTGTGCATAGGAGGGAGGTAGATGCGGGTTGCCTGCTGCAGGGCTCAGGGATTCCTGTCCTGCTGTTCTTCCTCAAGGGCTCCTGCAGCCCCCCAGCAGGCAGAACCCAGTGCAGAAGGGTGGAGAGGCTCGGTGCTGCCACCATTGCTGCTGGGGAGCCCTGTGCCATCCATGCTGCTGTGGAGAGGTGCCTCCTGCCTGCCCACGTTTTGCTCCCTGCTGCTGCCAGGTGGGCAGGGGCTCCTCGCCATGGTGGCGTGGCTGGCACAGGGCTCCCAGCAATGGTGGCAGCACCGAGCCTCTTGGCCCTCCTGTGCTGGATCTTGTTCACTGGACTGCAGAGGACAGGGACAGGGGACCAGCATTTCAGGGCTGCTCAGCACCACAAAGCAGCGGGGCTGCCACAGCTGGCCCCACATTCTGGTGAGCACAGAGGGAGATCTGATTTTCCATGATAAAAAAAACCATCAAATACCAAAATATATAGGTATTTAGAATTTATTTTATTATAATGATTGAGATGCTGTTAGGCTCCAAAGTGCTTTAAAATTGTAAACATATCAATTAAACATTGTATTCAACTAATACCTATATACATAGTAGCATCACATTTTAATAACTGAAAAATATGGATTTGGGGGGTTTTAATAAGAGAATTTTGTCAGAGAATTTGAGATTTTTAAACAGAGAAAACCAGGATCCCTGGTTATGAGATATCATGGCTTTAACAAATGTAACCCTCTACCCACTATTCGATCTCACTGTAAACAGGTGATTAGTGAAATAAGCCAAAAAGGCTTTGAGTAGTTTCTGTTATTGGAGTGACAATAAAAAAAATATACAGTGCTGAAACTGTGAATATCTGTAAATAAAACCTACCCACACACAGGTACTGTACACCACATTTACTATACCTTTAATGAGCAAGCTTTTCCCAATACCAACAATAAATTGTGTTTATTAAGCCAATTAACACGTCCAATGCAGTTGGAGAGCTATTCATCATGGTCCTCTTTTCTAATAACCTTTTACACATATGAAGACTGGTATCATTCCCCCCTTCAGACTCCCCTTTTTAAAATTAAACATACCCAATTCTTTCAACCTTCCCTCATAGTTTCTGCTTATTAGATCTCTTCTCATTCTTATTGCTCTCCATTTTGTCTAGTTCCTTCTTAAAATGTGCTGCCCAAAGCTGGACACTGTACTCCAGCTGAGGCCTTGCTATTGCTGAGCAGAGTAATATCTATGAAACTCCTGCTAATATAACCTAGGCTGAGATTTGTCTTTTTTAGAAAAACATCACATTGTGAACTTGTATGTAGTTTGTGGTCTGTTATCATCCCTGGATTCATTTAATTTAATCTTCTGGTTGGTCTTAGATCATAACTGAAATTTATTGAGATCATTTCGAATTTTAATTCTAACCTCCAAGGTGCCTGCAACCCCACCAAGACCGATGTCACCTGTAAACTTTACATTCTTTCTATCCCATTATTCAGATTGGAGACAAATAACCCAAATTTGTTAATTTTACTCTACTCCCCCTCCCCCCCCAAGCTATTCACATTAGATTGCTTTATGCCATTTTTATAGCTGCTATAAATCATCCAAATGCTAATGGGGAAATCTCTCCATTGATTCTATGTAGATTCAGCCTTGCGTGTAGCGGAGGTTGCCCAACAATCCATAAGAGAATAACAGATGTTTCAGCTTAAAAGAAGCATAGCAATAAGTGTGCTGGATCAAGGATCATATTTGCTCTATTTTGCCTGCATGATTAGCATGGAAATCAAAGCACAAGAGCATTCAGTGCTCACTATCATGGAATAAGGTCTCTACCTGCTGGTAGTGTCAGAACCTAATCCAAGAACCTCATGAACAATGAGCTACCATGGAAAAAATATTTCTGGAGGTGTTGGGGCGCGGGGTGGTTAGTTTGATTGCATTTCCTTGATTGTGTTTTCCTTTGTTTCTTTTTTTGGTTTGTTTGTTTTATAAACTCAAGATAAATGAGGAGAGAGAGAATGCCATTATCATTAGAGGATTTCTGTAGCAGGCACGGAAGGAAGAAACAAGCATTCCTCTTTATTTGGGACTTGCCTTTCACCTTACAATAGTGCCATCGTGTCTATGTTGACTGCTGGATGACTTTTTCACCTTGCTGTCACAGAATTGGAAGAGAACTGTCTTTGCTCTCTGCACTGAAGCATCCAAGTGGTAGGGTTGGGATCAGAGTGGACAGGGCCATGCTTTCTCAGCCATGCACTCGAGACCATTGGGCAAGCTGTGTAGGCATATCCTGAGGCTTTCAACTGCATTTGTCTCATGACCCATGCCAAAGATGGCAGCTTTTTTGAGACTCTTGTTCAAAGGCCAACTGAGGTCTGTCTTGAGCCCTAGCATGAGTTAAACTTATGCCCAGCTGCCCACAGCTCCAAAAGCTGCTCTGAAAACCAGAGCATAGTGATATTCCAGCCAACCACTCAAACTGGAGGCTGCAATTAAGTAGCAATCTGAGGCAAGCACTTTGGCTTCTGCCACAGCCAGGGACTGCACAAGCAGACTTGTTGGCTGGACGGTCGCTTCATGCCGGCAAATCAAAGCAAGTCAAAGGAGCCGAGGCCGACTCAAGAATCAGGCTAAATCAAATCAAACATGCACCCCTGAAGGTTCATTAGATTTATGTCCATATTATTTCCTTTCCTGCCCCTTCATCTCCCCATTATTCTTGTTCAGTAGGTTACTGGGGCAGCAGTATTTAAAGCTGTCTTGCATCTTACATTCATGATCTTTAGTGTTCATTGTTAGCTTGCAACCTAAGTATCATTGATTATAAATAAATGTTGATCCAAAATAAATGTTGATACACGCATGGTGTCATTTTATCCCTAAAGGCAGGGATAGCAAGTACTGGCATGAGTGTGTGGTAAACAGTTTAATTTGGTCAATAGTTTAATTTGGTCTGCAACTTAATGACATTTTAAAGTATGCAATGGCATTTCTGCTAGGCTGCCTGCCATCATTTTTTCCTTGACGTGGCAAATAAGGCTTACTAACTCCAGAAAGAATTAGCATGAAACATGTCCATCAATCTCCATAAAGATGCATTATGCTGTAGAATTATATTAAGTCTGAAGTAAAGTCGGCATAATTGAACAGAAATGTGTGCAGCCACTGATAGGCTTGTCTCAAGAAATCCTCATCATTTTTCATTTTAGTTCTCTTTCAGCACTATCTTAATTCTTACCTTGCATTTTTCTGTTGTTTGTTCTTCAATCTATAGACATTGCTGAGTATTTCGTTTTGAGGCACTTTGTGGCATAGCCTACATTTTTGCCTATGGAAAGGGACAGAATGTGACTTGGAATCAGATAAAGCACATATAGGAAGGTACATCCTATCATCTAAATGCCTCTGAGTCCCTTCCAGCTCCAGCTGGCTGTGTTTACCCCTGTCTAGCAAAACAGATCATAGCATTTTATATTGATAATGCAAGATAACTGTTACAGTGGCTGCACTTAGAAAGTGGATTCCCATTTTCAGGTTATTGCCAGTTCCACATTTTAAGCTGCAGGAATATCATTGGAATTGGTAATACCTCTGAAAATGGGATAGTTTGTATTGCTTTATAAATACCGCACACTTTATTGCTATGAATACAGTACAATATACAGGTTTGGAAAATGTTGGGTATAAATTAACCTTTAAATTGGTTTAGTATCTTGGTCCAAATAAGCTATTCTGTGAGTCTAGTGAAAAGTCCACTGAAGTCAATAAAAAGACTCCCATTGACTTTGATGGGCTTGGCTATGGGGACATGATTACAAAAAAGTATATGAGGAAATACGTGTCCTTCCTCATTCAATTAGCTTCTTAAACTGCCCATTCCCTTCTTGTTAGTTTAAGTTCAGGGATGCTTTCTGGTTCAGTCCTGCAGCTCTCTTGTATGCACAACTCTTCAGGACTCGGTGGGAGTTTCATGCATGGAGCGATTTGCATTTCTTAAAAAAGGTGAATAAAGTAGTACCACTGTGTTCATCTTTACTAGCCATAGCATCAAGAGCAATTGTCACCTGTAACTGATATGAAATAAGGCTGACTGAAGTACCCGTCTTGCTTACTTTCCTGATTTCCCTGTAAGATCTCTGAATTTTAGACCTTTGGGCTAGGGACAGAGAGCACGTAAATCAGTTTAAGTGATCAGAAACTGATTTAAACTGTAACAAAACATAAGTTCAGTGCACATAAACCAATTTCAAAATGGCTGAATCTGGTTTAAGATAAACCTGGTTAAACGTAGTATCAGACTTAACTGCTTTGGGTCAAACCAGTTTATGCAATGTCTGTCCCAGACCCCTTCCTGGTTTAAGTTAAATCAGAGTCCCCCAGCATCTCAGGTGCTCTAGAGAGCAGGGCTGGCCCTGCCCCCTGCTCCTTAGCTGGAGCTCCAGCAGAGACTGCAGGCACAGCAGGGTCTGCCTGGCTTCCCCTGCCCCACCCCCTCTCACCACTTGCTGCTCAAGCAGGGATCCCCCCCTTCCTTCCCTCCCATCTCCCACAGCACAGACCCCAGCCCCATTGACCATAGCCAGTATGTGGTATGCTAGCTAATGCTAAGAGATGTCTGTGTGTGTGTGTCTCCAGTTTCACTGGGACAGGACAAAGGCAGACAGGACAGTGTCCACTTAGGGGTTTTTGGAGCTAATCAACAGGTCAGCTGGTAATATCTGTCCATTCTTTCTTTGGAAAAAGCTGTTTAAGATGAGCTTGAACTAATGAGAGAGGCTTTTGTTTTCTCAATGGGCTGCTAAATGCTGTGTTATCAGCACCCTACTGGCTCCTTTGCCTGTCATGTTTGTAGATGGTATGAAGAAGCAGGGAGAGGGAGATTGAAAAGCTCAGTATATCAGTTGATTCAGGCACTGCACCCCACGCTCTGCCTCAGAGTGCTAGCTGGGGGCTGGCAACAGTCCCACCCCTTGAACAGCAAGAAGGGAAAAGCCTGGGACTGTGCAGGTAGGGTCAGGGTTTAAACCCCTCCCTAATCAGAGAGTTCTGCTGGGCCTGGCCACACCCTCCTCCCTCAGCTCAGCATTATGGAAGGGGAGGGAGGGCTGCTCTAGTGCCCCCCAGCTTCTAGCCTGAGCCACTGCAGGCATGTGCCTGAATTTCCTCAGTCCAGAGGGAATGTCTGTGCGCTTACAAACTGGTTCAACCTAGACAGGTTAGAGTAATCTGCAAAGGCTCAGTCTTTTTGAATGTCTGTCCCTAACCATAATGGTGTTAAGTCCCTATGTAAGAGAGAGGGTGGTGAATAGTCTCTGCTTATCCTTGAGCACTTGAGTTGTCTTGTCCTTCTACCTGTTATCTAGAGCTAGATACCTTAAAAACTCATTGATTAAAATCTAGAGCTGACAAGAGTTTTGCCCTTTGACTTCACCAATTGATTTTAAATGAGGTCTTCACTTTGAAAAAATAAAAACCTTGCTACAGTCACCAGTTCAGGGATTTTCTAAATGGTGGATTCTTTAAGTGCCCATCCTCACTCCTTAATCGGCCATAGCAGTGATCTTTAAAAGGCAAACTGTCTTTGCCAGGGATTGACTAGTCTTCCTGTAAAGTTCAGTCCGTGGTCCACTGTAATCATTATCCTCTGCTTTTGTGAAACTTTTCCTTACAATGCAGAAACACTAATATAGCCTGAAGGAACCTACCTTCGTTCTTTTTTAGCTAGTACCAGAATATGCTTTAGCAGTGCCATGTTAGTCAACTGTTGGATGAACAGGTGCTCTGAGTCTCTAGATCCAAAAGGTTTTCCAAAACCGTATGCTAGATTACAGGAATTTACAGCCAGGGTTGTTTGTTTGTTAACAAAGGTTTGAGATTGGGATACAATTGGGAACAACTGGAAGAAAGTGAATTAGTTTCTTGAGCTTAGATCATTTGAAATACAGCCCTTGAAACTGCCAACCCTTAATTGCAGAATGTTTTTGCTTTTGCAGCTTTCTGATTAAGATACACCAGAGGCCAGAAACATGAGGCATTAATAATATTGAGGAATACTGATTGTGTCAGTGCAACCCTCAGCTTTTGTACAAGGCGCTGGAGTAAATTTGTTAGCCAGTGGGTTCAGGGACATGGCTGAAATAATGCTGTTGCCACCTTTCTGTTGGAGGTCATTCCTACAGGGAATATGGTGAAGTGATTGTTAATTGCTTTTGTGCAATGTTCAGTCGGGTTTGATGATGTGTGCAAATAACCATCCAGTCATCTGAGATCTCATATTAGCTTCAGACCCTCATAGGAGGTTTCCTCATTTTATTAAACAGGCAGCTCTAATTTTTTTTCAGTTTTGTTTAAGAACAAGCCCAGGATCAGATAGTAAATGTTTATTAGAGGGAGTAGTTGTTGCTTCTGCTTTACAAGGTCTCAGTACACCAATATTTTTAAGCCTTTGTTAATGCTTCTGACTTTATCAGCAATGTTTGTATGTCTCAATGTTGTTCTTTCCAAATCCTCATTATTGCTTTTTTAATCCATCATTAATTTGTTCATGGCATGAGAAAGAGGGAGTCATCTTCTGGAAACTGAGTTCATGCTACTCCTGCTTACATTTAAATATATATATACTAAGAATTTCAGGAAATTGTATTTTGGGGGATTTGCTTATGCTGAAGTGGTTTTGTTAACTCTCCAAAATGTACATGCCCATTTAACTTTTGTGCTGGCATTGAATTGGTTCTCTTAATGGTGGCTTTTACATAGGGTGGCCCTATTATTTTGAAGGAAATCCAGGACAGGGGTCACACACACACATACCCACCAGCCACATAACAACCACATACTGCAACACGCACTCACTCACTCACTCACTCACTCACTCACTCACTCACTCTGCAAGGAGAGGTGGGCATCCCAAAGCTGCGCAAGCTGTGCATGAAGGAAGGAGCTGATGGCACTGCAGGAGTGAGGCAAGTGGAGGCTGAGTCCTAGTGGTGCCCCCACAGCTGCCAGGCTGTATTCAAGAAGCAGCGTGCACTGCAGTGACCCATGGGGGCTTGTCCTCTCCCCTGCAGTGCTGGGGCAAAACTTGGGGCACTCACCCCAAGGTGGTCATCATCAGCATGAGTGGGCAGAAAGCAGCACAGCAGGGCTGGGGGCAGGGGGGATAATATGGGCAGCCGGGTGGGAGCCCAGAGGGACTGAGCCTGGTGTAGCTCCTGTGGGGCACAGATGCCCTAGGCAGTTTGCAGCCTCGCTTATGGGACCATGTGCCTGTTGCCTGCAGCCACTGCTTGGAGCTCAAGCAGGGAGGTGGGGAAGGGGGACAGGGAGAGGAGCTAGCAACTCTGCTTTGATTTGATTACCCTCAATCCACCCAGGACCTTGCACCAGTGCGGCACCCTTGGGCCCCACCAGCCCACTCCCTGCTGCCACCAGCAACTGCCTAGGACTGCCACGCAGAGCCCAGGCCTTAGCAGTGGCTGCAATGGCAGGGTATAAGGCTGCCGGCGGTGGGTAGCCATCCTGGCTCACCCTGTACAAGTGCCCAAGCTCCTCCCCGAGCCTGTCCCACCCCAGCCGATCCCACCTCAGGCAGGAGGAGCGGTGCTCAGCCCAGCGTGCACCCCCCGAAGATTGAAGGAACTAAATACAGAGATCTTTAGTTTCTGTTCTGTCTATTTGATCAGCTGGTTCCCTTTTTGTGCTCACCCTACCTGGAGGCTGTGCTAGAACAGTTTTTGTGGGATCGGTTGAACTTCTGACCCACTTTCTGTGTTCTTTCTCCAGGCTGATATCTGTAGCACCTCTGCTCCATAAGCAGCTTTTGCCCTCACGAAGCAGATTGTGCTCCTAGAACATCCTTGCTGCTTCATTTTCGAGAGTCTGCGGGTGGAAGTAACAGTGAGATAGGGGTAAAAAAACTGTCGGTTGGTAGCTGAAGTGATGCACTTTTAAAGTTGAATTAAATTCAATTTAAATGATGAAATAAAACCAGCACCACCAACTTTACAGATGCTTTGAGATTGGGCTCTATAGGTTGGCTTGTTTTTTTGGGTTTTTTTACCCTGACCTGCTTTTGAACGTTTCAGAGATGCCTCCTTGATTTTCAGAATAAGGACATGGCAATTTGTTTTGCTGGGCTCT
>NW_017729000.1:9270087-9277175 GCF_001723915.1 Gavialis gangeticus | reverse complement strand
AAACTGTCGGTTGGTAGCTGAAGTGATGCACTTTTAAAGTTGAATTAAATTCAATTTAAATGATGAAATAAAACCAGCACCACCAACTTTACAGATGCTTTGAGATTGGGCTCTATAGGTTGGCTTG
Organism: Gavialis gangeticus; assembly: GCF_001723915.1. NCBI lineage: Eukaryota > Metazoa > Chordata > Crocodylia > Gavialidae > Gavialis > Gavialis gangeticus. The sequence continues at coordinate 9,277,048 of NW_017729000.1, read as the reverse complement.
TTTTTTTGGGTTTTTTTACCCTGACCTGCTTTTGAACGTTTCAGAGATGCCTCCTTGATTTTCAGAATAAGGACATGGCAATTTGTTTTGCTTGGCTCTTATAGGCTGAGAATTGGGAATTGAAGATAAAATGACTCCTAAACACTTGTAGCAGGTGTTAACAGCCTGCGATTAATAGAGAGGATCTGTTGCCCCTCAATGAAAGCACTTTAAATCTTGATTTTCCAGAGGGCCCAGGGAAATTAACTTCCCAATTCTACCAATACTTGCTGAGATGGGCACCTACTTGCTCTTCTTTCCTTTTGAGAAATCCCAGGTTTTTGCTTTCTTACTGCCTGTTGACTGCTCCATAGACCATACAAACACTTGCTGTATTAAAAATTGTTCAATATAATAAAAAGAATTTGTTATTATTTGCAAATAATGGCTACAGGCCTTGAAAGCAGCTGAAGGAAGCAGGGATATAGCAGCACCCTGTTTTAACACAGTTTTATTTCTCGTTGAATCCTTCTACTGAAAGAGAGTTGTAATTTCCATAATACATTTTACATGGCGGTATTGAGTTTGTAGAGGATCTCCTCCAAAGCTGCCATAAAAGTGTTGCTTAAGTGACAAGGTGAATCAGGCTTCTGTTCCCTTGGGCTTCCTCTGATTTGATTGAGTGAATGAAAAAATAGAGAAAACATAAATGCACTGAATTTGAAGAAGGAAAAAAAGCATTAGAGATGCCTCTAGTTTTTGTAAACAATGTAGGCAATGACATGGGATAATTCAATTAACAGGTATCATCCGACTAGGAGAATAACACGGCACATTTTGACCTCTTGCATTCAACATTGTATGAATTTATTCTGTGAAGGAAAAATCTTTTTTTCAGCTACATGAAAGATTAAAAAGTCTGAACAAACTGTTTTAATAGTAAGCGAGGAAAATGATGGAGTTACAGTAACGATCTTTAAAAAAAGGTTACATCTAATTCTGTGTAATCTCATTTTTGGCTGCCTCCAAAGCAAACCCGTTCCATCTGAATTCTCATGATTACTCTTTGGCAGAGGAAAAAAAAGCTGGGTAGCTTAAGGGAAATTAAACCCGTTGTTTGCGAGATATGAGAGTCTGAAAGAATAGAGATAGAGCTTGTCACTTAAGTAAAAGTGACATACCTAGTGTTATCTTTGGAACAGTTTAAGGTACGTGCCTCCACAGAGATTTATTTTATTTTTCCTTTTTTGGTAGCAGTAACTCAAGTACTTTGGTAATGTCTGGATGGTTAAGTGAACAGTTATTTAATATTATTTTTCTTTTAATCCCTGTGAACCCCTTTTACTTCTAATATAGTTTACAAAGTCTTCAGATTCTCAGTCAGGGTTTATAAACTTTGTCCTAAACTGTGAGATTGAGAGGTCTAATCTACAATAGCTTTGATGGCCATCCAAACCAGCTGTCGCGTTCAGAGTATCACGCCATCTTAAACCCTTCTGCATCAAAGAAAGTTGCCAGGATTAAAATTATAAAGTCCTTTGGTGCAAAGAAAACCATGAGACTGGAAGTGCTACAGGACTTCGGTATCACGCCACTCACTATATGCCGGGGGAACCTCTGTGTTTGAGGACCACTAGGTCCTACATCCCTTTGATTTATAGTTTATAAATTTAAACTTCCTAAATCTGATAAGTGTGTTTAATTCTGTGGGCTCCATAAACTCCCCAGGAGTAAGGACATAGTGAGGAGCATGCAGGATTTTAAGTCCCAGGCCCAAAAAGACAAGCAGCAGGATCAGCAGGCTATAGAAACTGAGATCTGCAAAGCAATCTAGGCCATGAAAGTAGAAACTAATTCAATCTAAGGAACCTACTGAGCTTATGTGCCTTTCAAGAACAAATAGAGGCTTGTGAACCCGTACTTCTGTGGAGTTTATAAAATTCTGCAGCAGCAGGTTGGTAAACAGAGTTTCCAACAGAAAGCCGTTAAGATCCAAAGGAGCATTTTTCAGATCCAGACTTTTGTGGTTTATCTTTACCTGCCCAGATGGTGTGACCCCAATTCAGTTTTTCCTGCATCTGGGCTTACTACTGGGGGTTATATTAATATATAATTTTCTTCATCTGATATGGAGGTCAGCACGTTTGGTTTCTTTTTCTCCTATTCTCATTGAAATAGAGGATTGGTTTAAATGAGCATTGGATCAGACAAGCATCTAAAATAACAAGTTTTTTCTTCTCTCTTTTCCAAAGTGGCTTTTTCATGGGAGTCGATACTTGGGCAATGTGAATATTCTCTGACTGCGATGCTGGATCTTTCCTTAAATTCCTAAGGCCCATATTGTGAATGGGGCTAAGAAAGTACAGGGTGACCAGTGGGAGTTGCCAGGTTTCCTTTAAAAGCTGTTGCTAGCAAATCCTCAAGTTATTCTTTCACATATTGTACAAAAAGTGCTTACTACTTCTATATACAAAGGTTCAACAGAAGCATATGTAATTAGAACAGCTAGGCTACAAGGTATAAGGGATTTCACTCTTCTGTGCTGCCTAAGTACCTGATGCTGTGAGGTGCTAAGACTACATGTTGGTCTGAGTGCCATCAATTCTCGTTGAATCAAATCAACCAGAATAGAGAACATCTTATAGAAGCTGCTCAACACTTACTCAGCTCAGGCCCCAGGTACAGCCAGGCCAATTAAAGCAGAGAGAGAACAAAACTGTTTCTGCAGGGCTGTTTCTATTTTTGTTGGGGAAAAAAAAAATAATTGGGCTACATTTTTCACTGCCTTGCGTTGCTGTTTGCACCTGGGCAAAATAGCTGTGGAAGAGTCATATGGTGGTGATTCTCTTTTTCACACCCACTTTGCACAGGTGTCAATGACTGCACAAGTGTTTAGGCAAAGGAGAATCACATTTGTCCTTTTTACACATTTAGGACTTTGCTTAAATGATGCATTATGTTTTCTCGTTATACAGCGCTATGTTAGATATGCACTCTGCTTAGATCCTCTGAGTAGCTTTTAACATCGTCATTCAAATAGCATTACCTCCACTGTATGGATATTAAAAAAAAAAGCCCTTTGGGGAAAAAAGCACTTTTTAAAAATATTTACAAGTTCCATCTAATTATTGACATTTTAGCTTTTAGTTACAGTTTGAACTTTTAACACCAAATGTAGACTATTGAGGACATTTTGAATATCCTGTACCATCTATTCCCCAATCATGCCTCACACATTTCCTCCTTACAGAACTTCTTGTTAATATTCATGGAGAGTTCTTTCCTGATTTGTATTGCAAAAACTCTGAATACCCACCACTGTGCAAATAATTAGGAATGAATGATTTTATAACTTGAACATTACTAGCCTTGTTCCCATAAAAAAGCATATTTTATGTAAACAGATTGCCAGACAAGTTGTTAGGATGATGAAAGGTTTTCCTGTAGGCAAGTTTGTTGCTTATCTTCAATTTCTAAGGGCTGCTTGGTAATGTGGTGCAGCAGAAAGCTTTGCATCAAACAGACTTAATTCTTGGAGTTTACTTCTAATGACTGCCCTAGGAAGAGAGAACGGGTGGCTGGATTACATCCCGGTTGATGCAACCCAAGCTGAAAAATTAGTTTATAAATCCTTTTAGAGAGAGAGATAAAGAGTGACATTTTCAAACGTAGTGAGTAACTTGGGAAACCACATCCCATTAAGGGTACATAAGACCCAAAGGTATTTAAGCTCCCCAAAATGTTGAGTTTCGGTGCTTTGCCACAGCTTTAGTCATCTAAATCCCTTTACAGATCCTTAAGCGAGGCTTTCAGAAGTGGGACTAATATACTTCTGAAAAATTTACCCTTAATCTAGTGGTACTGGAAAAAAATGACTCTTAGGGGATTAATTTGTTTTACTGTGTCACTGAAGTATAGATTGCTTCTCATTACAGCCAAACTCAGTCTTTTGTGCATGACTGCAGCTACATGTGGAGGTTGGTCTCCTTGTTCTGGCCTTCCAAGCGGTCTTAACTCTCAGATAGTCTGGCTGAGCTTTGAGTAAAGTGGGCAAAGGCTGTTGCCTTGTGGACCTCTCATTTGCTTGAGTCGGAGACCTTACCTCCACTTCTGCTAGTCTGGGTTGGCTATAAGTACACCCGATAAAAGGCTCAGCCTGACTGAACTGAGCTATTGAGAGTTTTCCTCTCATCTAAGAAGATAAACATTTGTGTATAAGGGTCTTAAGCATTGTTCCTATGATGTTGCATATTTGCAGATGGTAGCTAAACCATCAGCAGAATGCCTTTAGTCATCGTAGGTTTAGTATTCTCTTTAGTTCTTAGAGGGGTCATTGTTTGCATCTGTTTGAAATACCTTTAAAAGACTGGGAATTATAAAGCATAAGGAAATAAATACATCTGTCACTTCGTATTTTATTGGCCATCACAGATCATTGTGACAATGGGATCCTTAATGAAATTTAAGCATAAGGCTCTACACACAGACAAATCTGCCAGTAACAATAAGCTTATATAAACCACATTAGCATTGTAAACTCCAAAGAAAATTAATCAAAACCCATCAGTGGAACTGGTTCCAAATGTTGTTGCTTGCAAGGCGCCCTGTATAGCATTTTAGCACATCTAGCTTATATCCAGATTCAGGGGTTAGAGATGGATTATTCAGATTCTCTTTAGGGGGGTTGAATATGCCTTTATAATTCTTTCTATATTTTTTCATTGATTTCCAGTTAATATAGTCAGTTTGCTTGGTAACTTTTACATCTTTTAGTCAAGGTTTTCCTTTGTTTACATATAGAGATGAGCAGTCAGCAGTGAATCGAATGACATTTTACTGACAGCATCATGGTAGATTGTAACGTCATTAAGGCTGTACATATAAATATTTAGTAGTTGCCACCTCAGTGTGTTTCTTTTGATGTGTATTACCTAACCTACTTGCATTTTCTAATTTATTTTTAAAAGTACCTGTTGCACGTCCCTCTCTGATTTGTTGCTTTAATAAGTGGATGATGAGCAGTATGTGAAGAAATTGATTTATAATTACCTTTTCAAACCATAAGTAATAGTCTGCTACCTTGACAAAGGTAAGAGAGGGGTGTTGGGACTCTTGGATATTTCCATTGCTACTCACAAAACCTCCAGAGTAATGTGTAGTGGAGGAACTCCTGAAACAGCCGAAAAATGTGTACTGGAGGAATGACGAGACTTCTGTGTACCTGTGAGTATGGTGATGGCTAATTAACAAATAAAGTGCCAAGAGCTGCTGATCGAGACTACATAGCAACATTCTTGGGTTCTGCTGGGTGTCAAAGACTTGTTCACCCCCAAGTTTTTTCTACTGACATGCTTTCTTAAAGGACTAGACTGGCAGGACATTGGCGCTATATACGCAAGCACGGAAGCCCGCTGGCATTCCAGAAACCTGCCAGAATAGATTGAAATAGAGTTGGCATCCCTAGGTATAGGGTGCTCACTGCTGGTTTGTGCCTTCATGTTGCATGTGAGGGTTTAAAGTAGCAATTTTGGGGCATCCTTTGATAAGTGATTGCCTACAAATGCAGAGGACTAGCCACAATGACTCAGAAAGCCCTTTACAATCCTGTGTTCCCATGTCCTAACTGTTATAATAGATGGCCATTTTGTCCCCGACTCTGTGAGACAATGCTCAACAAAGCAATAGGAGGCATAAGGGAATGATAATATGTTTCTGTATAAAGTCCTGTTAATTGCACTGTGTTCAGGAAGTCCTTAATGAGAGAAGACTGTATAGAGGAGAAAGAAATACAGTTGAGAAGCAAGGTGTTTTAGTCCAAGCAAAGTGCTGTGCTGTACTTCTTTTGGTACCCAGCCTAGCTCACTCAGCCCTGAGCCATGTACACATGCTCATAGATAGATGCCACAAGAAAAGAACTGAAAATATGCATAGGTGACTCTATCCAGAGCAACCTTTCAACAAAAAAGTATGATAACCAAACAGGGCTGAGATCTTCTACTTGATGGAAAATGTGAAAAAATATAGAGAGCATCAACGAATTCACTTGTGAGCCAGTTTTAAGACAAAGTCTGTAAGAGTCCAAGAACAAAGCATGCGAGACAAAGATTTAAAAGAGCTCGCATCCATCATTCTGTCAGGACGGCCAGGCACAAAAGGAGAAGCTCCACCTGCCTCGTCAGAGTACTGGAAGTATTGATAGGAGTTGAATGGACTGAGTCCCAGCCTATTGGAAAGCAGCTGAATCATAATAGCCAGTTTACTGAGGACAGAAGCTGCCTCGAGAAGGCATCAAAATCATTTTGAAATTGAAGCTTGTATCCAAAAAGTCAAAGATGATATATACTGGTAAAATATGCCCATGCTACATATGGCTAACTGCAGGCCAAGCAGTAAGAAGTGACAGTGAAAGTACACAGCATCCTTAGCTAACCTAGAAATGAGGTAGGCAAAGTTAGGAAGCATTTAATCAGGCCTGGGACCCCAAATGTTATCATTTCCGACAGTAGGCCCCAATTTGTGAACTCGTACAAGTTAGACAGGAATTGGACTTCCGTCACATCACGTCATGTTCAGTTGCATGGTAAATCTGCATCATCAGTGAAAACTGGAAAGACTATTCAAGAAAGTTAGGGGTGGGGGGAAGGCAAATTACTCTTGGATAGAAATATGCTTCTAAAAGAGTGTAGGTTGTAGCCGTGTTGGTCTAAGGACATAGGCAGACAAGGTTCTTGGTGTGAATCTGATATCTTTTATTAGACTAACTTAAATAGTTGGAAAACAATTATTAAGGAAGTGTTACACAGCACTTCCCAGAGACGAGCCTATGAACTCCGCTTCATCAGCCTCCTGGACACTAAAAATCACGGACTAAATATGGACATTGGATTTACGACACATTATACCCTGCCTGACATCTGACTCCCTAGGTATCTCTCCACTATTCATCCCCCTTCTCTCTCTTCCCCCCCTCCCCGCCCCGCCT
>NW_017729000.1:9264145-9269958 GCF_001723915.1 Gavialis gangeticus | reverse complement strand
AAAGCTTGCTTAATAATTGTTTTCCATCTATTTAAGTTGGTCTAATAAAAGATATCAGATTTGCACAAAGAACCTTGTCTGCTTCTAAAGGAGGCCTTTATAGCCCCCTGGTGGAACACTTGGTGCAAAGTTGTATGTGGATCTGGATACATAGGGCATCTATACACAAGCAGCAAGTCTGCTCCGACATGCTGTAATTACAGTGCATCAGGGCAGACTTGATTAATCTTGGTAATGACCACACTCCAGCAGTCTTCAGCTTCTCATGTATCAGCATCTCCACACTTCAAAATGGTGGCAGGGGCACTTTATCTAAAGCTCATTCAACGAGCTTTAGATAAGGCACCCCGCCACCATTTTGAAGCATGGGGACACTGATACACGAGATGCTCCAGGTGCTTTAATTAGAGCGGCTCTCAGAGCCACTCTAATTAAAGTGGCCCTGCTCCACTCCCGGAGCATGTGTATAAACACCCTTACAGCCCCGGAGTTACTAGAACCAGCAACAATGAAACAAGTAACAAATTAAAATAAGAAGAGACGTGCACAAAGGCCAGAGCCAACTCTGATTGACAAAGTAACAGCTGCCCAGAACTACAACCCAGAAACCCTGTCAGGATTAAATTATTTCCTCAGGATAAACCACATACTTGGAAGTAAGCTGCATGTACGGAACCAATAATGTAGCAGTGGATGGCAAAAGGCGATGAAGGGCAATGATACATGCCCCTCTGCAACTTGATTAGAAGGGCATGGCAGGGGCTCAGGTTGGAGAGCAGCAAATACATAATGGAATGGATTTTTTTAATCCTAAAAATCAAAATGAATTTTTAAAGCATACCATCAAAGCTGCCAAATGCAAGACCATCTCTTGTCATCATGAGGTGCCTTACAATAGATCATTTCCCAATAGAGGGTGTTGCAGTATGATAGTTTCTTATTACCTTGATGTACAGGGTAATGCCCAAGAATTTGGAGAACTCTGCTTCCAGGAATTGCTAGATGAGAGAAGACTGCCCATGGGGAGACATGAGTAAAGCTTGAGTGTTGCCCTTCCTTTGCTCTTTATCTACTTATGTCTGAGGTATCCAACATTGCTGAGGTACCCCAAATCATGTATTGTTCAGAGGGCTTTGGCGTGCGTGCTCTGAGTTATAAATAACTGGTAATGTAGCATCTAATACTACAGGACTGTTGTGTCGAATATTTGTCATGGATGAAATTGGAGTCTGGGTGGCTGTGCAATGGAACAAGGGAAAGTGACGCCGCCTTATTCACTCCCAGCAGAGATGCAACTTGGGCGAGTTGAACAAGGTGACTATCCTGGGTGCCGACTCGTGGGGAAGAGACAGCAAGAAAAGGCAGCTCCTAGTGACAGCCACATAACTGCATGCACCCAGATGGGTCACTTTGTCATGGCCTCCCAGCAAAGCTTGAGAGCTTCTACTTCAATTGTCATGGGCTGGGCCTGGTTAGGGAAGATCAGGCTTCAGGACTGCTACCCCTTCCTTGAGAACTAGTGAGCTGGAAAGGTCTGAGTGGCATATTAGCCAGGGTTACAACCAGTCCATGCCACCCAGCAGAGCTGTAAGGGAGAAAAAAGCCACATCCTGAAAAGGGAGTTGCAACTTTTCCTGCTCTCACCAGAAAAGGGAGCAGAGAAGAACTGTGATTCTCATAGTATTCTTACTGTTGTGCAGCTTGTATCCACCTGGCTGCTGTTCCCTATTGCATTGCCCAGCTGACTGCACTTTCCTGGTACTGTACTGCGTAAGTCCCCAGGCCTTAGCTTCCGACACTGATATTTATTTACACGGTGTGGTCCAACTGTAATCTGTGAGCGAGCACTGTAGTCCCAGTTCTGCAAAGCAATTTATAGAGAGAAAACTTGTCTGGGCAAATTGCCTTGCCAGACTGAGACCAATGGCAGGTTATAAATGTCTTGAGGACTGGGACTTTAACTTGCAAATAATTTCATATGAAAGGTTTTATAGAACTGTGTGATATTATAACTCAGAATCATGTTATAGCACCTATAATTTGCAATAAATAAGTTGCAATTTTAAGGATATCTGGACCCGGTCACTTGAAAATATGACACCACAATTGATGTATTTCAGCTGGTCTACAACTTAAATTTGAAGCCCTTTCAGATAACTTTATTTATTTTATTTTTTTTTGAGAAATTTTTTTTCTAGCTGCATGCTGAAGACAACAGAGGGGAAAAGCAAGGCAGAAAAATCATGTCCCTGTTGGTAATAATATGTTTAGACTGATGGTGCTCCAGATACTAGTTCTGAAATGAAAAAGTAGTATCAAATCAATTTTCACGCTGAAGTTTTGCTGGCAAATTACAGGAAGGATCAAACAGAAATCATACATCTGAGTAGCTGAAATTGTAATGTGTTAACATTAAATGCAGAATAGAAAAATTTAGATTTGACACACTACAATTAATGCTTTTGTATTTTTAGGTCTTTTTATGATGCATGTTATTATGTCTTAGATATACCTGCAAGTGTCTTTTTTGTTGCAGCATTCATGTTGTTTGATTATAGCGACAACCAAATGACAAGTACATTGATTAATGGAAATTCAGGTTTTGTTTGCATGTTGTGACTTCTGTGATTATGCTAATCTTTCATAATATTTATATTTTTGCCTCTGCTTTGACTGACATCCACATTAAGCTCTCTAAAGTCATTTTATATGTTATGTACAGTAAAGCAATATGCATTTAGTCAGATTCAATCAAACCCAGTGGTTTGTAATCTATTTCACAAGCTGGGAATAAAGAGTCTCTTGATACTTGGCTAAACAAATTGTTATGAAAATGGTTTTATATTTCCTGCCTGTGGTAATGTTCTTCACTTCCTACTTCTGTTAAGTAAATTTAGAGTGCCTCTATCACTTTGAGCAAAGACAGAAGAGGAGACATTTCTTTACATTTCAAAGTGTTAAATTCACGGTTTTCAATCTCAAGTTATACAATACTGCTTCCAATTTTCTGTAATACGTGAAGATTTTTGGCAACATTTGCTTTTAAAATGTGCATTTACTGTCTGTACATTTTGTTATGAGTAACTCTGACTATTGTTACAGCACATTTTACTAAAAAGACTATGAGAAGTGAAGCATTTGGCTCTGCACTTTCCAGGGGCTAGAATGTTAATAGAATGATCTGTGGGGCCATGTCTATCAGTGATAAATCCATTAACCTGACAACACACAAGAAAAGAGGTCTTACAATACCCAAAGCTTGTGTTGTCATGGTTTTTTTGTAGCTATGTTCTTTTATCCCTCTTTTTTTTTATCCTAAAGGCTGTGAATAATAAGGTCAACGGGGCAGTGGTTTGTTTGCAGAAGAGCATACTTGTACAGTGTCATCGTTATATAAATTGCAGGAGAACTGGTTTGTGACAATGTGGTTTTCAGTTTCAACTGTGTGCAAGAACTGTTGTGGCTTAAAAAGTGCCGGATGGTGTGTTGCTATGTTAAGGCCTAATAGTGGCCTAGAATTGCTGGTTTTGTGGATTCTGTGGACTTTGCAAGGTGTGCTTCAGTGGTCTCCCTGCAGTTTTCAAGGACTTGGATCTCCTTACCCAGATCAAATAGCACTGATTGTCATTCTTGTTGGCTCTGTTGCCTGAAAACTCAAGGGCCACATAAGAATGAGGATACCACTTCTTTCAACAACCTATTTCTGACTTTTGCATAGAGTTCCATCTTCACTAACATTGTACCTTGAGCACTTTCATACACCTTAAATAGTTTAAGCTGGAAGGAAAGAGCCCATCTCTTACAATCACAGCTCCTCTATGAAAATGCAGTACACTCTGTTTAATGCATAGTCTTGGGACTTAAAAACCACCCCCCAAACCTATGCACTTAAAAAAACTCCATGCAAGCAAATGCTCAGAACTTGCCCTAAACTTTTCATACCTCATTAAGGATCCTTATTTTATTTCACAGGGTACCTTTATGCTTCTAATAGCAGCCTTAACATTGACAGCTCCTGGACAGCTTCAGCAATTATGCAGTCAAAAGGAGTACAGTTAAGTTGCAATGTAGAGAATGGAGTTGAAGAGCTCCTCTGCACACAAACATTTACTTAACTGCCGTGCAGATAGCTGATATTTGTTACAATATAAGCAAGCAATAAGAATTGGGAAAGTTAGGGTTTTCAATTAAGTGAATTGGGCAGTTATCCAAGATGTGTCTGAATGGAGCAAACAGTTCCTGTGAAATGTGAGGCAGTTTCTTATGATCCTTTTTCATTTCCAGAAGTGCACATAGACTGCACCAAAAGCTCTCTAGAGTACACCCCACAGGCTTTTTGTTAATGTATCTTAGGTAATCATCCATACATATGCAATGCCAGCATACATAGATGCAAGCTTTGGAAGCCTAGGAAAAATCTCCAGGGAGTGTAATAACATATGAGCACATCTTCATTATTTTCCTTTCCCTAAAAGGCAGGACCTTCTTGCTCAGATTTCTAAATGTTGCAATTTTGGACAGTAACCATCCCATGGAAACAGTGTTTCCTAAAAGGTGAAAGCTAATCAATCAGTTGAAAAGCAGCCTAGAAACTATACCGTGATGGGCTGCGGCAGATAGGAAAGAAATGAACTATAAAGCTGTTTGAGTTGTAAAGTGAATTAGCAATTAGGAAAAAATAATAATAGCAACAAAACTAGTGAAAAAAGAGTCCAACATGGTGCTGTAAAAAGGGAGACATTTACTAACACGAGAACGAGTACTTTTTTGTTGTAGCAAGTTTTGTTCTCAAAAACTTAGAAATTATTGGCAGATTTTAATTCTTGTTCAACAGCACACTTGTGGGAGCTAGATAGCTTTGCAATTACTTTACACCTCTTCTTGCTGAAAAAATGGATTAGGGCAAATGTAGCCATGGTAAGACATGTCGATTTTCTGCTTGTTCAGTTTAAGTGATTGGAAGTGTCAGATTTTTCTGACTTTAATCCCTTTTGATTAATTTCCCTGTTCTATCCTTAGCATAATATCTTTCCCTCCTACAAACCTATTCCATAATAACCGAGAATATTTAGGGTGACTTTTTGCTCTTAGTTATAACACAGTAAATCCACAGTAATGCAGTGGGCTTCCCAGGCTTTGCTTTCGATTTACAGTGGAGTAACAGAGAGCAGAAAGCTGTTCTGGCTTTTAGCGTAAATGAAAGGAGAAGGCTATCCCTGGAATTTTGTAGAGTGGTACAAATAAAATTACAACCCCAGGGTAGCAATAAATTATATGTTCAGCTGCGCAGTTTTAGTTAGAGAGGAGGGAATGTGGACATATTCCTACTGTTCCTGCTGCACTACCGTCTTGCTTGAAAACGCTCTCAAGGTTTATGAGACTGACTTTGTAAACAGTTTTCAAAATATGAGCAATTTTCAAGCTGACTTCAAAGTACGGGCTCATCCAAAGCTCCACTCCACAAATAGCAGAGTCACAGGTTCAGGGTATGTACAGGTGTTACATTTAGATTGACCTAACCCTGCCCAATCGTGCAAGCATTCAGAGTGCTAAAATAGCCCAAAAAATGGCATGCGCAACTGAAGGTAGCTCTGAAGAGGTGCACTAACTAGATTGAGACCAGGTTAACCCAATCTAGGAAAGGGTTCATCTAATCTCCCAAATGTCTATCCAGAGGCCTTCACTGTGCAGCCCTAGAGCTGGGAAAGCCCTCGGGGCTGTGCTGTTCCTACATCTGCCAGCCTGACCGGGTAATTTTAGACCCCTGGCTCCCACCCCCACCCTGTACACCTGCTAGCCCCCCCCCCCCCCCC
>NW_017729000.1:9257791-9263900 GCF_001723915.1 Gavialis gangeticus | reverse complement strand
TCCAGCCTGGACTTGGACTCGGCTTCTCCACTCAGCTTCTGGGACTGGCAAGTGGCTGCTCCCAGTCTATGTAAGCGGGCCAAAGTAAGCCTTGTGAACATAGACTGAGTGCAATGCATGATTGTACATACTCTCAAAGCATATGCATTGGTTTCTTGTCCTGCATGAGTATACAGCATATGAAGATGCTGCCTCTCTTAAAATGTATGGGTTTTTTCCCCATGCGTTTTATAATTAGAAAATGATAATATGTATTTAATTATTGAGCTGTGTGTTTTAAGGCATAGCCCTGCACTGGGGATAATGCAGAGTTACACTTCTGCCAGGTTGTGTAATTCTGTTCCCAGATCTTGGTGTGCTGCGGTCAAGGAGTGCGAACATGACAACAGCTTGTGGTCTGTGACTTGATAAAGTAAAAGTAATTTGGCTGAACAGCTGAGTTTAGTTGTGCTTACCTTCAACATGCCCCTAAAATCAAGGCCACGTACGAATGACGACGTAACTATCCAAAAATCAACTTCTGAGGTCCGTCTTTCTTTTCACCTACTCAGCGCCCTCCTTTCATTTAAAACACTCTAAGCTTAATACAGATCAAGCCTCCATCTTGGTATATCTGTGTCTCTTCAAATGCTTGCAGTTTTTCTCATGATATACACGTTGAATCGCACCACTGCATGTATTTACTCATTGTACTTTACCTCGTTCATTTTCGGCATATTTACTTAACTTCATATTTAACGTAAATATTACCATTAATGTTTTAAGTTATTTGATCCCTAGAATGCACCCTGGCAACGTATGATATTTGAACAAATATTGAGGGCTTCATTCCGCCCAAATAGGAATGGCCAATTGGTAATGATATTTGAGCACCACTTTCTATTCAACTCTAATTGGCCATAAAGAAAAGTTTCTACTGCCAACTGCCTGTTCCACAGCCTGTGGGAAATACAGCTCCGTTTCTGGAAAGATTTGCCCATAGAGCATGGAAGACGGGTTTAGAGCTACATAAGTTTCTGTAGGAACGGGAACCTAAATTGGTGGTGTTAGTGGCTAGATTAGCCATAATACAAAATGCTCCATCATGAATTAGCAGTCTTGACAGTCCCAAAAGAAACCCCTAGAATTTGAATGAGCGCAAGAACCGCTATTCTCTCATCTGCCGAGGTAGTATTCCCAAATCGGGGCCCCTCTCAGGAAGCAATCTGTGCCCTCTCTCTGTGGTGTAGGTTTTCTGGGGTAGACCCACAAACTGTTTCAATTTCTAAGGCTGTCAGTTCAGTTCAGCATCTTTCATGAATCTTAAATTCAGAAGAAAAACAATAAGAGTTGGATCCTGGAGGAAGTTTATATGTTACAAAGTGACAGGATCCTTTAACTCCATTTCATACTCTGACAGCAGGACTCGTCGGAGAGCAGTAATGAAAGGCAGCAGATGACTCCTTCTCACTTTGAACTACATCTCCTACATAAGTAATGTATGAATTTTAGACCCATGTCTTCTGCGGAAGTTTTTATTTAATTTTCCTCCCCTAAACTGTCATTCAGATCAATAACTTAAGGAGAGAGTGTTTAGCATTCAGGCTGATTCCTCAAATCCAAGTGAAATCTGTTTATATATGCGGTATTATAGTAGTTCATTGAAATGAAAGCTTTCTGCTACGTCTAACGGTTGATAAGAGAGCTCGGTAAGAAAAACTGAAACGCACTGGAAAGCTATCAACTGTAACATTTTTGGTCACGAGGGTGAAGCACAGAAGTATCTTCTCATTTACTTTGGCTGCCCATTTCAAGACAAAATGTTTATATGGCAATAAGAAAAACATGCCCAGCAAATCAAATGTGAAATCAAACAAACACCTCCTTCCACCCACCCCCAGCATCGAGGCGAAACCTCTTGTTGCAAGAGCCGGGCACAGAACAGTTGAGATTGAACATGTGTATCTTGATCTCAAATGGTCTTTTGAACAGAGCGCTCAGTTTAGCATTAATAGCAATTTTGCCTGAGAAAGTCTTGCATGATCAGCTCCTAAATGTCTTCGCTTTCTTGGCAATCCAGGAACAGGAACCCTGAGTAGCTGTTTCATCTGGAGCCACACGTAATAATCTGCCTGGTCATTTTTAACCCAGAGAAAGGCTTGAAGTTTATATTAAACCACCTGAGATAGAGCCAGCCGCTACCTGTCAAACTGCAGTAATGAGTAGGCTGGAATGAAGTTTTAGTAGGGGCAATAACATACTCATTAAGAGCAAGATGGCTATAAAACCAAGGTATCATCCATTCTTAGAATAACTCCAGCAGAAGCTGAGAGAGCTGACTTCCACCTCACTACAGCAAGCAATCAACTTCCAATTAGTTGAGTGCTTTGATTAGTTGATTAAGGAACATCCAGCTACTGAATATGTATGAGATTCCTAAAAAAAAACAACAAAACTTCAGATCAACAGATATACTTTATCATTAAACCACTTGTCCAGCAAGTTAAAAGGTTTACAGTTCATGAATATTCATGCATTCATTTATTTATAAACCAGATCGCCTGTCCTGTCTGGACCTTACACACCTTTCTCTGAGCTAGCTGTCTGTGGCCAACTACTTACTTTGAGGGAGTGAATAGTTTGTAAGGTTTTTTTTGGCTTTCTGTCTTTCTAAGATGCTCCAAATGAAGGCCTCTGTGAAGTTCCAGTCTTTGAGTATCTTTGTCATTTTTATTGAGAGTCTGACTTAAACAAGAGCTGACATTCAGGCAGGAGGTTTGGATCTGAACCAGGTGGGTTTTTTAGGATCAAAGTAGATTAGCGTGTGTGGTCTGTAGAGATGTGCACATTTGAGCTTAATCATTCTCCCATATGAACAGGATGGGGTTTCAGAGCACTGCGGGAAAAAAAACCCCAAGTTGCTGAATAACGAATCTCTTTATGCTTCTCCCAGCACCACATTTAAACACTTGGGGCACATCTAAACTCCCCTTGTGAAGTACTGTGAATAGCAGAGCATGCGTTTCTGCCGTGTTTGGGTGCTCAACTGGCCACTTGTGCCAGCCCAGGCTCCTGAAGAAGTTGACCTTGATGATTAGCTAACTAAAGTCAGAATGAAATGAACTGCATACGAGTACTTAGCAAGACATGTTGTGGCTCAACTTCATGTGCGAGAAAGGGGTAATTATATCTGCTGCATCTCAGAGGGATTCTAGTCTTTGTACAGTACTTCAAAAATGTAAACCCTTATGTAAGGGC
Organism: Gavialis gangeticus; assembly: GCF_001723915.1. NCBI lineage: Eukaryota > Metazoa > Chordata > Crocodylia > Gavialidae > Gavialis > Gavialis gangeticus. Next base: position 9,260,663 of record NW_017729000.1, on the reverse strand, counting down.
AGGCATTAAGTAATGGCAAGCCTACAGTTTTGCCTTCTTCAAATTGAGTCTAACTATACCGTTTTGAACTGAGGGTTTTTATTCCTGTGTATCTCAGTGGTGATATCACAACAATAATCACTATTTTTTTCCAAACACAGAACACTACAGTCATCAGAATCAAACTGTAAAAGCCTGAAATTTGAAGTGATAAAAACAGAATTTAGCAGCAGCATTTGGACCTCAGCCTAACATAGCTCTCTGGGATGTTTTTCAATAAAGCTTAGTGAATTAACTAGGGAAATATTAAAATTCCCATAAAAATAAATTGAAATACTATAGCATTGTGTTTTTGATAAACAAACATTACAGAAAAGGGCACATGAAGTTAATTCAGAAACAGCGGGGGACCTCATTAATGTTATATAACGCTGATAAGTATGTCTGGACTTACTGCACACGTCTTTTCTTTGGGGTGTGTTTATGAGAACCTTAGTGATGTCTCAATATTTTGCTTCAAGTATTCATTACTGACATTAGCTTTGCTAGAATTATGAAGATCCTATCTGACCGTGCTTTGTTGTCTTGCTCATTAAACCCCTCAGGCTCTATAACTTACTTACCAATCAAGTCTGTGCTTCTTTCCCATAGAAGAGCCACTGAACAACATATTTACTGTATGATTGAAGTCCAGCAGCCTGCAAACCGGAGGAAATCTCAGACTGAAATAATTTTCCCAAAGAGGTTACACATAGAGCAAGAGATTTTTTTTTTATTTAGGCAAAGATGTTTTCACTGAAAAGTACATATTTTGGGTGAAAGATTAAAAAATTGCATATTCCTTCTGAATTTGCCTTAATCAAACAAGAAATCCTCCCCAAAATATGAAAACATCAAAATGTTTTGCTTTGACATCAATTTTTTTCATGTTGAAACTTCTGTTTTTCAATGTCTGAATTTAGAAGATAAAACAAAGCTGACCTGAAGCCACATTTTGTTTCCAGACAGCCAGAATGGTTTTTCTTTTATATATTATTATTCCTTTGTATTTTGATTTCTGAAAGATTGAAGTCAGAGATACTCGTCCTGTAGGTAACCATTCTGGTGATCGCACCAGTAGAGAAAAGACCTCTTTGAAAGTCTATTTGTATACAGGAAACCCTCACTTTTCACCAGTTTGGTATTCATGGTTGCTGAATGCTGAACCTGCTTCTTAGATCCACTTAAAGGAGCTCCTCGGGAGCTCCGCACTTGCCGCCACCGGGCTTCTGCTGCCGCTGCTGTGCTCCCGATGTCGCCAGAGCAGCTGTGCCACCCCCCACCCCCAGTTGCCAGGGATTTTACCATTTGTGGGGGATACGAGAACACATCCCCCACGAATGGTGAGGGTCACCTGTAATTCATTAGGGGTACCAGATTTTATTAACGGAGTTTCAGTTACATTATTAATTCAGGGGAAATAGTTGTAGGCAGTGAAACCTATGAAGATGCAGATGCCTTTAGTGGTGATTGTACTTTATGGAGCTCAGTGATAGATTTCTATATGAGTTTCTAATGTGAATCAAGTTCTCCTCTGTTCAATTTAACCTTATCTAGTAAGTCTGGGCTGTCCGACTTCTAAGCCCCGTGGGCCACATCAGCAGGGTCGGACCAAGTGAGCCACAGGCCACTGGGCCAGGTGCCTGTGTGGGCACTCCTTGGCACCCCTGCACATTGGTGTGATTTCCCTTCACACTGCAATGCATGCACCTGTGGGCATCCCCGCCACTGCTGTACTGGGAGTCCCCTCCCATCACTGCCTCGTGCAGGTGCAGTCTCCTGCTGTGTGCAGCCTGGACTCACGCTCAGCTCCCCCTGTTGTCGCACAGCCCTGCCCACTAGGACAATGGCAGGGAGCAACAACTGGAGGAAGGAAAGCAATACATCCAGAGTGATGAGGGGAGTGGCAGCTGGGTGAGAGCCTGGGGGGCCACAAGTTAACCGCTCACAGGCTGCAAGTGGCCCACGGGCAGCCAGTTGGACACCCCTGTACTAGGTTATACTCTACTTAGTGGTCAAATCACAAAGATCAGAGCTGGGTCATGCATGAAGCTGCTGAGAGTCCTGAAGTAGCCGCTCTGCTTCCCTGCCCCTTTCTCCACACATTTCTGCTTTATAGCCAGGCTCTGAAGTCAAAGGACGGTTTCAGCCAGTATACATTAAAGATCCCTTGTTTGATTAATGCTATGCTTGATTTATTTTTTTCTTTGCTATCAGCTGTGATTTTTTTTAAGACAAAAGAATACTATTTTCTATCTTTTATGAGACAGAACAAATTTCTGTAGATCCCTTGTTTGAATTGTAACAGACATGGGTCTGTGATGGGTGTATAAGATCTCAAATCCAATTAGTCCTTTATATATTTTCCCAAAGTGTCTTTGTAAAACTCATGGCAAGAAAACTATAGCTCAGGAAAATGTCTTTGTATTTTATCCTGCTACATAGGAAGTGTCCTTCACTACAGAGGGTTCATCTACTCATGCATTTGATGTGGCATCAGTTTACTCGGGAGTAAATTACTCGCAAGTAAATGATTCTGGGCACGCGTCTACATGTGCAGGGAAGTGGGAGCATCATTTCATAGTTTGTAGGGTCAGAAGGGACCTGAGCAGATCATCAAGTCCGACCCCCTGTCATGGCAGGAAAGAGTACTGAGGTCAAACGACCCCAGAAAGGTGTTAGTTCAGCCTCCTCTTAAAGACCCCCAAGGTAGGAGCCAGCACCACTTTGCTTGGAAGTTGGTTCCAGATCCTAGTCACCCTGACCGTGAAGTAGCGCCTCCTGATGTCTAGTCTGAATTTACCCTCTGCCAGCTTGTGACCATTATTTCTAGTCACTCCTGGTAGTGCTCAGG
>NW_017729000.1:9223068-9257674 GCF_001723915.1 Gavialis gangeticus | reverse complement strand
CTGTAGGTATGCTGCTGGTTCTTCCTCCCCAGTGCAGCACCTTGCACTTGTCAGTGTTGAAACCCATCCTGTTCTCATCTGCCCACCCCTGTAACCTGCCAATCTGCTTTTGCTTCCTGGGGCCCTGCAGTGGGACCCTGCTGCTCCTGGGGGGAGCTCCAGGCTCTGGCGGCAGCTGCCAGCAGTCGGCACCTCTCTTCAGTTGGGGGGTCCCAGGTGGTGGACACGGGCATAGGCATTGGCAAGAACAATGCCATCAGGGGTCCTCCACCGGCTTTCTGGGCCTCCACGCAGTTGTCCTTGTGCTGACAGGCCTGGGCAACTGCCTGCAGTGCCTAGTGCAGGGGCACAGCATGGGACTGACCGCCATGTGGTGGAGGCAGTGCCCTGCAACACCTTCAGGTTCTGGGCAGCTGCTGGGCATGGGCGGTGGGTAGGTGGAGCTGGCCCTGCTGGCCAGAAGCTGCCTGCAGTTGGGCCTGGGGGCTGGCAGGCCTGGCAGGAGGCTGCAGCAGCCTGCTGGCCTGGATGCCATGGGCCTGGCAGCTGTATGGCACTGCAGGGTACATTGCCCTGGAGTCACCTCAGGCTGCCTGCTGGTATGCCCCAGGGCTCAAAATGCCTGCAGGCTTTTAAAGACCTGAGGCAGGGGCTGCCATAGAGGCAGCTCAACTGTGGGGCAGGGGCAGCCTCAGGCCAGTCCCCTAGGGGCAGGGCTGACCTGGGAGCAAATTTGCTCCTGGGTCACACCTACACGTGCGTTACTGCACAGTAAGTATGCTATGGCGCGGTGAAGCATCTTGTGTAAACATGCCCGGAGAGAGGTAAATAGTGACAGTAACTATGGGAGAAAGACATCTCCAAAATTCATTGCAATCATATACATCTCTTGGGCACAGAACAATTGCAGCTGAAGTGTTTATCTTTAACTTTGGCGGGTGTGGGAATATTGGAGAGCAGTTTTGAGGGGTTTTCTTGTCAGATAAATGGAAAGTGAAAATTTTAAGTGGAAGCAAAATTTACATTTACAGTGGGCCTAATTTACATGAAGAGTCTATAAAGAAAATAGAAATGGAAAATAGAGATGATTGAGTAACACTTCTGTTAACTATTACAAGAGACTTTGACTTTGGAATCAGAATTTGTTCCCTCTACTCCCATAACGTAGTGCTTGAAATGAGTGCAAGCTCTGAATGAATATTAGAAGATGGTACAGAGCATAGATATATGCAGTAATTATTTACTTGGATGTTTTTAATTTTGGGACTAGTTTTTAGCATGACTAGCTGAGTAATTCCAAACATCACCACCCAGCCTCAGCTACATTGATCTTGAGCATTTCAACTTCAAGATCTCCACCTTTTGTTAGACTGTATGCATTCATTTCAGGCGCATGGATTGAGTGACCTGGCCCTTTTTTCCCCTGTCACTCCTATAGGGTAACTCTGTTTCGTGATATTTATTGTACCTACAACATGCACAAATGTGTGTTGTTCAGCTGTTTATCTCCTAAAGCATTTTCTTAGCTAAAAAGTTCAACAAAGCAGAGAAACCCAGAAGAGAAAAGAGTTAGACGCTTCCTGGTATTCAGTTGCTCAAGGTTTCTGAATTATAGATAATTCATCAGGAATGGCATTCTGCAGCTTCCTGTTTATCCTGTTAAGTTAAAGAACATAGCATCTCATGAAAAAGTGCAGCTTTGATTCAGGAAAGCAGCAGAGCCAAGCTCAAGTGATATCACAGTTGTCCCTCCACAGACTAAAATTAAATTCAGTCAGTGAGTAGATCCCAAAGGGGGGATAATGGGTGGGGTTTTGCATTTTGGGGAGGTTTTTTGGGGGAGGGAGTGGGAGAGGGAGGCATGAAACTGGAATCAGACAGACATGAGGTCATACCAATGCAGTGGACTCCTCAAGGTCTGGGCACTGTAAATTTTTTCTTAAAATGTTTGCTCTGTAGAAAAAGAAAATAAGATATTCTTGCTTGCGTTATAGGGGTGTTTCAATAGGTGTGGAGTGGAAATGAAATGCTCAGACACATGAATTCTTAGTTTAAGAGCATGTCCTGATGAACCTAAGCAATGGACACCATTACTTGCCCATTCTCTCATAGTCCTGAATCTGAGCAACCTTCTTCATAATCTAATCGGTTTATGATGTTACATCCAATGAAGAAATACCTGCTGTAGAGGCTAGCTTTTGAAAATGTAACCCTTGTAGTCGATGGAAAAAAATAAACTGAACAGGAAACATGCCCTCCATAAATAATGTATTAAGAAACTAGATAACTGAGTAACAACATAACTTCTCAGACTAGCAGTTATCAACCTTGAAGACTCAAGACATCCCTCGATAGTCTCACGGCATCCTTCATTAGACTCCAGGCACACATTGGAAAATACCAGCTCTTAGTTTATGCTTGTTTTTTTGACTACGGGAAAAATACAGAGCAATTCTTCTGCTGCAGAGCACTCAAAGACTCCAACAGGTCAGGATGTTTTTATCATTGTGGCTTCCTGTCCAAAATCTCGGGTATACCTGATCTCCTGCCCCTCTGCCCCATCCCACTTCTGGTAGTAGAAAGCATCTCTGCCCAGGGCACCAACAAAATTGCTAGTTACACTTCAGGGAGTAGTACACGTATGTTGGCAAAAATATGAACTGCATGCAGGCACACAGAGGCAAAGAAAAAACTGACTGCATAACCCTGCAAGAAAGGGAAGAGAGCTTTATGTACAGAGCGCTGGTTGGAAATACAGACTTGGAATACTGACCATGGTAACTGTCTCCTGATTCCTTGGGGGAAGAGGTCTTTGCTTCCATTCTTTGTAGATAAACAGGACTATATCAGAGAAATCCAGGACTGTTACCAGTTTCTATTCCTGATTTAAAAAAAAAAACAACAACCAGCAAGATGCCAGATTTTGATAACTAGCACTTAGGCCAAAAGAGAGAACATTAGCGTTTGCTACTATCATACTCAAGTGCTTTACAGACACTCAGTCTTTTCTCCATACTGCATTTCTGTGAGCTGCGCAGGTGTGCAGGTCATTGAGACACGAAGGCCCTACCTGCACATCTGTAACATCTCTCAGAGCAGAACTGAGACATCTTGAGCCCCAACTTCTCAACCACGAAACCATCCTTTAAAAGATGTCAGTAAATATTTGGGTTATTCAAGTGACAAACCTAACTTTAAAAGGGAACTTAAAATGCTGTGTTTTTTATTGATCATTCCTTTAATTCCCAAAGGCTTCTGGGTTTGCTGTTCATTGCTGCTCTGTCTTTCCATTTCTACCTTAGTTCTGTTGCTATTCTGCCCTGCATGCATTATCAATAAACACATCCAGGAAGTATCCTTTTTTGTTTTTTCCTGAATGGTAGACTAGGTTGTGATGCTACATATAGCATCTCTTTGAGTTGCTTTGTTTCCTAGCTACATGTGTGTGCATGCATGTGTGTATTCATTCCTCCCAGACTTTACGTATGCTGCTTAAACAGCTACATTGGCAAGATCCGTCTGCGGCCAATTTTGCAGTCTTTTTGTGAGCATAATGTTCAGGCCAAGCACATCCCTGGTGAAAGCACCAGATTTACAGCTGGGATGAACCCAGTGTTTTAAGTTCAGTGGGAATTGGTTCTGAATAAGAAGTTCAGTATTGCAGAAGATGAGAATAACTGGCCACTGTTTCACGTGGAGTTGCTCACATGCTTTAAAGGGTAGTGCATGCCTGCGCTTCTGCCGGTATTGAAGCCTGTTTTGAAAATACAATTATCAGTCTACCTTAAAAACGTTACGTTAATTAGATATGCACTGCAAATAACACTTCTGATGTGGTTCATCTCTGGAGACAAATTCTTCCAACCAGGATGCATTACATAAACACATATCAAGGAGTGGGATTCCATAAGACAGAAACAAATTATGTTCTTAATGCCTTGGTAATTACGATAACTTCTCCTGCTAAAGTATTTATTTGAGACTTCTCTCTCACTCGCCCACTCTGTCTCCCCTGCCCCCCTTCTCATTACTACTTGTTTAATGCCAGTCACTGCGACTTCCTACATATGGGTACACTCAGGTCATCGTGCATTGAAATGCCTGAGTGTGTAGCCTGGGTAACTAAGCTGAATGCTGTTGAGATGCAAAAGGTTACAGGAAAAGTTCCAAAGGGCTGGGGCGACATCTGAAGTCCATTCTGCTGTAATATTTTACCATGGACCCACCAGCTCACCTCCAAGGTCCCTGCATCACACTGATGCACACAGAATCCACATGGAGCAAAGCTTCAGGCAATGGAGAAGTATATTTCCTACACAGACTGTTGAATCCTGCCCTTCTACCTCTACAGAGGAGAGAGCCGCACCTTTTCAGAGATGTTAGATGTTATGGGCTGGAAGGGACCTTACAAGATCATCAGGTCCAGCCCCACAGTTGGGACCAGCCCCCCTCATTGGGTCCAGCCCCCCACTGCCACCGGTCTCTCTGCACCAATGAAAGAAGGGGACAGATGTGCTTTTCTCTGCAATGAGTGAACAACCTGCTCTAGTCTTTGTTTGCCCTGACTGGCAATCTCCAGTGACTTCCTTTGGCACAAAGCTGTATTTCTGTCTCACAAGGAGTCTCTGAAAAAGTTTGATATGTGACTTCATTTGAGATTTGTGATGCCTTGGCTTCCAGTCATCCATTTTCGCAACTACACTCAGAAATAACTGCTCTTAAAGAAAAGTTAACCAAATTCTGCATTTAAAAAAAGCCCGTTGACAGACAAGCTGGTTTGATGTGCCAGTCCTGTCAATAGCATATAACAGTAGAGATGGGGGAAAGCAACAGCTTGGTGATGGTACAGATGGACAGGTTACTGGGCCCCTTCTTATTTTCTACATTGCCGAGAAACATATAATGTCATTTATAGTGTTGTGGATTCGGGACTTGCTATACATAAAATGTTGTCTTCTATTCCAGGTGGGTGGTGATTGGTGGGTCACAGCTACACTGCCATTAAGCTTTACCAAATATTAGAAATTCTGATTATAATTAATCACTCTCCTAGGACTTAATGCTGCAAAGCGCTGAAGATCTTCCATGAAGTGCTAAGTGCCCTTAACTCCCACTGAAGCCAGTGGGAATTGAAAATGTTTAGTTGCCTCGTGGGAGCCTGTATAGCTCTGATTCTGTCTGCCAAGTTATGAAGTATTGAAACTTTTCCATATTCATAGTTATAATCAACTTTTTGGCATCAACAGGCATCAAGGAACAGATTTTTAGGCGTTGCCCTCTGTTTTTTCAAACACAAATTGATACCTTGTGCATGTTTTCAAAGAGCGGTTATTTGGGGGAGTATCGAGAGAAAAAAAGCCGATTTTGGGGGCAGTTTGCTTAATCTGTATTCATCTAAATATTGCTCTTGAACCAAAGTTCAACTCATATTATTCGTTATTCTAGATGGCGTACTGTAGTTTGCTATTCTCAGTCTCTTCAAAGTGTAATTTAATTATGCCTATATATATGTGAATGAAATATAACTTCCTTTCTTACTTGATTAATAATTTGGGATCATATGGTGTTGATTCCAATAAAATCCTGGCTCTCTTCTTTTTGAAAACAGCAGTCAACTAGGCTTTGTCCCAGTTTGCGTTTCTTGCTAGGGTTAATTGAATCAGTGCTACAAGCCCCTTGGGATTATAGGTGTTACTGGTACATTGGGACTAGGGTGAATGGTACCACAGTGTACTATTGTCTTCACCATGTGGAACAGAGCATCAGCTAGTTCATGCTGTGTCTAATTTCTGTGGATGCAACCTGCTGAGCTGCGTGAGCAGAGTAAGGGGGGGACCAGGCCCCCGGCTGGCACGTATCACCAGTTTCATCGTTCTTTGTTTTCTAACGCACATGTGCAGTAGTTGAATTCTCCCCATCATGGAGCTCATCACCTCATTTGCAAACCTTCTCTGACATACAGATGAGGTAGAAGGCAGGGTAGATTTGCACCTTATAGACTAAACAAAGTATGTATGTATGTATGTATCTATGCATGTATATAGCCCAAGCTTTTGTGGGCTGAAGCTCACTTCATCAGATGCGACTTTCAGGCCATGAAAGCTTGTGGTTTATTTGTCTGTCTGTATTACTTCAGCTAGACCATAAGGTGCAAATCTATCTTGCCTCCTACTTGACTTCAGACTAGCACAGCAAACTACATCTCTCTAGTCACAGAGGTAAGAGCCAGGGGTTAACAGATGCCAGTTGACTTGTTCTATTGATCTCACCAGGTTGGGTAAAAGTCCCCATTCCACGGGGTGTGCTTCGACTCCAGCCTTCATAAAGTCCCTCACTGAGTGGAGCTTTTCAGTATGACGCCCCAGCCCTCTACATTTTTTGTGATGATGAGTCCCCACACTCTAATATCCAGGGGCTGAGCCATGGCTTCAGCACCCATTTCTCACCACAATTCATCCAGCGGAGTTCGAAAGGACACAAACGTCCTGCCATGCATCCCCCTCATGTAAGCCATGCAGATGTTTTGCATCTACATAGCCTTCTCCAAACAATCCAGCATTTAGTTGTATGAAATCCTGTAGCTTGGGACCTTTAGGTTACAATGGGAAAACAACACTACCATACCAGTTCACGCTGTCAGCATGGTTTGTTTCTTTGACCCAAGTGGAGGATTTTCCAGAAGACCCAAACTCTTTGTAGAGTGTCCTGACACCTCTGTTCTTTGTTCCAATTTGCAATAATATTTTTTACCCTCTCCCTCTGTTGAGTGGCAGTCATTAAAAACTAACATCCAGCTCTTGGTCTTCCAGTTGTTGCATCTCCCATGTCAGTCCATTTATAGGTTTTTACTAGTTCAGCCACTGTGACTACTATTGACCTCTTACTCCTTGGGCTCAGAGAAGAAATTAATGACTTTAGTTCTAATAGGTTACAACAGTGGATGAATAAAATGAACCAGACATATTTGTCATAACAGTATTACAGAATTTCCCCACATTCACCATCTATCCTTTAACAGGTCCATCTGCCCCAATATCCCTCAATGTAGCAATGCACTCTTAATCTTAGTTAGTATTTATATATAGAATAGTGTATGCTCAGTACTACGTAGAGAGTATTTTCTAATGATAATGCTAAAATAGAGAGCTCAATAATTTATGTGCAAGAGGATGCTGTCATTGAACGGTTGTACAGAAGTCATACAAATGTTACGGATCCTCCACCCACTTCTATTTCCTTAACTAAAAAGAGAGACTCCACCAATCAGAATAATTAAGGTGGCCATTTCACCCCAGTTCTTTGCAGTGGGACTAATATTATGCCATCTGCTCAAGATATGCTAGGGGAGCATGAGACTCCCTGACATTTCATTCTCATGGTGACAGAGCCAGCCTTCTAGAGATGGATGTTTGTCACACCATGCCATGTCATTTCTTTGAGAGAAGGGCCTCTGTTGCAGAGTGAAAAAATGTAAAATGAGTGGAGTGGAACAAGTGTGTAATACCTTTGAACCCAAAGAGGCAGGAGGAACAAGAAATGATATGATAGACTGCTATCTCCAGTAAAAGGAAGGTTGCTGTTCTCTATACCATCACACGCATGCACACCAACACACCTCTTTTATTTGAAAGTGCTTCATGGCTTTAAAACTTGCAGTTTAATTTTTCTAAGTGGATAAAGAAAATGAATGTGTACTTTGGGTACCAATTATCTATGAATTTTCCATGTGTTAGATAAAGCTGTCCTGTGTGTCAAGAAATATAACCCTGCCTCTCTTTCACATGGCTGTTGTCAGCTCTGGGCACTCTTAGAGCTTTTTTAAAGCATTGCAGAATCAATATGAGAGCTGCTTTCACCAAGAAATCGGCCATCCAAAACACCAGTGGAACTTTTCTTTTTTCAGTAGCCAATAAAGATCCAAAAGTGTAGTCCTATGAGACCAGGAACAGGAAGTGTGAGGAGGGAGGCTATGAGTGGGGCCAGGAGACTTTTGCTTTGTTCACATAGAGTATTAACAGAAAATGGGTTTAAAAATTAAAAAGCATGATGCTCTAGGCATCCAGTTAGAAATCTCTTGGCCCTAGTTGTCCAGATTATGCCTACCTGAAAGGTTGTTTAGCACTGCCATGGTCTTAGAGCACTAAGATGGTAGCGCTCTCTTTTTTTCTTTCTTTAAACTGATGCATACAACCTGGCTAGAAGTCCTTTGGGTGTATCATTAAATTTAAAAAGCATGCACGTACATTAGTATAATTTATGCACAAGCATGGGAGCATCTTGGAAGAGGCAACAACTGGCAGTTTGACATTCTGGTTAGTCAGAGGCCTCATCATAATTCTACCCAAGTGGAGCTTGAAGTATAAAATCATTTCTAATTTTTCCAAGTATCTCTGTAAAATGTGGAACTGATTCTATTTCCTCTCCATTGCAATGCTTAATAAAAAAGACCATGCAGCCAGATGCATCAGCTGCAAAAACTTTTTAAATTGCTTCTTCATTGTATATGTATGGCTATACCTGACTGTAAAATATAATGGAAGTGGGGGGTTTCATGGATATGAGCCTGGTAAGACTCGAAAGAGCCAACCAGGCAACCGTCCAACCATTATAGTCTTAAATTATCACAATTATCCAGAGCTGTAAGAACTCATTCAGTTGGCAAAATCTCACATATACTCTGCATTTGCACAAGGAGTTTACTGAGCATTTGGTCTTGTTTTTTTTCCATTTATTACTCCCAAGATTTCATTTCATGGTGGCTCTGTTTCATAAGTGTTACTCAAAATAACTTCTGTTTTTCTGTGTTTGTTCCCTCACTGGCCGTCGGGGGTTGCAGCCTTTTTTTCTTTGCCATTTTTAACTAGCTTTTTTTTAATCGGCTCATCTTTCAGGGCAGGAAATTACTTGAACAAATACTTGCAGCACCAATGAAAAAGATACAGCTTCTCATTTGACCAGGAAGCTGACCCTGAAATACCAAATCACAGCAAAAAATATTTCTAGTTACCATTAGATAATGTAACATTACAGCCTATAGTAACAGAGGTCTAGGGCTACTTGTGTGGCATCACACAGTGGTCTTAGACACTTTAAAGAAGCCGAGAGGGTGATATAATACCACAGCATATAATATATTACATGCAGCATCTCTGCCTTCCACATTATGTACCTGGGGCCAAATTGTGGAAAGTATTTGGCTCCTGCAACTCAACTAACTTTTAAATAGAGCTCAACAAGCTCTCGTTCCTAATTTATACCTGCTAGGTCAGTGAGCAGGGGGTTTTCTGTTCGCATGGTCCTGATTCCTTCCCTCATAGAAAGGAAGTTCATTTGCACACAGGACTTGAGTCTGGAGGTCTGCTTTGTGAGACAGAGCAGGCTGGATACCTGGGTACGTAACAGGAAGGTCCAGATTTTCTTCCTTCCAGACCTGCGGGCGTCAGATAAATAAGATTGGGTGGGTGTCTTAGGTTATGTGTTTGGTCACTCTGGGGTCCTGCAGCAGTAGTAGCCACAGGAGCGATGCTATCATGAAGTTGAAGGGATGAAGGGGGCCGAGCTGGAGTAGAAGCACGGGGTCACCATGTGCTTGCCGATGTTCAAGTAAGACCTGTCACTTTTCTGGGGTGAGGGTGGATTTGAGTGAAGGCAAAGTGCTTTAACTGGGCCTTTGTTTGCCTTTTAGGATGTAAATAGACACGACAGACGAAAAGCACATATGGTCTTCAAGCACATATGGCGGAAATGTTGCTTGAGATTATGCAGTTTTGGGGCAGGGGATGGGTGGGGGGAGGAAACGTATGTGTATTCATCTCTAACTTCAACCTATGAAAAAATCATGCTTCTGTTTCAGAGCCACCTCCACGTAAACTCTGTGGTCATGGACCACGGAGTGTGGAGCTTCTCCCAGGCAGTGTCTCAGGGGTTTTGATTCACTACATAAATTATGCTCATTTGTGAGGCCCTGGTTTACTTGAATCGTATTTTAACTTACACTTAACCTTTGATTTATTGCTCAATATATTGCTAAATAAATGTAGTTATTTATTGATATTTTTAACCTGAGGAGCCATATAAAATCCACATATCTTGATCTTAGCATTTTTTTGCATTATGAGGCCCTAAAGTTGAAATTTCTCTGAGACATTTGGACTCCGGGATATTGGATGCGTAATCATCAATTAATAAATACAACTGAACAGCACACTAGATTGTTTGTTGCCCATGATCCTCAATTATTTGCTTTTTGTGTTCATTATTTATCACTCTCTCAATTTTCCCAGTTCTTTAAGACCGTAGGCTAATCAAAGTTCTGTTATGGACAGTTGAAATCACGATGGAAGTACACATGCCCAAACATCCCAGTCACTGAGTTCTGTCACATTAACTCTACTTATTTTGCTTTACAAAGTTTACTCAGAGGCTCAATAAGCCTCAAGATTGTGCTCTAATAATGCAGCAGTTCTCAACCTTTTTTGTACCAGGACCCATCTGTAAACATCAATGGCCAGTCCAAACCCAGTAAATAGTTTAAGTAGAAAACAGCCCCCTGGCCCTGCCAGTGCCCCTTGCTCCTGACCTCCTGTTCCCCCATCCCCAGGCCCCAGCTGCCCAGTGTGTGGGGCAGGCGGTGGGTGTGCGTGGCCAGAGGGGTGGGGCAGGGTTGGAGGTATGGCAGAGAGCTGGGGGGGGTGATGTTGGAGGTATGACGGAGCTGGGGGGGGCAATGTTGGAGGTATGACAGGGAGCTGGGGGGGTGCAGTGTTGGAAGTATGGCAGGGAGCTGGGCAGGGGGGCGGTGTTGGAGGTATGACAGGGAGCTGGGGGGGTGCAGTGTTGGAAGTATGGCAGGGAGCTGGGCAGGGGGGCGGTGTTGGAGGTATGACAGGGAGCTGGGGGGGTGCAGTGTTGGAAGTATGGCAGGGAGCTGGGCAGGGGGGCGGTGTTGGAGGTATGACAGGGAGCTGGGGGGGTGCAGTGTTGGAAGTATGGCAGGGAGCTGGGCAGGGGGGCGGTGTTGGAGGTATGACAGGGAGCTGGGGGGGTGCAGTGCTGGAGGTATGGTAGGGAGCCCAAGCAGCCCCTTGCAGGCTGGAACACTGCCAGCCTGCAAGGGAAACTCACGGTTGCCCACGTTTTTCTCCTTTAAAGGAGAATCGTTTTTTAAAGTTTGTTCGTGATTTTTTCACATATTCTTGCGACCCACTTTTGGGTCCCAACCCATGGGCTGAGAAATACTGCTCTAATGAGCACATGCATGCTGCAGTGCTTTTCTGAGATTAGGTCAGTGATTATATTTCCTCAGTCTGCCAATCTGCACATCAAAAGAGATTGTTTTGTTTAAATACTCCAGCTACCAATATTAATTTAACTGAATAGGTAAAAAAAAAAAAAAAAAAATCCCACAGGCAAGTCATTTCTTTAAACTACTTTGAGGATTATATTTAAGCCACCGTAGCACTATTTGTGTTTAAGGCTACATCAGCAACTCTTTCAGCAGAGCATCCCCAACTGAAAAGCAGAGGAGATTAAAGGAGAAGAAAATGTTTATTAACACTAACTATGGACATCTAATATGTCCCTGTTTAATCCAGTGAATCCAAAATAACTGGCACATGGTTTGCACTGCAGATGGGCTAACTGTTACACACATGTGGTTGTAAGTATTTGCTACATAACTCCTTGATTTTAACTTGCTGGATGGCCAGATTCTGGGAATGTGGAGAGAAAGCAGTCCTTATGCACTAGATGAGGGGTGGGCAAAATGCGGCTTGCCAGGCAAGTCTGTCCAGCCCGCAGGTCCCCTAAAAATTTTAGAAAATTAATATCTAGCTGCCCCTGGCTGCCTGTCATGCGGCCCTTGATGGCTTGCCAAAAGTCAGGAAGCGGCCCTCCGTCCAAAATAATTGCCTGCCCCTGCACTAGATTGAGATGCAGTAACCATTGTGAGGCGGTACTCATGGTGAGGTGCAGTAACCACTCACATTTCGTGACTGTGGAAGAAGCATGAAATTTTTGTCCTGGAGTTTAAAGCCCTCCAAGGAGGCAAGGGATTACCTGTTTCTATTAAAATAATTCTGAACAAATGTTCTGAATTATGGGCAGTACTGTCCAAATGACACAAGCACTCATTAGCTTTCCTCCTCTCTTCAGCTGCTCATTTTGAGTTTTTCACAATCATTGTGACAGTGAGGAGAAATCCTTGTGATGCTCAGTGACATCATCTTGCTGCATGGATTTCCTTTGAGATAGTAAAGGAGACCACACATTCACTTGAATGAAACTAGACCCTCTTGCAACGGCCTGTGCCAGATGCATCAGAAAAAAGTGAAAGCTCCCAGCAGGTAGAGAGTGGGTAATATGAGAGTAGAGAGGAAGTTTGATGGGGTCATAGCAGTCCGTGTTGCTGAGGAGATATGTTGCTGAGAAGCATCTGTTAGTTTGCCACCCTAGAGAAAGCTGTAGAGCAAACCCTTAATTTTGGTGATAATAGTGGTGCTCTTTAATGGCATCGGTGCCTTTTCCTAGTTGCATGCTTCCTGTTTCCTAATTTTTCTGCATTTGTTACGACTGCCTTAACAAAGGCACCAGAGTTGTCAGTTCAGAATAGAAACGAGAACCAGAGAGGCAGTTTGGAAACTGTATATCCTACATCTGAACAAAGGCTCAAGAGCATGACTTGTGGTATGTATGGTTCATTACTTTTTACACCTGCAGCCTTTCCCCAATGCTGTATCATTTTTGTAAACACAGAGTTGGGTCCTTAAATGCTTCCAGCACCTTCAATGCCAGTGTACAAGCATACACACGGTTGTCCTGGTGGCTGTGTCTATTGCCATATTTTGTTGATTGTATTGATCCAGAGACAAAGCTAGAATTTTCTTGGAGGCTTGAATTTTGTCACTGTGGGTGCACCTACACATTCAGTTAGTGTGGCGTGATAAACTCTGGTGCAGCTCACACTGGACTTAATGGCTCCCAGGCACAGTGTCTACATGTGCATCCAGGAGCGCAGCAGTTTAAACTGGAGTGGAGCAGCCCTAGGCTGGCAACAGGCTTGGGGGATCAGCCCTGAGCTCTGGGGCACAGCATTGGATGGTGGAGGGGCTAGCTGGGGCATGAGTGTCCAAAGAGCAGAGCTGTGTGGCTAGGCAGCTGGCAAGGGTCTGGCCCCCTGCTGCCTGGGCTGACTGGGCACAATTTATGCCTTCGCTAGTGTTTATATGAGCATTTAGGTGCAGTTATTGTTGCCACCATAATATACTACTGTCCCCAACAGTAATATCTTATGGCAGTGAAAATTATTTTGCTGTGGTCTAATAGCTTTGCACATGTAGACTGTGATGCTTTACACTTCAGCAAATTAGTCTACTGCACAGTTAAGCACACATGTAGATGCACCCAGTAGTACTATTTAATAGACACTTTTACAGCATTGCAAACTTGCATATTTTGACAAAGAAGATAATCAGAAATTTTTGAAGTGGTAACATGGGAGTGGACAAGGCCAGTGAATCATGCTCACTGTGAATAAAAACATGAATGCCTGGATCAGACCTCAGCAGAGTGAAGACAAGCTAAATGCATTTCACAAGATCTTGTTATGAGGTAATTTGTGCTCATGAAGTGCTGGGCTCAGTCTCAGTGTTTGGGCACCTGCCTGATCTCAGATATGGTATGAAATAAGAAAAGAACTAGAGATGCCACAATTCTTGTTCCAGCTCAGTAAAGTATTTTGTCACTAATAATATCCTGAGGAAAACCCTTTTATGTTCTGTAGGTGGACTTTAGTATGACCAAAGAAGACATTGCCCCACAGCATCAGACTCAAGGTTGATAGCAGATCTCTCCAGTGCTGGGAAAAGTCTTTGGGAGTTATGTGCATTCCTCTCGATCATGCACGCAACGTAGATCAAACTCAGAAATCTCTGTCATCAATGCTTTGCTGAATCTGAGTTTCATCATGTCAGGATCTCATGGAAACTAAGGATACAGCTCAGTTTGATTTACAGTAAGCAGCTAGGCACATTAAATTGCTGGGTTCTCTCCAAGCTAACACAATCAAATTAATTTATATTGATTCCTATTCAGAGTGTCAGCACAGGTTCTAGGTCCTACCTCAGTCCCACTTCAGGCTTGTTTTAAGAATTTAAGAGGGCACTCCACACAGGGTTGAATTTTGCCCTAATAATGCAATCAGTTGTTGTATGTCTCTTTCCCATATAGGCAGACAAGGTTCTTTGGGTAAATCCGATATCTTTTATTAGACCAACTCACATAGTGGGAAAAAATTCTTTGGCTGCTTTACCACTCCATCCAGGAACAGCACAGACCATCCTGCAGATGCTTCCTCAGCCTGACAAAGGGTATTTGTGCCCAAAAGTTTGCTAAGAAGAGTTTTTGCAATTATCTGAGTTAGTCTAATAAAAGATATCGGATTTACCCAAAAAAACCTTGTCTGCCTATGTCCTTAGACCAACACGGCTACAACCTACACCTCTGTCGTATATACAAGCTCACTTACAGTTCCACCTTTACCATCTCCTCTCTCTCCGTCTTTTTCTCCCTTCTGTTCTGCCACTCTGCTGGTACTTCTATGGGGAGCAGAAAAAAATGACTTTAAATGGTATGTAGTCCTTAATTGTTTTTTCTCACTTGTTCTTTTGAACTCCTGGAAACCTGTCAACATTTGTAGTAGTGGGATGGCACTGAAAGGAGAAGAGGTCTCTGGAAGTGCCCATAGATGCTTTGCTGAGGTTTTCTCTCCAGCTGCTAATGTGCATCATTACAGTGTTCCTCTGCTTCAGACCAAGGTAGTTTCAAAGCATGTTTTATTAGAATAATCTCTCCCATTGGCCTTATGTCTTTTCCTGCAGTTCATTTGTATTCTGTCAGTGGCAGAACTTGCGGTTATTGTCTCTTACATTTGCAGAGCTGTCTTCCTAAGGAGTTAACAGGTTATCAGCTCTTGTAGTCATTTTTAATCATTGTGAAGAAACGTATCTTTCTAATAAGGCAAGTGATTAATTATCATGCCCTTTTTATCACTGTAAAGCCTGTCAGGGGTGTAGCGCCTTTCAATTATAACCTTTCAAGGTTTACTTTGGTAGAATCTAAATGTTCTGTGAGACAACCCTGTGGCTAGGAAGATTTTTTATTTTATCAACTATCATCATCGTCCTGCTTATTGTTACATTTATTTACAAATAAAAGAGCAAATATCCTTAATAGAAAATATGAGAAAATAACCAGAAATTCCAATCCAAATATTGAAGGAAAAGTTGACATTAGAAGCTTAATGGAAATGGAAAGGTATTATTCATTTATATGATCAGAGAACAAGAGCTTTCATAAGCCTGAAATAAATGAAATACCAATGTGAAATTAGGAATATGTTTTTCATTTATAGAGAGTTATGAAGCAGGATGCTTTTGTCTCTTCTTAATAGCTTCACTTCAGACTCAATTGTTATAGATGACTGCAGAGATGTAATGGAACTGAACAGCAGTGCAAGGGAAAAGAGGTGCTTGATAATCCAAATAAAAAGGAAAGAGTTGTTCACCCAGCGCCTGAATATCTGCCATCAGGAGGACCACATTGCATTCCCCATTGTAAATCAATATGAAGTCCACCAAAAGAACTGATGCAACACAGCAGCAAAACCTCCTGCATGGTGTCTTCCAAAACTTATGTTACAATCATCTATCACGTACACATCTCAGAAGATTACAGTGCATCCTGAAAGCAGTCTTTACACAAAGTGACATTTTTCATTGCCGCATTGGTAACCCTGATTTCAACTCTTTTAACCCTGTAACTAAAGACACTGCTGGATACTCTCTGTGTGCTAGTACAAGAAACTTCTAGTGGTCTTGAGGGCTTCTGCTTTGTCCCTCACACTTCCTGCTCTTCAGGTGCCTTTACTAGTACTCTACTTGACAAGCTGGTACAGTGGGAGCGTAGACTCATTTTTCCATATACACTTGCCCTCAATGGAAGGAAGAAACATGATCCTCAGGGTATTTGCCTAAACATTAAAAATATACCTGACAACACACATCTCTTCTAGCAGGAATTGAATTTTTGATGTTACTGATCATAATAAATTAAACTCATTCTATGTTTTGCTTAAACCATTTGTTTTTCTAAAAGGATTGGTTTGCAGCTTTGAAAACTATCTATATGTAAAACAAGGACATAAATAAAATAGAAAAAATGAATTCCTTTTTATTTTGTCAGCTTCCATAACATTTTGGACTCCTTTTATGAATTACTTTTCCCTGTCCAAACTTAAATAAGGAAAGGATTCTGAGCTATTCTGTTGAGAGAAAGGATGGTCTTCTCAGAGCTTTGTGACAGAGGGGGGTGGACATTTGAATTTTGAACCTGGTTTAAAGTGTGTGTTTTATGAACAGCCCTTTTTTTTTTTATAGGTTTGCAGCGTAAGCCCATCTCTAGTGTTAGATATGCCTGGTGTGCCATCCTCATGGTAGCATGAATTCTCTTTATAGAGCTTCAGTAAAATACATCCACTTCACTCTTTTTCCTAGAGCAA
Source organism: Gavialis gangeticus (assembly GCF_001723915.1). Classification (NCBI taxonomy): domain Eukaryota; kingdom Metazoa; phylum Chordata; order Crocodylia; family Gavialidae; genus Gavialis; species Gavialis gangeticus. Next base: position 9,241,119 of record NW_017729000.1, on the reverse strand, counting down.
GTGTCCAGCAGTATGTAATGGTATATAGCCTGAGATTCTATTGTTAAAGTACTGTTAATGTCATACAGTGGGTTGCTTCTTGATAGCACTTCTTTTCTTCAAGCACTCTCTGTTTTTTGTTGTGTTTTTTTTAATGTGGGTAGGTGTAATACATCAGGGTCCCAGGGGTGGCTGTGATGCCCCCTGCAGGCTCGGCAGCTGTGCCCCGCTCTGCTCCTAGGGTGCCTTCCCATCTCGTCTGCCATGCCTTGATGGAATAATGATAAATAGGGAGGCTGCCCATGGACTTCTGTGTAGCTTTGGTTTCACTGAACCCCCACTAGGGTTGCCAGCACCCTACTAGTCGTCATTAATCCTAGGCCCCTGGCTGGGCCTCTATAGTCAACTGTGCCTGGAAGGGCGCACAAAACCTTAAGGCTAATTGTGTGGCTCCGAATCCTCCCCTATACCATGCCCCATGCCTTGCAAGTGTTACTTGTAATCACGGTTGGGGCGCCAGCCTTCCTGGCCTCTGCCCCTTTAATCTGACAAGGCCTTCTAGCCTAGGCCCACTGTGTTGGACCTGGCTTTGAGGCTCTAGCTTGCATTTGTCTCTACCATCACTGGGCCCCTGCCTGCCAGGCCTCTGTGTGTCTGTGCCCCTCTCTGGCGCCGGGCCCCAGGCCTCTGTCTCTGTGCCTCGCACTATGCCTTCTCTGGGCTCAATACTCCCTGGAGCTTTGAGCCTGCCCCTGTCAGGGCTCAAGGTGGTTATGTGCCCTGTGAGCAATAATGGGACCTCTGTACAGCTCCCCTACAGTACCAGCCCAAACCACCAGTATAAACACCATGTTAACATAAGTCCCTGGGCTATAACATAACATAGCTCTCTGTCCCTTTAAGAAAGCAACCCTTTCTTCTCTAGTACAGCATTCCTCCTAGCCTAGGTACCTTGTGAGCTCCCTGAGCCTCACTGTTCCTGGAGGCAGCAAAGCAGTGGGCCCAGAATCCCTAAGCAGGTCTCCTGGACAGGAGCTCCTTCCCCTGCGGCAGCCAGAGAAGGACTCCCTTGCCAGCCTTAGGCTTATAAGTTCCCAGGGTCCTGCCTACATCCAGTCAGCTGACTGCTTGCAGGTGCCTGCTAATTATTCCATTAGCCTGTTGCTCTGATGACCTGCAGTTGCTGTACCCTGCCCAGCCTGCAGAGCTCCCTGGCTAGGCTGCTGCTTCTCCCGAAGGAACAGAGAACCTAGGGCTCTCTGTTACAGTAGGGATTTCCCCATAAAACCCCTCCGAATGTTAATGTTCCAGGAAATCTTTTTCCCTGGTGGTTTCTTCCTCACCCCCAGTGTTACCTGGTGGCCACTATAAAACTCATGGCTTGGCTGACACTGCAAGACACAGCGTATGCTCTCAAATTACTATGCAGTGACCATGTCTACACGAGATGCTGACTACGCGGTAGCCCAATACTACTGCACAGTAACATCGCACGGTAAAAACCATGATTCAACGCTACTGTGCAGTAGCATCACAAAAAAGGAGTTCGTCAGTAACTCAGGTTATAGCATAGTCATTTAGTACTTGTTTATACATGTACTACTTGAGTTTATACAAGTTCTATTTTGCTAATGCATGAGCGACTGGTGTCTCCTGAGTCACAGGGAGCACTTGCTCCCCACCCCCCCAACTGGACAGTCAGTGACTGGCAAGGGGGTCACCCTGCAGCCAATCCCTGCAGCCAATGTCGCTGGCACTTCCGGGTCCAGGTCGGCGGGATCAGTCACCACTGGGGGACCGCTTCTCCTGGCATAGTTTCCATCTGGCACTCTCAGGGGGGGCACCAGCACTGTTGCCTGCCCTCCCCACCCTGCCTGGGAACACTGGCTGACAGTGCTTACGTGCAGTACAATTAGTTTACTGCGCAGTAGCACTGGTTACTGTGCATTTAGTTAGTACTTGTTATTACAGGTACTAAACTTAATGTGCATTAACTATGGTGCATTAGAACACATGTAGACATGCCTGCTGTGTACAAAAAAAGTCCCTGTATATTTACCGAGATGTGACTAGAGCTCTGAACATGACACAGTAATCTTAGAGGGGATGCTACTTAACCTCCTCAGCTCTGCTAATTAATTACAAATGTACTGGCCATGTCTACACGAGACGCTGACTGCACAGTCATTTAGTACTTGTATAAACAAGTTCTATGTATAAACAAGTACTAAATGACTGTGCAGTAATGACTGCGCAGTCAGTCAGTCAGTGTCTCATGTAGATGCATCCAGTACATCTGTAATTAATCAGCAGAGCTGATGAGTTTAGGTAACATCCCCTCTAAGATTTACTGTGTCACATTCAGAGGTCTGTTCACATCTCTGTGAATACACAGGGAATTTTCTTGTACACAGCAGGCATGTCTACACATGCACTGATGTGCTGTAGTTACTGCGTATTAAATTTAGTATCTGTAATAACAGGCACTAATTGAATGCACAGTAACAGGCACTATGCCAGCCTGCACCTTTTTAGTGACGCTAATGCGCAGTAGACTAATTCTACTGTGCATTAGCACAATAGCACGGCTTTTGCTGTGATGCACTAATGTGCAGTAGAATTAGTCTACTGCACATTTAGCATCTCGTGTGGGCATGCCCATCATGGACAGAATAATCCTCTTTGTGTATAAGTATTAAATGACTGCGCAGTAGTGTCCCAGAACAGCTGCCTAGTGATGCTTATTGTGCAGTAGCTCATTACAACCGCACAGTAGCATTGCATCACAGTTCATCTCCAGTGCTTATGCAAGTACTAAATGACTGTGCAGTAACAACTACACAGTCAGTGTCTTGTGTAAATGTGACCTGTTAATCCCAGTGCTTCATGCGGTCAGTAGAGGCCACTGTACAATATTTCTAAAAGTGCCTATAAACTCACATCCAGAAATTTCCAGCCCCTACAAATCTAGGCAGTTGACCATATAATCTGGATAATTCATATTGATAGAGAGGTGTATCTTAATGGGCTGAGCATAGGACCAATAGTCATACATTCCAGAGTCCTCAGTTAACCTTTTATACCTTACTGCAGTAGCTAAGGCCAACTTTCTTGCTTTATTTTCTCCCCGTGGTAAAATGTGGGTAATAAAATTTTACAAGGGGTTTTGATTATTATCAATAAGTGTAAAATTTTTGAAGATGCTAATAACTTTAGTCTATATAAAATGAGAACAAGCAACCAGGCCTCACAGCTAAGTGTAAAAGTGCTGGTTGAGAATGGCATGGACATTTACAAGGTATAAAACTAGGATTCCTTTAGTACTTAGACTTACTGAGATCCTGTTCCTACAATATCCTTTAGGTGCCCTGTATCTAGGGAGAGATACAGAGTCAGATTTTAAGAACACATACAGGGCTGAACCCAAAAAATAACTGATGAATACATATATTGATATCTGTATACATAAATACTGACTTAATCCTGTATATAGAAGTCCCTTTTGGACTTTGATGTATGGATTTAAAATGATGCGCCTAATACCTATATGAAGAAACTGCTTCAACAATAGAATCATTGAATTGCAAGCATGGGATTGTAGGGACAAGAGCCTTCTAGTCCGAACCCCTGCACAAAGATTTGTAAAAACAAAATATGTGGGGATAAGTCCTCAAACATGCTTATCATTCCTCAAGATTTGGCTCTTTGTGTGCCCGTTGTGGTCAAAAGCATCACCATTGTGTCTCCATGTTTTGGTGTCCACATGAAATAATATAAAATGGAAAGTTGAAATGGTTTCTACATCTTACCCGAATCTTGGTATAAAAACATTTTTACATTGCTCAGGTCCAGTAAGTGTTTGAAATCAAGAGTGGTCAACTGAATGGAGTTTTCTGTTCAGCCAGTCGTCATTAATTATATTTTTTCTAATTCTAGAGATCTCTCTTTTTTAGAGGATAATTTTTTTTCATCCTTTTAATGGCATTTAACTGCAGTATGACAACTGAATGAATGAATTAATAATTAAAAAGGAGTTGAAAGTCTCTTGTCAAAAGCTGTAACAATATGCTGCTTTGTATTGCTTCAGGACATAACTTGGAAAAGCAAATACAAAAGACTTGCAAAGTTTGGGTGCCTATTCCCCACTTACTGACCATGCTCCCCCCTCCCCCCCCACCCCACTGGGATCCCCATTGCAACTACTAGTGCACAACCATAAAAATACCATCAAGTCAGGCACCGTTTGCAAAAAGTAACTTCTGCACTCTGATTAAATTTTCATATGGGTAATGAGAGCACCGTATTAATCTCATTAATAAAGTGTAATCTAATGGTAAAAAATTATGATGCAGATGAACATATTTCTTACCACACATAAAGTTCTAAAGTGCATGTCAGTTCTTCATAAATCCTAGGATTTTTAATTTTTAACTGAATCTGAACCTTTATGTTTCAGACAAAGTTATCCAGAATACTTAAAGCCTTTTCATGATGTATTTGAAATGCAAAATCCTGCAACGTATGATAGAAAGAAAATTATTGCAAGCATATTAATTAGGGCTAAGTCCTAGAAGGTGCTGACTGCATCAACTCAATTACTTTAGCTGGTGCTGGATGTTGTTAGAGTCCTTTCAAATTTGTTGGTGAGTTGCTTGGAATGGAAAGTTCAATTTATATTAATGAGGAAAATTGTTCTTTGTGCAGTACATCAAGATGATAAACTATATATTCATCGATTAGACTAAAGGTAGGAACATCGGAATTTAAAGGCTCTCAAAATAGCAGTCTATCTTTGTCTGCCAGTCAAATGGCAGTACTGTGCTTCTGCATTTGATGCCTGCTTTGCAAAGCAGCCAGCCTTTTAATGTTTCCCCTTTTCCAGCTTCTTCCCCCAATTACAGCTGTCACCGCATCCTTGCATCCAAGTTCTACCTTCCCATCATCATCACAGTTTCTTCCTGCCATTTTATCACTTTTCATTCTGGAGGCAGTGTAACAGACCTGCCTTCTTTATTCTTTCCCTTTTACTTTCTAATCAATCATTTTCTAAGATACTTGACTCACACAGATCTGGGAGTCGCTCACATTTTGAATGAGATTCAAGATCCATTTTTCTTATACATCAGGTGACCAACTTTTCCTACACATCAGACTAGAATAAAGTATATTGTATCTACAGTGTACACCGTAGTTACTATACTAACACTGTCAGCACAAATCTTAGACCCATATCAGAAAGCAGACACCATGTCATCTCCATTGGCTCTAGCTACTGTAATAAGGGTTTTTTTCTCTTGTTGACCTGCTACTAGACAGTCATTGTGATCATCTGGTTCCTTGAACTCTGCAACAATCAGGACCTGCATTCTGATGCAAACTTAAATTGTGTGTCAGATTCAGGGTAACTTTAGAAAGGTGGCCTAAGTCTGAGAATTAGCAAATGCAAATCAGGAAAGCATTCATTATGTAGTTTACTTTGCAACTAATTCATTCTAGCCTAGCACTAAGTATGAATTACTCAATATGTCAGAAATCAGAACTTGTGGTAGAGGTGAGATCTTTTATTAGACCAACTAGAGTTTTGGAAAGAGAAATGTCTTTAATTTCACAAGCACCCTTCTTCAGGCAGAGGAGAAAAGATTGTAAAAGTTCCCCCAGTTAGAAATGAAAGTTTATATTTCACAGGAGAGTTCAAGGTGTGGTAAAACCTCCTGTTTGGTATAGTTCCTTATATGCAGGTAAAAAAGTGTGCCAAACAAGAGATTTTACCACACCTTGAACTCTCCTGTGAAATATGAACTTTTATTTCCACCTGGGAGAACTTTTACAATCCTTCCTCCTCTGCCTGAAGAAGGGTGCTTGTGCCCGAAAGCTTGCAATTAAAGGCATTTTTTTGCAAAGATCTAGTTGGTCTAATAAAAGCTATCACCTCTACCAGGAGTTCTGATTCCTTTTGCCTCTAAACTAATATGGCTGCAACCTGGGTACCTGACTCAATATGTTAGGCCCATTTGTAAAGCTGTCAAAGTTAAGAGCTTTGTCAGCTGAGTAAAGGACAGCTGGGGCTTTCGGCCTCCTGAGCATTGCAAGAGGTACTGTGGGATTGTAGCTGGATTCCTCTGCTAAAATAACCAGACGTGCAATGCTTAACAGTGCTGATATTTAGATTGTTCTCTATTAAGTTAATATTCAAATGAGATGAATGCAAGCAGCTAGTTTTTGCACCTGAGCTATCTGTTTGCCAACTCAGGCAACATTATACCCATTACACTTGTTCACAGTTGGCAGGTTATTCAGTAGCAATATAATTAACTAAATTTCCCCAAGAAAGTGAAACACCAGGTTCTCCTATTAGTCAGTGTTTGCCTCTCATGACCCAGCTGTGACATTGCTCTTAAGAGTGAAGCATTTACAGTGCATTTTGTGTAAACAGGTTGTGCCAGATCAACAGAGAATTCATTTCTCCATGGCAATAGTGGACACAATACAGTACAAATTATAGAAATATATATCCTAGTGACAAGCAGATTTAGCATGTGGTCACTGCATTTGGCCTGTTTCATAGAGCAACTTGCTTTTCAGAAGTTTGATTGTGTACTGAATCCTCTGCTGCGTCATTTCATAGTTTCATAGTTGTTGGGGGCTGGAAGGGACATTACAGATCATTGGGTCCAGCCCCCTGCACTTGGGCAGGAAAGACTGCTGGGATTAGATAACCAAAGCAAGATGGACATCAAGACACTTTGAAGATCACCAGGGTAGATAACTGTACCACCTCTGGGGGGAGCCTGTTCCAAACCCTTAGCACTCAACTTGTAAAGAAGTTTTTCCTTATGTCTAGCCAGAAGCAATCTTCAATTGGCTTGTGCCCATTATTTCTTGTCTTCCACTGGGGGGCTTTGGTGAACAGATGCTCCCCCAGGCACTGATGTATGCCCTTGATATACTTATAGGCTGCCACCACGTCCCTTCTAAGTCTTCTCTTTTCAAGGCTGAACAGTCCCAAGCTTTTTAGCCTCTCCTCATATAACCTCATCTCTAGGCCTCTGATCGTGTGCATGGCCCTTCTTTGGACTCTCTCGAGCTTCTCCACATCCTTCCTAAAGTGTGGCACTCAAAACAAGATGCAGTACTCCAGCTGTGGTCTCACCAAGCCCTAGGAGAGAGGGAGGATGACAACCTTTGTCTTGCTCGAGATGCCTCGGTAGATGCATGCCAGTGTTTGATTAGCTCTGCCAGCTACAGCATCACACTGGTGGCTCATGTTCATTTTGTTGTCTATCATGACACCCAGGTCTCGTTCACATGTGGTGGTAGCAAGTGTAGTAAAGCAGAGCCTGTAAGTGTGTTGTGGATTATTTCTCCCCAGATGGAGCACTTTACATTTCTCTGCATTAAATGACATCAGGTTGAGGTCTGCCCACCTCGCGAGCCTGTCCAGGTCGGCCTGTACTGCCAGCTTGTCTTCGAGTGTGACCACATTCCCCCATAGTTTGGTGTTGTCAACATGCTTTGCTAGTTCATTTGTAATACCCAAATCCAAATCATTGATGAACATGTTGAAAAGGACTGGTCCAAGTACTGACCCCTGAAGGACGCCACTGGTCAACCTCAGCCACTAGTCACCCTCCAGTGCCACTGGTCACCCTCTGTGGTAAACACACCTTTCACCACACCAGAGGATGCCAGCTGGGGATGTCTCTGTGAACTGGAGTTGCTTGTTGGCAGAGATTTGCGTTAGGGAGTGGTGCAGACTGCAGTGAGAGGTCTTGAGGTTGGTTTGTGTAACCAAGCTGAATGGCGTAGGGAGTGGGAAGTACGTCAGTAAAACAGCATTAGAACCAATAAATAGCACTGTGCTGAAATATATATTATAATGTTTCACTTGCTGTTGTCAACCACCATGTAGTTCATGTGTGAGAGAGATGTGCTTGAGTCAGTGGACCCATTAATGGCGGGGCCCTTGAGAAGACTTGCTAATGTTACCTGTCCTAGTTATTCAAGTTCAGATGCTATAAAAGCAATCTCAGAGCCTTTGTGGTTTAAAAGAGTAATCCACCAAGAACGCACGTGGCATTCAGCATGTGAGGCCCTTTGTTCTTCACATAAGACAAAGTATTCTCTGGGGGCTATTTAATTAGCTGTTTTTTTGAATTGCATGCTAGAGATTTGCCTCCAGAATTTGGGTTATTCCTATGAGAAGAGTAGTTATTTCATCCTTGTTTCAGGATCACTACAGGCTGTCACACTCTTTGATGCTCAGTCACATTCTGTTTCATTGACTGTCCTGCTTTTGTTTCTCGTCCTTTTTAACTTGCTAACCCAGCTCAGCGTTCTTGCAGTAAGCTCCTGGGTTGCTTTCAGTGATACTGGGTAGAGGGGGAAAATGCCTTGTACCCTTCTCTCCCCTTTTTTTTGATGCACAAAACAGGTCTAAAGGTAGGTCTCCTTCCTCTTCTTTTTCTTCCTTTTCTTGTTCTTCCTTTTTACATGCCTTTTACATTTTCTTTTTACATTTGACGTGGGAATTAGGAGATTCGTGGGACTGGGCTAGGAGGATTCGCAGACTGAATTGAAGCATCAGAGGATTGCAACTTTAAAAAAAGATCTGTTCTCCAACTGTTAAAAAAAAAACCCTCACCAACAACAAGTTGTAAAAAGTCCATGAAAACAATCACTTACCATTTCAGTTATCCCACATTGACTCCTTGGTATGTGATGTGAGGCATTGCTAAAAGCTTCCTAGAGGAGTAGATTAATTAGTCCTCAATTTCCAGGGGTAAATAAAATGTTCAGACCATTTTAAGGTAAAATAAGCAAAGAAAAAAAGAAAAGGTTCCCAGTCCCAAATCTACTGTATTGTGATTCTCTTTCAAAGTCTCCTTTCACAGCCCAAGTTGCTGCTGCCTGCAGTGGCAGATTAAGATTTACTGGGGCCCTGGGCAAACAGAAAATTGGAGGTCCCCCACCAGGCGAGGGCAGGTTCCCTCTGCATGGGGCTGGGGCTGGGCCCGGGGCTGGGCCCATCTGGCCTCCTTGGCTTGTCCAGGGCGAGCCAGGGACATGAGCGCCTCTGAGGTGAAGGCCACCCCGGCCCCAACCCAGCCCTTCCACCCGGCAGGTGTTGCACAGCCGGGGCTGCAGTCCCCCAGTGTCACGGGATGAATCAGGCCCAGGGTCGGCTTAGTGAGGGGGGCACAAGCTCCTCCACCAACTGCCCGCCTGCCCCTCTGCTGACCCAGGTGGGACAGGATAGGGCTGTCCCATCCTGTCCCAGTGGTGCCGGTGCCAGCAACCACCCGCAGGTGTCAGGCAGCAGGAATGGGGGCTGCCCATGGGGCCTCCTGAGAACAGACTGCCTTGGGGAGCTGCAGCTGCCTGCAGGGAGCCCTGTGCTCCCCACCCCATCCTTTGGCCCTGGCCCTGGCCCTGGCCCTGGCCCTGGCCAGAGGGGAGAAGGCACGTGCTGTTCACCCCAGATGCTGGGGGCCATGCTGCCTCTGGCACCCCAGGGGGCCTTGATTGTCAGGGGCCCCTGGGGCTGGGCCCCATGGGCCCATGCATTAATCCACCCCTGGCTGCCTGCAACTATACTTCTGCTGTAAACGTTCCTCTACTGCCATCTCACCCCCTTCTTTATTCCCTTAATAACCTATGAAGGTTACTGATGCAGACACACACACGCACTCTTCTCAGCCAAAACATTCATGCAATCATTATGCTGTAATGGACCCTTAAGGATGGCTATTGCAGCAGATGAAATTCAGAACAGTCCTGAGTCTCCTCTGAGTTGATCATGTGTCCCCTGCCATTGCAAAATGCTGTATTATTTGGCCCATAACTTGGTGGTCTCATAATTTTCCTATGGCATACCTTGCTTATTAGCAGTATAGTTTCCTATACTGTACAGATACTGTATGGATGCTGTTAAAAACAGTCCTTTCAAGATCATGAACCTAAATGCATGTACTTCAGTGCTGTTCTCTCAAACGATAGCATAAAGAGAATAATTTTCCATATAATGATTCCCTCCTGCTGCCTTTATCACCAGCTCCCAGAGCTCCCTAGAAAAATAAGTCTTACACAGTCATTGGAATGAAATAAGAAAGCCATCCTCTTATTACAGTGTCATGTACTTCCAAAGAATCATTGTCTATAAAATATTACCAAATACACACACAGTAGCGAATGAGATCAGATACCGATCAAAACTCATTTGCACGCTTTCTCAGAAATACAGCTCTTACATTTAAGAGATGAAAGAAATTAACTTTTAACAAATGTTTTCCCCTTTATTTGCGTCTTAGATACCACGCCTTGTAGGGGTATCACATAAGTGATTGTGAGCCCCTTGCTTGCCCAGTTCTCCAGATCTCAAGACATAAATGAAGAACAAGTGATTGTGTAAATTGTTCAGGACTGTATCAGTTGATTTTCAAGCTATTCAGATTCAGTATTATAGGCAGGCAAAAAGCAGGCCCTAAATAACTGTACAGTATTTCTAAACTAAAATAAAATATTTTTAGAACAGAGAACTACAAGCTTTCGCTTTGCCCCATTTCTGTTCCTTGAAAAATTTTGTTTTCAAATTTTATTAAAAATAAAAGGGGCTAGGCAAACAATGATTGACCAAAGCACCCCAGGGGAAAACCAGGAGCAATGGTCATAAACTCCTAGAGCAAGGTTTCAGGTTGGATATAAAGAAAAACTGTTTCATGGTTCATGTGACCAGACTCTGGAATAAACTCCTAGCAGGGATGGTGCAGGCACCTACCCTGGAGATCTTCAAAAGGAGATTGGACACACACGTTGCTGGGCTAATTTGTCCCCTGCGGTCTTTCATGTCTGGAGCAGGGGGTCTGGGCTCGATGATCTCACAAGGTCCCTTCCAGCTCTAAACTTCTATGAATCTGTGAAAATGATCATCTTCTCTTGCCTTTTTGAACATATCAAATTCTTTGGAAGTATCCTGCAGTAAATTTTAATCCCACATCCATATTAGAGACAGGCAAAACCTCTTTTACCCCTTTTCTTTCATGAACGTGGCGTGCTGCAAGATGTATTCATTTACAATACCAAGCCACCCACAGAAAGATGTGTAACACTACTTCTATGCAGTATTACATATAACACAATTGTTAGGCTGCCTATACACATAATGATTTTCACCATTTATAGAGTTCTGAAGCCATCACTGAATACACGTGGGCAACTTTACAATGTTTTTTAAATGGCGGAAGTCACCTTAATTAAACCTTATTTTATATGTTTTAAATGTAAGGCAAACTGAGGTAATGCATCTCAACCTGCTTAGTTCACCTTTTTTGCATGAGTATTTAACAAGGGCTTTTCTAAGTGGTCATTACTAATTACTACCACCATGTGTATCTAGCTAGCTCTGGAGCCTGGTATCAGCATGCCTCAAAGCAATCTGCTTTGTGTAGTTTAAAAAATACAAAACAAAAATAAATTATCACCTTTGTTGGTGTTGTTTGTTATTTACTCAACACGCACCTCCTGGGGTAAAGAGGGGGTTCAGATCACATTTGGGGGGTATGTCCAGATGCGCGCACATGTGCAGTTTGCAGTTTTGACCCATCCCAGTGTCAAAAAACCCACATGTGAAAACATCAGGGTGGTGCATGTGGCAGCAGTGTGCACCACCCAAAACTGGGGCCTGGCTGGCTGGAGCCACACTCTGGCCGCCAGCCAGGCTCCATGCACCAGATCACCTCTGCTGGAACCCCAAGAGACCCCCAGGACCCCAGGTGCTGTCCCCAGCCTCCCCTACCGCACCCAGGGCAACTTGCTGCACGCTAGAGCATGCATGAACAGACATTCCCTGGGGACGAGTAGCAGCAGCACAACTATGTGCCACTGCTATTTGTCCTTGGGGAAATACATGTGCACGCTTGTTTGGGTGCACCCAGGCTGCATTATGCAGCATCCAGTGGCCCCTGCCTCCTACTCTGCAGATCTATAGCAAGAAACAAAACTCACACCAAGCAGGGGAACATCTATTAAGTTGTAAGGCCCTATACCTAAAGCACTTTAAATAAAGTGCAAAAGTTACATCTGGAAATGCCTGTCCTGCACATGTATAGCCAGGCACCCTTAGCTACCAAGCCAGGGATGATCCTGCCATGAGCAAAGGTTTTGACTTCCTGAGGTCCATTCCAGCTCTACTATTTTTTGACTCTGTGATAAGTGGCAAATCTCTGGAGTGTACAGTTGTAGTATAATTCAAGGTGCTACAGTAAAACATATGCACTCCAATACTATGCTTCTATTTGCTATATAACGTGTTAGATATCCTGGGATATCATTTTGAAGCCATGGGCATAATGTAGCCAGGGTACCTTACCCCCGGTGCAGCACCTTGCACTTATCCTTGTTAAATTTCATCCTGTTTGGATCTTCCTGCTTCCCCAGTCTATCCAAATCCACCTGGATTTGCTCCCTGCCTTCCAGTGTGTTTACTGTACCTCATAGTTTGGTGTCATCTGCGAATTTGGACAGAGTGCTTTCACCCCCCTCAACCAAATCACTGATGAACATATTGAACAGCATTGGTCCAAGACAGAGCCCTGGGGAACACCACTGCCCACATCTCTCCAGGGAGAAACCGCCCCATCCACCACCACTCTCTGGGTGTGTCCCATAAGCCAGTTTTTCACCCACCTGACTGTGAAAAAATCCACATCACAGCTACTCAGTTTGCTTGGGTGTGTCATTGTGTGGAAAGCCTTTTAAAGTCCAAGTAGATAATATCTACCTCCACCCCTACATCTAAGCACTTTGTGACCTGGTCATAAAAAGAAACCATGTTAGTCAGGCAGGATCTGCTGGTTTCCCCTTAACATGGTATTACCTCCTGGCCCCCCACAAATGCGATCCTTTGTGATTTTTTTCTAAGGTCTTGTCAAGAGTAGAGGTGAGGCTAACTGGCCTATAATTCCCGGGGTCCTCCTTCCTCCCCTTCTTGAAAATAGGGACCACATTGGCCCTTTTCCGGTCTTCTGGGACCTGTCCTGAGTGCCCTGAGTGCTCAAACAGATGCGCCAGTGGTTTCGCTCTGACACCAACCAATTCCTTTAGTACCCTTGGGCCCGCCGACTTAAATATGTCCAACCCCTCCAAGTGCCCCTTCACTAGGTCAGCGCTGACCATACATGGATTGGTATTTCTCTCACACCAGACTAAAGTCTTATTGGGAAACATGTTTGTATGCATGTCCAGGAATACAGATGCAAAGAAGTTATTTAAAAGCTCCGCTTTATCCATCCTGTTTTTGCGAGTTGCCCTAGACCATTCTGTAGAGGCCCTGTTACCCTGCACCACCTTCTTGCTCCCTATGTACTTAAAGAAGGACTTTTTGTTACTCTTAATCTTTGTTGCCAACTTGAGTTCAGTATCTGCTTTGGCCTTCCTCGCTGCTTCCGTGCAAGCACGAGCCAAGCAGGTATACTGTTCCTTGGTGGCCGTCCCCTGTTTCCACATCCTGTAAGCCTCTCTTTTAAGAGTGCAGTGAATCGAGCTCTTCCTAGTGTTTGCCTTTCCCCAGTTTTTTCCCACAGTCGGCATTGTCATACATAGACGTCGCTGGTGGCAGAATACACGTTAAAGTGCAGGTGATCTACCATGGCCAAAACACAACAAATGTTTGCCTGGTGGCTGAATTGATTTTTTTTCTTTCTGTTTGGTTTTATTTTTCTGGATCGATAGAATATGGATGTTTTAATCCTCCATGAAAGCAAACTCTCCATTTAAGTGTGCAGTGTTTTTTTCTCCCTCCTTTGGTTGCTCCTCCTTGGCTGTATCTTGTGATTCACCCTGTAAGGCCAGTTTAAAAGTCAACAGGGAAATTTCTGGTCCCGTTCACATGCCAAATTCTTATGGATTTCAGTGGGCCAGGATGTAATCCATACTTCCACTGTAATAAATGGAAGTATGGATATTTGTGGATTTAATAGTTCTCTGTTTCAGGGATTTAATCCTTTCCATATGGCAGTAGCTATGTAGAGGTGTTAAGATGTGCATTTGATTTTGCAAGTGTTGTTAGCGGGAGTTTTGGGGTCTTCAGAATTTTATGGGATCAGAAAGTACAGGCTGTAATCCACTGCAGTTTTAAAAAGGTTGAAAACCTATTTGGGGTGATCTGCGCGGAAGTTTATCATCCCAAAATCAAACATTTCACAACCACTAAACATGATCAGCACTCCTCACTATGAATAGTTATAAAGCTGCAGGATGCCCTTCCAGTCTATTTTCTTTCTTAGTCTGCATTTAAATGGCAGAAGTTGGTGAAGCCATTATAGCCCGGCCTTGTGGCTGCTTTTTCCTCTTCTGTAGTTCCAGATGATATGAAAACAACACCTGAAAGAAGCGGTTTAGTGATGTAAACTGTAGACACAGTAACAAATCACCACTTGCAGTGCACGCTGAGTTTCAAAATCATCCCCTCAGCCTGGGAGACTGCTAAATTAATTAGCTTGATACAAAACTTCAAAGGGAGGATAATGAGACAGTCCACTGAAAAGAGGAAATATGAATCTCTCTTCTGAAACAATGATGCTGATACTTCATTGCTGTGTTGTTTTGAAATGTTTGTCAACCTTAAAGGAAAAAAAACCACAAGCATTAACATCTGTGCATAGCTGCCTCCAGGTTGAAAGTATCGACTCCCAATAATACAGAAGCTGTACCCTCACAATTGGTCATATCCCCACATATACTTCTAAGATGAAGGATATAATTATGCTTACTAAATGCCTTTTGCCCTCGTTGGCTATTCGCCGCACACTAAAATCACCTGATATTGTAATCATCCTTCAGAGAAAAAAACAAATCAAGGAGATTTGTGGGCTATTTTAAAAACTATAGGGCATGAAATTGATACTGTATGAGGAACAGAGGAAGGAATCCCCTCATTAGGTCCTGCATGCTGGAGCAAAACCTATTGCTAGTGTTTCGTCTGAGTTCTTTCAATGTGTTTTCATAGCGCATTAATGGTATGCATCCACTTGGAATAATGCATTTAAAAGATACATTTCCTTTAATTATGTTTAATGAATTTCTTCACTTTGTGTATACTTACATAACATTGTAGGCTTAAAAATGAAATAGTCCGACCTGAAACAGTAAACCCAAAACCCCATTCCTATACTTTAGACCTTAAAGTAATGACTTTTTATTTTGTGATTCATGATTTTCTGGTATCGAACAACACATTTGGCTCCATGGAGAGGACCTAATGCTTAGCTGGAGGTGGCACTGGCTGTTTCTTATGCTGCCAAAATAGCCTACCAGCTCTCCACTCCATTGAGGTCAATGGAAACAAGACAATTTATGCCAGCCCCATTGGATCAGGAGATCGGGACATGAACAGAGCTTAACGCTGCCAACTGTACCACTGCCCTCTTTCTGCACACCTCAATTAAAATAATTCTTCTTACTTCTAGAGCTGTTCATGTTCTACGATCCAAATCCTTCCTCAAGTGTTTCTTTATATCTTCCCCGCTTCAGACCTTGTTATGTGCCATGCAGAGATCTACTGACATGGAATTAACCCTATTCCAATTATAAATACAAAAAGCAGACAGGATGTCTGATGGCTGAATGGTTATAGGCTGAAGAAGTTTTAATGAGCTTCTACCATAGTCAAATAAAGCTAAGTCAATTTTCCCGGCCAAGTTATACCTAAAGCAATTCAGCTAAACACTGGTATCTCAACAGGGGAAAGCTGGAGGAGTCAGAGAAAGAACAGAAATGCTCCACAGTGTCTGCATCTACATGTAGAATGAATTTGACTGAATAAACTCTGGCACATTTCACACTACAATTTATTGCTCCCAGGCACCCTGGTCCACAGCACATTCAGCTGGGTTGCAGCACCCTAGCTGGAAGGCGGCCTGGGGTAGTCTGCTCTGACCCGGCTCAACATGCTGCGGAGGGGCTGTCTGGGGCAAAAGGGGCTCCAGAGATGGCCTAGCCAGCAGGCAGCCCCACACTGAACCACCCTTGTGCCCCAGCCAGCCCCGTTAGCATCTATATGTGTGTTGCAGCACAGTAAATAACACCACCACAGGATAGGATTTGCATTTACAAATATTAACCTACAGTGGCATTTATTAATTTATTATAGCCTAATAGGGCTGCACATGTAGACACTTTAGGACTTTACTGTGGAGCTAATTAGTCAACTCCACAGTAAGCATCACGTGTAGATGTGCCCAGCAAGGGTTTTATTTGGGGGTACAAGACAGCCTCTACCACCCTTCCTTGAAACAATATTTCCACTTCCCTATAAACACTTTTATGTGTTTGAAAGAATAAAATGCATAAATTACTTTGAAGGAAATCTTCAGTTCCCTGGACTTCACAGCACTTGTACAGATAACAACATGCCTTTCTAGGCTGAATGTGAAGGTCACTGCTACTTTGTTGCTTTCCTCTTATCTTCATTTCCAGGTAGGGACTTGCTCAAAAGCAAAAAGCATCCACTCTAGCATTTCTTAGTTTTCCTTTGTATCATAAGATGCCTTGCTGACCTTTTGCGTTTCCCTCTGGTCACAGAGAATAGTGAGGTCTAGAAGGAACATGCACTTTATACTTCCCTCTTCCATCTTTTCATGCCAGAGGTGAACAAGATTCATTTGGAATTATACACAGGCTTCCTTATGAATGATAGTCCCTAACCAATGTAAGAAATAAGCCCTTAAAGTTCAGAGCATGCCATTCCTTTCCCTTTACATTACCTCTCTGTTGTCAAATACTGAGCACAACACCAGTCCCATTAAAGGCAATGTGATAACTCCCTTTCATGAGAAAGATCAGGTGCATGGAGCCTGGGAGTGCAGTATAAATTCACTTGAAGGAAGCAAAGCACATCTAGCTTCCATTATTTCCATTGCATTTCCGTTATTACTCTCTTTATATTTTATTCCTATTTTATTCAAAAGGAACTGTGTGTATTAGGAATCCCTAAATAATTCTGTGTTGCTTAGTTACTTGACAAAGCTTGCTGTTTTGATGCCATGCCTTAGCCAGGTGTACCAGAAATCAGGCTATTCTCTTATGAACAGTTGTTTCTCTGTAGTGCAAGGATATTTTAGCTACCATGTGGAGTGCAAACTTACAGAATTTGTTCTTGTATTGCCTGAGGCAACTTGGGCTTTCTCTGTAGGGAGGGGGCATAACAACATGTTACTTATTCCAGATAGTTATTCAAGTGTCCACAAACAACTGCTCCAAGCTCAGATGTTTTTCCATAACAGGATTAGTTCTTCAGGATTGTTTTAATTAGGTGGTTTGCCAGATAAATATGTCTCTTTTATTACAACAGTATCTTTTCAAAATTATAGTTTTGAACAAAAACACCCAGCATTGTAATTAAGCTGCAGATGTTCTCAATCTCGTTCCTACTAGATGATGATTGTCCAAATGCAAAAAAAAAGTGAAATATTCACCTGTTCAGGAAAGGCACTTGATTGCAGTGAATGCTGCAGTTTTGGACTGATATGTATTTGAAACAAACTGTGAGGAGTGGAGGATGTTACAGAATACCCAGATTTGGTAATGGCTTTTAAAGCCCAATACTCAACCGTGAAAATTGTAGCATCAAACCATTAGAAGTAAATAGTTTGTCTCAAAGTTTTGCTTTTGTAAGTTATAAAATTTGGCAAAGAAAAGTATCTGAAAAAGGGGCGTCTCTCTTTCCCTCACTCTCTCCATAATGTTCCATAATACTGTCCTGCACTTGGTGGTGGTATTTGTTTCTTATCATTTTATATATATATTTTTTTCTAATATTATAAAAGCCTTAGTCTGTCTGTCCATATTGCTTTATTTGCACTCTGATTGGCTGCCTGAAACAGCCAATCAGAATGCTCCACAAATGTTCAACAGGAGATGGTGCAGTGGAGCACCACCAAAATGGTTCAGTGGCAGGCAGGACCATTTGGAGTCTGGGGGAGACAAGGCCAGCACTGCTGGCCTCGCCTCCACCATCGTGCTCCCTTCAAGTGATGCCAAGGATGAGAGGCGGGGGCGGGGCTGGACATGGGGGGATGC
>NW_017729000.1:9203390-9222650 GCF_001723915.1 Gavialis gangeticus | reverse complement strand
GGGCGAGCAGGAGCGGGGGCACAGTGGCAATGCTCCACTGCTGCCACCACACCCCAACAAGAGCCCCGAAGGGGTAGTGGGGAGAATCAGGCCCAGCCCTGAAGTGGTAGGGACGAGGGTGGGGGGAGCAAACCTGTTCATCCCTGCCCCGACCGAATCAAAAGCTGGGGCAGGGCTGAATGCAGGACTCCATCCCTGCCCACCATGATGCCGGGGAGTGCTCCACTGCTTCTACCAGGCCCCAGCAGAAGTCAGCAGGGATGGGGAGGCAGGGGGCATGGTGATGCCACCGCTGGGCCCTGCCAACAGCTGGGAGGGGAGGGGAAGCAGGTGGACATGGGCTTGGCAGATCCAGAGTGCAGGGGTGAAACCCTCTTCTACGCCTTGCCCCCCACCCCATCATTCTTGACGGGCAATTGGCTAGTGTGTGTATATAACTGTTTTTAAGTGCGTAGCTTTGGGCTTGGAAAAAAGGTTTCTCCTTACCTTAAATATGCATTTGTCCAAACTAGAAGCCGTGCTTATTAAGTAGATGGCACAGTCAGGGCTTTGTGAGTAGCACTCCCCAAACTGATTACTAGCTCCTGATGTTTTCAAGGCTTCTAATGCTCAGTTTCACGGGATCTGGTCAGTTTCAGGGCTGCTATTGGAAGTCTGAAGCTGCGCAGAGCTAGTCAGTTTCAGGTTTCATAGTCGCTATCTGTTCTCATTTTCCAGCTGTCTGGTAACAGTCCTGGAACTGACTAGCTCCTGCCATTGTCAAGGCTTCTAATAGCTCTTTGACAACTGATTTCTCTGCATGATTTTTGGAGGCACCTAGATTGAGTTCAGTTATGTTACAAGGTGAAGAGCGGGGTTGAACATTCCTGTCTACTCAAGCCATTTCTGTACTTGGCCAATATACAGATAAGCAATGTATAGTGTAAGCAATAGGGAAAAAATGGGGACTTGCATTGTGTTATGTAGTTAAAGGTATTACATGCTTACCTAGTATACATATAAGTGGAATTCACTGTTGCTGGCTTTAAGCTCCACTGTAAGAGCAAGCACTGCCTAATACCTACATTTGGTCTTTTAGGCACTGATTGCACAGGGCATTTTTTATAACATAGATTTGCTGTCTTCACTTTCTGTTAATACTACCTGTTTACCTTGTCCCTTCATTTTCACTCTGTGTGTAAGAGCCACAAATTTCCCAACATTTGGGCTTACAGATATTTCACTATTCTTAGAATCTCTTTGATTTGAAATGTGCAGCCTTCAGTACAGCTTCAACAAGACTGCAATTGAATTTTATGAAATAAAGTATTTTCCTAGCTTAAGGAATTAAAGGGGCAGAAAAGCATCTTAGGTGTTGATCTGGCTTAATTCCTGCTGGAATGGTAACTTGACTGTACTTTTATTTACTGTGTTGCTTGTAATGCTAGAAAGCTTGGAGCCTCCAGTAGGTATCTTTTTTAATGAAGAGATAAAGAAAAAAATGTCTTTGTGTAACTTGTTTCAGATTGGAAAATCTCAGTTGCGCTGTTGAATAAGTAATAGGATTAGATATTCACAACACTTTTCCATGTTAACAATAACCTACATTTAGAATTAATTCATGCTATAATTACATTTCATATACTTTAAAAACATCCAGCACAGGTTCTGCTTCAGATGCTTTAAATGAACTCTCTTGATTGCTCTGATTAATTCTTTAATTTAGTTCACTGGCCAACTGCTTCCAGCCTATCAATTATAATACCAGCTGATTATCCATACAGGATCTTCATTTTTTCTTAGTAAAGCAATTCCTCTTGAATATGATGAAAATGACATCTATCAACTAGCCAATCACTAGTTCAATCTCACACATGGTTCATTTGCTTTATCCTATTTGGGTTCCTTGATTATGTGTCACTAGTCTCAAAAGAGGGGGGTAATACCAATGGTTTCTCCTTATACTATAATGTTGTATGTAAAGAATCCCAAAAAGCCCCTTATCAATGTGAATCAACTTCTAAAATGAAGCTAAGGATGTTTAGGTTTGCTTAAACTGAACTACCTAAATAGGGGATCCTAGAAAAATGTTGGTTCATTCAAAACATCCCAAATGTAATGAATTTTTTCAGGGAGCTGGAACTGATTTCTTCAGTGTCATTATTAATTGTGTTTTGCAACAAAAAAACAGTTTCCTATAAAAATGAAGGGGCACAAGATAATCTGAGGTGTTGATCTGGCTTAGCTCTTGCTGAAATGATAACTTTACTAGTTTTATTTACTGTGGATAGCTAGCTTTTAAAATGAATGTATAAAGAAAAAAATCTCTTCATGTACCTTTTTGAGATGCCAATGCCCACAACAACCCTCACGTCAGATTACGCTGTTACCTCTGGTTAAGAGTCCCATCATTCAAGGGCCCGAATGCATTGTCACGTGAGCTACACATATTGAGCTCACCTGCACTCCAGCAGGGCTCCGCAGGAGGAGTTTTGCACCACTCTGGATTCAACCTTCAACGTAGAGAAGCTCCACTGACTTCAGAGGAGCTCCCCTAGGTTCCCAGAGGTACAAAAGTACAGAACGACACCTATCTTGTCTAGCTTTACACTGAGATATGTGTCCCAGATATGAATTGCTTCCACACGCCAGAGAATTTAAATGACAGACTTAGTTTCCACGTATCAGATGCCGGATCAGTCTTTGAAAAGTCCTCTGTTATGTTTGTTGTGTGTTTTGCTCGGAGTGGGATATAACTAATGTAATATGGAAACGAGTCTTTATTTGTTGATGTCGGAAATAAAATGCTCGCACCTGTTTCTATGGCAACAGTCAGCTGCTGTGATAAATGAACACGGCTCTTAGTTCTGCAGATTTTAGCTCTTCTATGACAATCCCTGTATAAATCAGCGACTGTGTCATTCACAGTGACTCTTTGCTTCGGTTGTGTAGTGCCTTTGAGGATCTCCATGTGCCTCATAGAGGTGGGTAAGCATAACTGTGCCCACATTAAACATGGGAAGAGCAAGGCACAGCGCGGCTCAAGTCACAAACCGGTCAGTGGTGGTATCAGGAAGACAATATTTCTCTCTCTGCTCCGCTCATCACTGGGCAACACTGGGACCTACCGGCCACAAACTAGCTGAGCTCCAAGGGCAGGGAGTACCCGAAGAATTAATGGCAGTTCATGCATGGCTGCCTTGCTTCCTCCTGAGCATGAAGACCCTCTCATGGTATTTCATTAACCGAGTATGAAACAATCCCGTATAGGTTGTATTCACTGGCTGAATATATTTGACAGCCCAACGCTGTCCTCACTTGGGTGTAAATCCAGAGGAACTTCACTAAGATCATAGAGCTTCGTTCAAATCACATGATCACAATTAGGGACAGAATCCCAATCACCGTGTCTTTCTTCTGGATACGTAGGACTGGCTGACTTTCTGATTGGGAATTACGACAGCTGTAACAGTGCTAACGTTCAGCCTGTCAACACACAAAGCAGTCATGCACACAGGGCTCTTCAGCCTTTGGGATATTAATTTCCAAAGCTCATGACACACAGCTAACAGCATGTAACCAGTTTTCCTGGAAATGGAGTACATATTGTTCTTGCTGAAGTGCATATATATATAAAAATCCTGATAATTCAGTACTTAATTTTTACCAATTGAAAGTGTGTTCAGTATTAACAATGAAGAGTTTTTTGTTTCTGAAATACAACATGATTGCAAATTGAACAATTATAGATTTATTTTGTTCACATATTATCAACAGAGATTTAAGGATATAAAAATTAAGAGAAAAATTATATTTCCGGAGGTATTTTTGCTTCAGTTATGCTTGTTTTTTTCCTTCTGCTTCCATGGCTCACGCTCATATAATTCACTGTTACTTTTAATCAAAGTTACAACAGAGTTCTGTACATCGGAAACCAACTGAATTTATTCTTGGCTTTTTTTCCCCATGATCATACTTTTTTTTCAGGTCAAGTTTTAGCTCACAACTGCTTAATGACAAGTCACAAACCTGTGTGGCGCGTAACTTTTCTGCCCTAAGCCATTGATAATGTTTGTCTGTAACTATCTAAAATGGGAAAAGGTGCATCATTTATGATGATTGTTTTAACGCATTGTTTTCTGAACAAAGTATTGCCTGCTTCTTTTTCTGTAGGCGGTCAGCTAGATGCATTCACATCTATGGAACTCCATAGAATTCCCCTGAATTATGTGGCCTTACCTAGCCTAAATAAGAGCTAAATTTGGCTGTGTGAGCTTACATTTTTCAGCTCAGTCGCCACACTGGGAATGTCTACACATGCATATTAATGTGAAGCAATAAACTGTGCTTCTTATTGCTCCGGAGTTTATTGCTCCAGGCACACTGTTTGCACGTGCACCCAGGACTGCAGCACACTGAGCCGGGTTGGAGCAGCCCCAGCTGGCAGGAGGTTGGAGGGCTGCTCCCCCCTGGCTCAACATGCTGCGGAGGGGTTGACTGGGACACAGTGGTGTTTCAGTGTGGGGCTAGACAGCAGGCAGCCCCCGCACTGTAGCACCTTCGTGCCCCAGCCAGCCAGGGCAGCATCTACACATGCACTGCTGCTCAGCTCAGCTTTCATGTTAAACCAAAATAAACTTCCAGTCCTAAAGGCTCCAGAGAAAACCTTGAAAGCAGAAATGCGAACGACACAAAACCTAGGAGGCACATGAAAACCTCCCGAATGACTATTTTTTAAACATTCTGATGAATCTAAAGTGAATCTCATAATTTTTTACTGCTCAGGATCGGCAATATGGGTGCATCTATATGAGACATTTACTGTACGGTAGACTAATTAGCTGCACAGTAAATATTGTGTGTCTACACGTGTGGCCCAATTAGGCTGGAAAGTAAACTAATTTACTCCGTAGCAGGATAGTACTTGTAAACATGGGCTGCTGTGGAGTAAAAAACTCTGCAGCAGGATAGTACTTGTAGTATTTGTACTTGTAGTATTTACAAGTACTATCCTGCTGCAGAGTTTTTTACTCCACAGCAGCCCATGTTTACAAGTACTATCCTGCTACGGAGTAAATTAGTTTACTTTCCAGCCTAATTGGGCCACACGTGTAGACACACAATATTTACTGTGCAGCTAATTAGTCTACCGTACAGTAAATGTCTCATATAGATGCACCCATATTGCCGATCCTGAGCAGTAAAAAATTATGAGATTCACTTTAGATTCATCAGAATGTTTAAAAAATAGTCATTCGGGAGGTTTTCATGTGCCTCCTAGGTTTTGTGTCATTAGCATTTCTGCTTTCAAGGTTTTCTCTGGAGCCTTTAGGACTGGAAGTTTATTTTGGTTTAACATGAAAGCCGAGCTTTTGCTGTAAGGACATGCCTCCAGGAGCTGAAGATTTATGTGAAACATCCAATATCACAAGATTCAGGATCAAATCACTGGAGTGGACATAGCTGCCAGCTATGTACTATCTGATTTGGGGACCATTTTCTTGGCCATGCGGTTCTTCTGCATTCACCCAGTCCAAGCTACCCATAGTAACCATTCTAGCAGCGTTTGGACCCAAAGTGATGTCTCTCTGCCTTCCCACAATTAGTTTTATAACCAGCATGTCTATGTTAAAAATTCAGTCTGAAAGTACAACGTATCTGCACCCAGAACGGTTGCACCTGGAGCAGAGTAGAAGCAGAAGTAGCTGGAATCAGCAAGTCCATAGCCGGGCCCTTTAAGATATTGCCGTGGAAAAAGGCAGATAGAACATGGCTGGGAGGAGGAGAAGAACAATTTGGGAAGGAGAGGGATGCAGCCTGACTCAGGCATAGATCTGTTTGGAAAGAGAGCATACGGCTGAGGTTGGACCTTCGGCATTCTCCAGATCCATGACCTTCCCTTTACTACAAATTATGCCCAAAGGCAGCTTCTAGTGTGTGAGTGGGCAGATGTTTGCGTGTGTTTTTATAAGCCACCAGCCACGGGACTTCATAATCTGAAGTTGTAGTTCTGTCGCTCTCTGCATTTTATGGCCTGTGGTGCTTACATCGCAGGCAGCTTGAAGCCGTATCAAAGAGAGAGTCCCTGGGACGCTGAGCACAAGACCATAACACCTGGACCCACATGCCTATGCCAAAAGCATATAGAAAACGGGGAGCTCAGGCACACAGCTGTCTGTACCCTCAGAACTTGCTCATGCCAGTGATCAAGTGGAAAATCAGACCAGCGTCCTTATGTCTAACCAGTGTTTTAAGCCCAGTCTGGCCTTGATCTTTCCGGGACATGTGGCAACGCTGCCACAGACAGCCACATCCAAGCACAGATTAACACACAGAGAAAGCAATTGAAACTTATGGGAGCACTGCGGTATTGATGCCAGGTTACACTTTACTGGACTAATAAGAGTGCTGTGTGCTTGCATCTGTTGGTTGCTTGCAGGCATGATCATGAAAGGCACACCTGTTTTTAGCTGGAAAACAAAGCAATCATGCAGCGGTTTTTAATGGCTTTTCCTCTTCCTTTGCACACTTGCTTTATCAAGATAAATTTTAAAGCTATAAGCATAATATTTATATCCTGTCCCCAGGTAAATCTAGGATTCAAATCTTACTCCGTGTAAGTAAATATGCTAGGCTGTTGATCCTAAATCTCTCTCATCCTAAAATACAGGTATCCAGTACTCTGACTCAATTTCCAATAATCCCTTTTCTTTTATGATTTTATTTCCTATAGTAGGATTTGATCCAGTTTAAGTTTAAATTGCTTTCTGATGGCAAAACTTGCTGTACCTATAGTTTCCTATGACACTTGCTGTGGCAGGAGGTGTGGGAGCAGGGGTGAAGACAGTTCTTTAGTTTTACTTTACTTTACTTTTACTTGATTCTGTGATTTGTAGGCTGTTCTAAAACAAGTGAAGGTGCTCAGGGCCTTGCAGAACCAGGCCTTGAGTTTTTGCTGGTTAAATCGATTCAGGGAACAATGAAGGTGGGGCATTACAGCAGCCTTAGTCCAGGGAAGTGCATGGCGTTCAGATAAGTTCCCTCAGAGCTGAGAGTGCTTTGTATTTCACGGAGACTATCTGCACTTTGCAAGTATACTAAAAGCATGCAGGTTGGGAGGGGGGGGTTTATAAATCTCAATGGTAATGTATTTCGAGCAAATAAAAATACTTATATTCATGTGATAATATTCAGCGAAGTATATCCACCATCAGCAGGCTTCTTACTGACATCCAGTCCTATCTTTCCTCTCCCCTCTCTACCTATTATAACTAACTGCATTGCATTTCTACACATTTGTCAACCCAACTTTTATTATTCAGGTTCTTATCATGTTAGTTGGGAAGCAAATCAGCACAGTCCTTTACAATATCTTTAGCTTGGCTGGCCCTCAGCAATGTCAAAAGAAATTGTAGGTTGGTTATGAGAAATGATTTTTGAAAGTGCCTCTATAAATGAAAATAGATGTTTCTTTCCATGATACTGATATCTTCAACTGCTCAAATGTTACAGTTTCTCCAAAACAAAAACCAATGCAGCGACTGAATAAATGCTGACAGCTTGAGTTGTTGCTGTTTTCTTGCATTGTGAAGTTCATTTACTGAAAATAATTCACATACATGCTTGAAGCATTCAGGCCTGTGGTAATTAATTTTTAGCTGAATTGATTCCCGTATGCAAATTGCTATGCATAATTATGTGAAAAGAGAGAGAGAGAGAGGGAAAGAGAGAATGTGAGTTAAATATCTGAGTGTGTTAATCGAAGACATACTCTCATCTAGATTTGGGGGAGGGGTAGCTGCAATCTTCTCTCTAACGAAGCAGAATGATTTATGCAGAGATTTGCAGGAGCGGAATAAAACCCATTAGTAATTACTTGCAAGCGATACTTTTGCTTTTTCTTAATCTGTTCTTTTAAATAGTATTTTGTAAAAACAAGAGTATTAACAATATTACAATATGAGAGCAACGATTCCACCCAGCCGCAGTAAGCAAAAGCAGTTCTTATCAAGTCATTGCTGTGACTTACTGAACTACTTTAAAATCAAGTAGACCAGAAAAAGAAGCTTCCCCTGTAACGGGAATCTATTGACTCATAGACTCATTCTGGTATCATAAAGTTTCCTGATTTTTGGAGCTTTAATGCTGTATGCACTCAGTACACACATCTGTTATATATTATTTCGCACGCTTTGGAACTTATCATGTTGTGAAGAAGAAAAGATCAGAACACAGCTGACTATAGTTGTCCACATGCTCTGCTAAGGAAGGTCCATTTCTTACCATATACTAATACTCTATTGGAGACCAGGCTGTTCCTGCTTTAACGAATCAATAGTCAAGGTAAACCCTACTGGCAAGATTACCTCCACCAGCTGCCATACGTTGAAACTAGAACTTGTCTGGCTATAGTAAAACTTTTAACATGGGCTATCCAAGGTGTACCTCGCTGGTGCCTTGCCTCAGTGAGAACAAAGACAAAGAGTAGCGATAATTTGTTTCTTAATGAGTGCTGGGCCTATGAATTCAGTGCGGTATGGATTCTAAGTGTGTGTAGACAAAACAGGGGCCCTAAATTGAAGTGGTGGGTTTTAAAAAACACCGCTTCAGTTTAGGCCTGATTAAACCCCTGTGTTGTGCACACACCCCGCTGATTTACCTGCCTCTCCAATGGGGAGGAGATGGCGAGCTGCCGGCAGGTGGAGCAGTCCCAGGACTGCAGGGGGGGCTGGTGCTTCCCTCTGCGGCAGCGGTTCTCCCACCACCCCAGGCAGCACCTACCCACAAGCACCTGGCTCAGGCAGTCCCGGGAGGCACCACATCCACGGAGGGAGGCACTGGGCCCCCGTGCAGCTCAGGCAGGCAGACTCCAGGGATGGAAAAAAAATAGATCTAGCTCTCTGCTTTTCTTGGGTGGAGTCTGCCTTCCTGGGCCGCTGCTAGGTTGCCTGCAGGGCTTCCTACGGAGCCTGGTGCTTCGCTCCGTGTCTGTAGGGGCAGCAAATTAAAACTCCTTGAAGGAGTTTTAGTTTGCTGCGCCCCAAATCACTTAACGCGCATTACGCCGTCAAATTTCCTGCAGAGGCTAGAACTAATGCGCAGGACGCCGCCAAGATGTGCAAACACCGACACCATTAAAGCGGTGCAAAAGCATTAAGCCCGCTTTCAAGTGTCGTGCACACACGCCTCTTGTTTTATCTACACGCGGCCTAAGGCTACCCGCTTCATGTTGTCTTGCTGCCCATGGAAGTATCCAATGCCTCTTCACGTCAGTACTGAGCTGCTTAATTCCTGCTTTCTCTGGCCACTTGCTAGGCTGCTGAGCTATGAGTGACAGTCAGGGAATAACCTGAGTGCTTGCCCCCTGGGTCTGAATTTCAGCCTCAGCCACTGTTACACCTCCATGCTAGGCAGGGAGCACTCTAGCATAATGAATAGGAACTTTCCATCTACCCCAGGTTTTCCACAAGCTCTAGAGCTGCAGGGGGCTTCTCACTTCATCCTAATTGCTCGCTTGTACAAGCAGGGGTTGTGGTTTTCTCCAAATTTGTAGAGCCCCTGTATCTTGGTAGGGCACTGCTAGAAACCAATAGCATGTAATCTCATAAAATGCTTATCTACATTTCAGTGCGTCATCTAATCTAGATGCAGTGTTTTATTATCATTCTCCATGATACCAAACTCACTAGAATGCGTGCATTGTAGACAGCAGGTCCCATTTTCTAGTTCATATTACCTTTCTCAACAGATGTTCTTGTTTTCTCTTCTACCGAGAACAGCTCCAAGGGGATTGTGTGAAGCAACTGCTTTTGACATTTCATTATCCAAAAGTCTTTTTGTTTTGAGGTGATCATAGTACTTATTGCAGGGCAATTTTGAAAATGATTTAAAAAAAAAAAAGTTTGCATACTGCCATTTTTTCTTTGATTGCATGGCTTATTTTTATATCAGCCTTACTAAATAGGCCTGGGGTTGGAATTTCTCCATTTCCCAAATGAATGGTCCTAAAAAACAAAGTCAAGCCCATAAATCTTTTTATGGATGAGTTGTACAATTTTGGCAGGATTTCACATCCATTGCTGCAATTCTTTGAGGGTATATATTTGTTATCCCCCTTCCAAACTCAAATGTGTGAAAAATAAATTTGCTCTATTGTGATTAACACATGACCCACAGCTACAATATGGTCTTATATTACAACCCTCTGTATGTATATCCATGGTCTGAACTCCAAAGTTTCCTCGCAGTCATAAGTCTTCCTTTATGGTAACAATATATAACAACATAAAATGTAATAGAAAAGTATCTCACTCTTGTCCAACATTGATTTATAATGGTAACTCGCAGCCATTTGTGATGGGGAACGGGCAGGGGAGAGAAGTATTTGTATTATTCATAACAAAATGTTCTCTTCTCTGGATAGCAGAGAGGAGGTATTTGTAATACTTTCCTTATCAATGCCATGTAGAAAAAAGATACTAATGTAGTTAAACTATTAGGAGGCAGTTAATGCCCTGATGCAATCACTAGTGTTTATTTCCCAGTTATTTTGGTAGCTCTAAGAGGGAACCACAGAGAATTTATAGATTTAATAAGGTACTGAGGTTGGTATGAATAATAAAGTTTGGGTGAAGAATGGAGTCTCATGTGCACTGCTGTGCATGTGTACTTTGCCCCTTAATGACTATGCCTGGAATTCTGGTTCCACGCTCACAGCTGGAATAAATTGGCTTTGGTTCAGGCATGGAAAAAGCACCCTAGGATGAAAGCCTTGCACCCCGGCAGTTTCTGTGCTGCAGATACTTCGAGTCATTGGGCACAAAGTTAAATATCCCAAAGTTTCACGAAAGGAAAAAAGGAAATCTGAACATTTTTACTTTGGGACAACTGAGATGGAATTGTTCACTTCGTTATGGCCTCCTGGTCCTGCTGGACTCCCCAGGTAGCCAGCTGCCCCGGGGGAGTCAAGCCACATGGGAGAGCTGCTGGCAGGAAAACAGAGAGCCCAGTTGGCAGGAGTCCATTTAAGGAGATAAGCCTTGCATTGAAACATTCAGCGGATTCTGTAGCATCCCATGAAATGTTTCAGTCCTGATGTGTCGGCATTTTCCAACTGACATATGTGCCAGCATAAGGTTTTCAGCCAAGTCTAATCCACCATCTGCAGAAGACTCTGAAGTCTCCCATCCATTAACCGTCCCATAAATGCTGGCCTCAAGAGTGGTATTGTGTGCTCAGAGTCCAAAAGGAATACGGGTAGAAAAGTGAATGTCTTGATCCCAGTCTGTATATTAAGAGGACGGTTGTAGTTTTCTTTTAAAGGTAGTGGATTTTTAATGAAGCTGAACTCAGCAATAGGACAAGGTCATCATAAAAAAAAAATCTTCTTGTTTTCCTGTCCTCTTTCCCTTACCTTCATTTATTTATTTGTATTTTTAGCTCTTCATTTCATAGCCTTGACACTCATTGCTTTAGGACACAACGCTGTAATGAGAAGTACAGTTTTTATGTTTCATTGTATTCTCAAGGGGCTTCTGCAGATGATGAGCATCTGCTCTTAGTCATGTAGAAACCTGATTAACAAAGCATGATCTTTGATTAGCACATTTCAGAAATTATTGCTTATCTTGGGTTCTGTCTTTAGGGCCTGCCTTGTTTAATACTAGCATAGCATCCCCAACTCTCTTACTGCATGAAGGACCTTCTCAGACTATGCATCATGTCTGTGGCCTCTTATTTCAGACATAGAGTCCACATTCTGCATTCCCAGCAAAATTGTCAAAAAATCAGTCCAACACATTTGGTTTCAGTACTAGTTCTAGTACATTTTAACAAGACCTTCTAGAATTTTTTCCATTGAAGGATTTCCAGGTACTTTTGAAGCATTCATGAATTAAGGCTCACAACACCTCTATGAAGTACTGCAAATATTATTATTAATCATTCATATTTTAAAGATGAGAAGTCTAGAGAAGTTGTGAGCCTTGGGTGTGAAATGGAAGCCAGCTTGGAGATGGCCAAGATTTAATTCCACATCTTCTCTATTCTTGTATCTCAACCAAACAACCATTCAGATAATTTCCAATTTTTCCATGTGTACTCGGTGCCATACCTGTACCATGTAATGCGGTATGTTACATTCAGTTTTGATCAAGGGGTGGCATGGATGGAATGAACTGATCAGTGGTCCCATTCCAGTCCCAAATCCAACTTGACTGAACATGTAAGTAATAGCACTACTCAATCAGTCTGCAAAGGCATTCTTATGCCTTCCTAATGATGCACAATGACTCAACTGATCAGGCATCCTCATGGCACTGGGGGTCACCTTGTTGACTGGTGGTCTCCTCTACCTTAATGACACCTCCCCAAACTGGAGTTTTTTCTTTAGACTTTTATATCCTACTACAGCCCTCTTCTGTATATTCCACATATGGTCCTGCTAGAAATCCTCACCAGTTACCTTTCACAGCATCAATCTGTCACCTCCAACCTGTTTCTTTCTGAACTTACTTCTGCCCTACTAAGTTATCCTTGGATTTGTTTTGCAAATGGAGCCAATCTGGTCTTGGTATACTTCTTTATTCTGTCTTGTTTTCCAACAGTCTACAACAACCAACATTGTTTTGCCTGCCACAGTCATTTACTTTAACTTTGTGCCTAAGCTGGCTCTGTGCATATTTTGCTTGCGGTTTTACTCATGGAGAGCAAAAAGAGATGACATCAGCCATTCCAAGGCTTTCAGGCATATAAATTATCAACAGTCCAGGTATAAGATGAGACTCTATTCTTCTTAACACCAAGTGGGGTGCATTCACCTGTGGAGGGATGATGTGTGGCAATTGCCCGTTGCCAGTTATGCCAAGTCAGCTTCTCAGGCCTACAGAATACTTGTGAATTTTGGCGCAGAATATTTCATCATTTTGTTTAATTCACATTAAAACAGATGTTTTGTGTTTTGCAGCTAGCTTATCCTGGGCCTTAGGCCTCACATGCAGTGCTAAGTGTATCTTGGAAAGCCAAGTAGTTGGGCTAGAATTCTTCAATTAAAAAAAGGACTTTTAAAAGAAGGCACATTTGTTACCTCATTCTCCATAATGACCCAAACTGTGCTCCCCTTATTCATGCCAAACCACAACTGATTACTATGGAGAAGTGGAGCTGAATTTTCCCCCAAATGCCAAGCTTATATCTTTCTTAAATTGGGTTGAATTTAGTCCTACTTGCAGGACTTTAAAGGGAATTTGGCAAAGTTTTCTTCACAGAAGTTGCTTTCTGGTGCATGTGTCCATATACAGATCTGATTTACACTGGCAAAATCCAGTCTTTCTGTCACCTGAATAAACCCATCTCCCCAAAACATGCAGGTCTTCAGCCAACATACGGCCTCCAACACAATGCCAGTGAGAATGCGCTCCAGCAACATAACAATCTTGGCAACCATAAGCCCTCAGCTCATATACAAGGTGCTCATTGTCTTCTGTTGATACAACCCCTTGCAATGAGGACATGTGGCACCAGCAGCAACATCCAAGCGTGTATGTGTTCCAGCAACACGGTGATGCTTGCCTTTATTCAGAAAGGCGAGAACCAGGAAACAAAAACAGAAATCCCAGCGAGATTTTTCCTTTTGACCTAGCTAGACTGGCATTGGCATGACCATCAAACCTTGTGTATTTATTTGACTAAGTGTCGTTGGATGTTGATATTTGCTATCAATAGTGCAGAAAACTTATGTCCTTTCCCCCTCATTTTACCTTTTCCGTCAATGTAATTGCGTTAGAAGCAAAAGCTTTTAATGCTTTTGTTTTGTTTTTAAGAATTCCAGCATCTTGCACTAAAGGCATTCCACTAAATACATATGTACTATTGTGCTCAATTGCCCATCACAAATCTGTAATGTGTGTTAATATGGTGAGAGCTTGTAGCTCTGACTACTTAAACCAAAGTAGAACAGCTGCAGCACTTTAACTCTGCAGGAGAGCAAAGGAACCCTCTAGTTGTTAGAAATACGTTCTCGTCTATGTGGAAAATGTCAGGGGTAATTGAGTTGGAACTTAAAAATAACTTAGCTTTTTCCCTTTTTTTCTTTCTTTTTTTTTTCCCTTAAGTAATGCCATTTTAGGGAATTCCCTGGGCATTTACCAAGAATGGGGAAAGCGATCTGGATAATGAAATGCACAAACAGAGTTTGAAAATGAAAACACAAATGCTTCAGTTAAGTAGTGAGGGAGGGAAGAAGCAGGAATCGGGGGGGTCTTCTGGAGGAAGCCAATGGGGACCTTGGGATGAAATGGAAGTGTGCCTAAGATCAATATAAAATTGTTTAGCTGTGTGCAGAGGCAATCTTGCTGGTCTGTTGGGTGTGACCCAAAGTCCAGGTCTGGACAGTGTCGGCCGTGTGCTAGAGGAAGTCCCTTTGGTGCCTCCAGAGATCGCTTATTAGCATACTTCCACAAAACTGAAGGGGAGCTGGAGGTGATTTCCCTCCCTCTGACAGTCGTAGGCCATGTGTAGATGAAACAAGGGGCGTGTGTGCAAATCACTTTAAAGCAGGCTAAACGTGTTTACACCACTTTAATGGTGTTGGTGTTTGCACACCTTGGTGGTGTATGGCACATAAATTCCACTCACTGTAGCAAATTCGGCAGCATAATGCGCCTTAAATGATTTGGGGTGGAGCAAACTAAAACTTCTCTAAGGAGCTTGCTGCCTCTGCAGCCGCCGAGCGAAGCACCGGGCTCTGTACAGTGCAGGGGCTCTGCAGGAAGCCCTGCAGGCAGCCTCTCAGCAGCCTGGGAAGGCAGCTCCACCCAAGAGAGGGGGAAAAAAAAGCGGTGAGCCTGAACTCCCCAACACCCTTCCCCAGGGCCTGCCTGAACTGCACGGGGGCCTGGTGCTTCCCTCTGTAGCTGCGGTGCCCCCCCAGAACCGCCCGAGCTGGGTGCCTGTGGGCAGGTGCCACCTGGGGGGGGCCCACCACTGCCATGGAGGGAAACACCAGCCCCACTGCAACCCAGGGACCGCTCTGCCAGCCAGCAGCTCGCCCTCCCCCCTCCACCGCCACAGAGGCAGGTAAGTGGGTGTGTACATGACACGAGGGTTTAAAGGGCCCTAAGTTGAAACGGTGTTTTTAAAAACCCACCGCTTCAATTTAGGGCCCCCGTTTCATCTATGCACGCCAATACACCCCCTCACTGGAGAGGGCTAATTCATCCTTTCCAGACATGGCTTATTCCTGAGCCTCATAAGCCTGCTTTGGAAGAACCCTTTCGAATGGTGTCTTGACTCCACCAATGTATTTTAAAAAGGCATCTCTTTAGAGGATGCTCCTAAGACCTGCACACACACGCACGCACGCAGGACACGCACAGTTTGTTACAGCAAAAAAGGGTAAACGCTTTCTGGTAAAGTTCAGTATAATATAGATGTCTTGCCTGTTTCCTTGACTGGAATTATGGCAAGGCATTTTGTATGTAAATCAGAAAACAAATTAATAGGTCACCCCTCCTTGCTGCATTTGCACCTCACCCCTGGGACAAATGGTCTATCAAAGACAATTTTTGGTTTTTTTAGGAGTCTCTTGTTAAACCATTGGCCGCTCAGCCATTCATAGTCTCGGAAGATCCTTTTCAGATGAGCAGGGGTTTTAATCCTTGCATCTTGGCCCCATGCCAGCTTTGGTAATTACTTTCTGTTGACAATCCCTAAAACCCCCCTGTGTTTTCATTAGGGCCTCTACCATCCATTTCTTCAAGTCCTCCACTATTTTGTGGCATGGCTGTGCACCATCAAACAGTGGTGGGATTTCAGCCAGATGTGACCATATTTACATGCTGTATGAAGTAAGTCTTGTGTTTCTAGTGAAGTTTTTTGTTTCCTTTGTGAGGCAGGGTGCTGTATACATGTACAATGGTTTTATTATTATGACTGCCCTTCTGCTTCTGCATTTTTGCATCAGGCTGACATTTGACTGAATTCATCTAATGAGGTTTTTAAGCCTTTAGATTTACATTTCTAAAAAAGTGTGTTGGGGGGGAGGTTTCTTCTACATAATACTATATTCACCATTATCTATTAGTTTCAGCTCAGAAGTGGTTACATAGCTTCCAGCGTAACTATAATCACTAAATAGCTTTTAAAATTGTATTTAACCTTTTCTTTTTTTCTTTTACTGGGTGTATTTTACGCTATCCCAAACTTCCAGCTGAGATAACCCGTATAAGTTGCAGTAATATCCCTCTCCTATCTACCTTGTTGTCTTATGGTATAGATGGAATTTATCAAGTCCAATAAAACAGCAGCTTCTGAAAAGGCAAGTGATAAGGGTAGATGCTGTACTCGATATAGGACCTGATTCTGTTAACTGTGGTATAATGAAGAGCCATGCACAATGTGACTCTAACACAGTGTGAGCTCTCCATCTTTAATAATCAGGTTATACACCTTAAATGACAAAACCTTTAACCATTAAGCCTTCCGTATGCACCCCAATTCTATATGTAGCTTGCTAACAACAACAGCCTACACTGCACCATGTAGAGACATATATTTAAATGGTGTGGGGGCATGAATTCCTACTAGTTGCATATCCTTTATTTTGAATTAACGAGCAGGCAAAGCACTTCACTTTCATTTCTAACTCTCCTATTTTCAATTTTGTCTTTAATAGCTCTTGATCCATCCAAAGATCCATGTCTGAAGGTGAAGTGCAGCCCACATAAAGTGTGCGTCACTCACGACTACGAAACTGCTATTTGTGTAAGCCGCAAGCAGCTGGTACACAGGTAAGGGCGTGCTGCCAGTTGCATTCCATTAAGTCTCTGCAGTTTCATGAGCTACAATAAAATGAGGACAACCAACCCTAATGAACTTGAAACTTAACATTTAAAAAAAGTCTCCGGACATGTTTTTCATACTTAAATGGCATTTCCTTCCATGGCCAAAAAATATCTATTGCTATTTATAATCATCAAGGCCAGCGAGGGTTTGGAATTAGTCCAGAAAGATCAGCTGGAACATGGGGCCCCCTAAGGAGAAGTGCACTGTACAACATCCATCCTACCAACCCTGCGAAGGGGTTGTTCAGACAACAGTAACTATGGCACTCCGTGAAATATGAAGATAGTCTCAATGCACTTCCATGATAAAATACGTTACCTTATTTACTGGCATAAACCTTTTTTCCAAAAGTTAAGCATCCTAAATTGGGCTGTATGTTTTAAGTGAGGAAGCTGATTTCCATGCTGGAATGGAGGAATGGGAACGTTGCCGTGGCTGCTGGAGGCTATGCCGCCTTACTAAGCGGAGGGATGCAATTGGGTTCTGAGTATCATTCCCCCTTTTCTTCCAGCTCTGAATCTCAGGCTTTAACGCTGTCACACCTGCTGCTGAAAACTGCTGCTAGTTCAGCAGCAGCTGTGGCAGCATTAAAGCCTGAGCTTTGGAGGTAGAAGAACAGCACAAGTGATATATGCACCTGGTGCCTTCAGCTCAGGTGACTGAATCTCTCCAGCTCCCCTGGAAAACATCACCCAAAAGAACCATTTGGAAATGAAAGATTGAAACTGAAAGATGTTCAGAAAAACCAAATGGAGTCAACAAAGTCTTAAGCATCAGGGAAAGGACTTCAAAAATCAATGTGAACTTACTGGAAACTTTAAAGTAGGACAAACATGTGACACTGTTGGAGTCCTTGGGAGGCTGCTGACGGCCCCAGTCTGATCCTGCTGCCTCTGAGCTGAGAGATTTCCATGTAAAACTCACTTGTCATAATCAAAACTTCATTCCTGAGGATTTTTCCTACAGAGAAATGGGATTAAACTGGCATGGTGAGAAAGCATAAACCGATGATGGGTGTCCCTGAATTAATCTGGAGCAGCACCATGTCTAAGCTTTTAATAAGCAACTTAACTCACCCAAGTAATCCTTTTGAAATCAATAGAGCTACTCACATGTACATTCACACAAATAGGTCCTGAACTTCTGGGATCAATTTTGCAATCATTAACTTTCATAGGTTAGAAAAAAAAAATCCTTCTTTGAGGGGAGAGCCTCATCCAGTTGAATTCAGGTGACAGCTCGTGACTTGGATCACATTTTTTTTCTGAAATATATTCTGCCATATGGCAGAAAGTTATTTTTTTTAAAGCATTTTTACACTACAGCTTTCAGCATAAAATGAACTAGAGAGTGATGTTGAGTGTATGGTTACATGAAGTACTTAATAGTACCATGATGCTTTGCAGGTTATGTAGTTTCTCTTTCCCATTCAGAAAGAACTGATCTATCATAACGTGTATAAATGTTGCGCGTACTAAGGCAAATACTCTTGGGACTGTTTCCACATCCAGTATATTAAAAGCAATCAAACTACTTGACCAAAGTAGAGCAGAAGTAATGGCAGCTAATGCAGTCTCTCTAGGACTCTTGCACTGCCTGCAGCTGTTTCACGTAGACTTTGGGCAACACCATGACAGAAAAAAAGAAAAACTTACTTTGAAAAGTCTCCAGCCATTTTCCAGCCAGCTTTGGAGTGCTTTGAAAATTACTCTTCATGCAAGATACTAGTGCATATCTCTCCAAAGGACTTTTACTCTCAAAGTCTCTAGCTAGCTAATTGCCTCAGAGGGTGGATATACCAATACAGAAAGTTGCCAGCCCAAATTCTCTGTCAACTAGAATTGATGGTGTTGTTTCAATAGAGAATTTGGTGCTCATTTTGCAAGGATGTGTTCGTTCTTCAGTGCCCGGCCTGAATCCTGTTTGTCTGACTCCACTCTCAGTTATATCAGGAGTAACCCCACTGCACTCTATCAAGTTACACTGGTCTTTCCTTGGGGTAACCAAGATCAGAGCCAGGTCCTGCAGATCTGTATATGTAAAGTCAGAAGCATCAAATAACACAGCACCGCAGTGATTGCATTGCACACCCCTTTGTGTGTGTTTGCATGCACTCAAAAGGATTTTCCGTTTCGTGCATCATTATCAACTTGCTGCAGCGGCTTTACAAAGCATGTAAGCTCAGCAAAAAGAAAACATTCAAACAACAGAGCAACATCAAATGTCGCTGCTGAGGCTCCCAAATAGACCTACACTGATTTGCAGCAGCTGATTAACTGGCCTGTTGAGTAGTTACGGCCCAATGAAAGCATGCGTATTCCATGAATAATGTAGCCAATTTTCAAACCACCAACAGCAGCACAAGACGTGGCTGTTTTATTTTCTTTGTGCTGAGGTGCGCACTTTGTAAGCTGGGGCAGGAACATGACAATAGCAGAT
>NW_017729000.1:9191948-9198390 GCF_001723915.1 Gavialis gangeticus | reverse complement strand
TTGTGCTGAGGTGCGCACTTTGTAAGCTGGGGCAGGAACATGACAATAGCGGATAAAACGGACTTTCATGGACGTCAAGAATCTGGCCCTAGAACTTCTTATCCATTGTGAATGGCACTGGAAGGATGTCGAGTATTTAACAGACACACAAGTTGGAAAGCTCTTTGCTTTGAGGTGTTTACAGTGCAAATTGGGCAGGCCTGACAGAAGCAAAGGTAGGGGAGCGAAGGTTGGGTCAGGTTGGATCCATGACCGAAAACATACCTGGAAGAGATGAATCTAGAGCCTCTGGCAGACATTCAATTAAAGGTGTAATGTAACCTCTTGCCGTGCTGCACTTGCAGAGCAGCAGATCCCAGGATCGTGATCCAGGGCTTCCCCTGCACTGGCAAGCAGCAAGGCAATCAGCTCAAGGGCTCCAATGCGCCCCTGAGGGTGGGAGCCCCTATCAGCCTATTGGCCTGGCTACTCGTTTAATTTTAGGCACGATAGGAGCATATTGTGTGTAATAACATTGTGGCTTATTCCCTGTCCTTTTGCGCCGCTAATTGCATGAAGGTGTGGGCAGGTTACTAATTAAACTGTGATTAACTGGTTAAGCGTAACGTCTGCCAGGGACCTGAAGGACATATCTTGCATATTTAAGAGGCACACCGCTCATAAAAAGGCCTTCTGGCATGCTCTAGAGTGGAGCAAGTTTTCTTGTAAATTGGACATAATTTATCCATTCAAATTTCTCTTTTTGAACCCAACTTGCTGCATTTCTGAAGCCTTGCAAAGTGCCTCGTCAAGACTTCTTTGCTTCCCATGTTCGTACAAGGAGGACATTTTTTTCTTTATTTTCCCTTGAGAACAGCAGGGAGAGCAAAGGAATTGGTGAAAAAAGAGCAGGCATTAACATAACTGGGACAATTGTTTTAATGCATCTAAATCACTAGTGATTTCCAGTTAGTTTGACATCCCAGAGTTGGTCAGACTTGCACAGCAAAACTCCACATGTTTTGAGCTTGGACAGATGAACAAGTTATACTGAGTTAAAAGGAAAGGGGAGGGAGGACTTGCTACAGAGAAGTTGCTCCACATGCCTGCTCCTGTCCCTCAATAAATGAAAGCTGAACTGGGACCACTTACCCCTAAATTAAAGACAGATAAATTACCGCAGTTAACTTCCACATAAGGCAAGATAGGAGTGGAAACCCAGAACAGTTACTGCAGAGCAGCTGATGCATGGTAAGTAACCCCCCCTCCCCTCCATGGCCTTTTAAATCAGTATAATTTGTTCATCTGTCCATACCCTGTATCTACTTCTGTACTGAGATTTAGAAGTCCAGATGTTTACTCAGTATTCCTCTTCAGTGCTGCCGGTGCCATTGTTGCCGACAAAAGAAGCCAGTGCTGAGTGCCTCACTAATTATTTTTTTAAAGATTTGGACAAGTTCCCAGATAAAACATCTGTCCTTCTAAATTACACATCAGAGGGCTAGTCTGACCAAGGAGGCAGTGTTGACAACTACATTTATTCACCATGAGTGAACTAATCCCCATTTCCAGCCGTAAACTATCCGGGGTGTATACCACCAAAAAACCTTATTTTCTGTTAGTGACGGCCCTATGACAAATAAGGCCGCAAAACCATCCCAACAGGTACATGAGCCTGTGCATATTTCTACCAGGACTGATCTGCCTACTTATTTTTTGGCTTACATCGCATTAGAAGGCAAATTCAGGGAAGGGAAGAGGTTGATCATTGCAAGAATGCTGGTGCCCAGCCTGGTTTCATGGAGGGAAGGTTGTTATATAAAGAAAATCTCTTTGGGCTTTTCCGAAACTTCACCCAGAAAAGGAGCCAGGCTTTTAATAAAATTGCCACTTTTATTTCTGTTTCTGCATTAAACAAACACTTGCCTTTTTTAAAAATGTGTGTTAGATGTGTTAACCATAAACCTTGACACTGTTGTTTTAATTTCCCCCGTATCCCTTGCATGTCTCTTTTCTCTTGCTTGTTTTCATGTGATGCCAGTACTACGAAATGCTAATGAGGCATTGGCATAAATCCAAGCACTCCTTTGGGGGTAATTTCTTCCTGTGATGAACACCTGAACCCTACATTTTAGTGGCCTGACCAGTGTGAGCGAGTATTTGTTTCTTGGGCCGTCTGTTGTTTAATTCTCAGTGATTTACGTGGGGCAGTTCCTCAAAGCTTGAATACACAAGCCATTGATATTTTGATGTCTTATCTTTTAATACAAAAAAAGGTGATAGTTGTTAGCTGTAGATATAGGAACAGCACTGGTTTGTTCCTTAATTAGTTTGACAGTGTTTCGCGGTTCTTTTTTCTTTCCCTCTCTCTTCCTTGCTCTTTCTCTTGTTTTGACACAGAAAATACCTGGTTTTGAAGGTGGGATTTAGAAAAACAGTGTCCCACTGGGAACTGAAAAATGAAATTGCTCAGCTTAGCCTACTAAAATTGGGTAGATCTATCAGGGTACTGCTGAGTTAATTGTATTTGTTTTACTATGCTATTTATTTTATTGGCCATTGTCTACAAAGGTCAACCAAACACGACAAGTGATAGGACACCATTATTCTGTTGTGGGTTTTTTTTAAATTTCTTTTCCTTCTCTCTATCAAGAATAAGGAACCAGCCGACATATTACTCTTGCTTATTTATTCAAGTTTCAAAGACATTGTTGAGTGCTCTACCTTATCTACAAAGTCCATTTTATCCTTCTGTTTACCATAAAAATTGGTAAAAGCCATGCCTGCTTAGTAGGGAGAGTTTTACTCCATCTCGCAACAGGAACAGGAAGCCATTTTTCCCTAGGAGAGACACTGGAGCACCATGAAAAATATTGCCGAATTCTGCAGGGAAATATTAATTATTTATATTACTTCTATTTTAATCTTAACAAAGCCATGTTTAATGGCAGTTAAGGTTGCAGAAAGGCGTTCTTTCTCCGTCTGAAAGATAGACCAGATGCAGTATGGCTAGCATCTGTGCAGAGAATGTCAGTTCTTTCTCAAAGGGCAAGGCTCTTAATAGCTCAGTAACTTATGATTGCCTTAGCCCCGTACAATAGCTTTGGATACTATTACACACCGACTGATTTCACTAGTGTTAGTAAGATTAAATAGTTAATGGCTACATGTGCCAGACACTTGCAAAGTTATTGTAGTTTGTTGTACCGGGGTTTCTCAGAAAAGGTGAATTACCCACCAGTTTGTTGTTGCAGGGTTATCTATAAGAGTCAAGTAGAGCTGGGGAAAATGGAGTTGGTCAAGTCGGCAATTTCAGCACCTTGGAGAACTTTGGTCGGTGGTTCGCAGCAAGCACAAGAAATGAGCTTTAATCCTTGAAAATGAATTTGTATATAAGAGCTTCAACGAAGGGGTGTACACTTACAGAATGGTTACCAGATCTGCTTGTTTAACTGAAAAATGGTATGAAATTGTGTTAAAAATTGCACCCAGCTCTGGCACTAAGCACTGGTCTCTTTTATGTTAGCTTTATGCTTTAGAGAAAAAAGTGATGAAGTACTTGCTTACACACACACACACACACACACACGCACGCACAAACTGAATTTATATTGACTTTGTTTTTAATAAACATATTGTAAGGGGGGACATTGTCAAAATTTGGGCTTATTCTACCCTCTACACAATCTCGAGAGTTAGCATCATCATGTATGAATGCCAGTTCTATACAGAGGTAGAGTATTCATTTTTTGCATAATTTGTAAATTGTCACATCAGTCTTTCTCATATCTATTCATTAATGGTACATTATGCCATTTAACTGTAGCTCATGCTGTGTGTCTGGGAGGGAAGTGCCTAAAACCTTTTTATGAGAGCCCAAGCGGGGAGTGAGCCCTTGAGGTCAGAGCAATGTACATCACACAACATATAATACCTAGTCCTTGGAGAAAAGGTGAAAGCTTTTTTAGAAGTGTTTTGTCCGCTTTGTCTTCCAACCATGCTAGGGTTTTTACTACTATGTGGTAAAATCAGGAGTTTTTTTCCCAGAGAAATAATAGACAAAAGGGGGAAAAATTGCTTGTTTTTTCTGTGCACGGGCTAAGATACCTTTCATGAGATGACCATGTAAACTGCCCTCAATCTGTACATGCTTCATGGGAGTTCTTGGGTGTTATCCTCTATTTTCAGTTTTAAAAAAGTGAGAGTTTAGCATGAACTCCTGAATTCTGAAAGGTTTCTCCAAGCCTACCTCTGGCATTAATGGTGGAGAGTTCATTTCAAGGGCAACTCTTCTTGGAGCAGCTCACTCGGTTTTTGAAAGGGATCTTTGATTCACCTAACAATGAGCTAAAAATGGCATGAGGGTTGCCATGAGGGTCCATTTCTCAGCACTTAAACTGGCCTAAGATAAAGCACTTTGCCTAAACAGACCAAAGGTTTTCCTCAGTGTGAGGGAAGGAGTTAATATAGGTACAAGACCCAGTTCTTGGCTTAGTGGGTGTTGCTACACTTCAGTCTTGGAGCGTGTGTACAGACTTGCCTCCACATCGCTATTTTTTGGTAAGCCAGTGTCATCTGTCACATAGGCCCCTGCTACCCGTTACATATCGTATGCGATTATCTGGGTAATTGCACAGTAAATTTAGACCAGCCACACGTGCAAAGTAAGATAGGCCACAAGTGCAAAGTCATTAACGGTTTAATTGTGCAATAAATTTAGACCAGCCACACATGCAAAGTACTTACCACACCATAATAATGACTATCCAGCTATAAAAAGAGCCAACCAGCTATAACATTAGTGCTTGAAAATGTTGTAACAACTCTATAGCTGGTTTCTATCCAGCTTTAATTTGAATATGTAGCAGGGCCCTTAGAAAAAAAAATGTTTACCCCAAAAGCAGGTGTATTTCTTTTAACATATGTGAAGTTCAGAGTTAATAGATTTGGCCCCTGTACTTTCACCAACTTTGAAAAAGAGCAGATTTTTGGCATTCTTATTTTCCTTGGTTTCCAGTACTAAGCCATGTTTTTAGCTGGACCTCCTCACCAAGTCATCCCCAAAATTGGTTTATTTATCACTACACGAATGCAAGGGTTTGTAGTCAATGCCATACCCCTATTTACATACCACGTACAGAATAGGTATTGCTCCACAGATTATTCAGCATGTGCCCTAATGGCTTTACATCTCCAGTATGATCACCTTGTACATGTAATCACCATACAGCACCCCTTTGCACTGCCAGGTAGTTCAACTCACATATATTGGCTATCAATTTGATAATAAAAATTGTCATTCAGAAGACCTGGATTTAGGGGTCAGCTCACTCCTAAAATTAGTTATTTGGGAAGATCAGATTCACTACAGTTCTGTCCCCCACAGTATTTCTTTTAAATCTTCTTTTAAATTTCCAGACAAAAAATGTAGCCATGCAAAAAGTATTTTGCAATGGAGTGCAGATGTCTCCCATGGAAGGTATCAGCACATGCTGAAGTTGGAAGGAGGATATTTACTGGTTACTTAGAAATTAAGTGCTCTATATCCTATTACCAATCCACCACTTCAGAGCAGGCTTCATTTCCCCCTTGCCTGGTTAACCCATTGATAATTATCTGTGGGCATTTGTCCAGCAGTTAATATTAAATATCCCTGTGCCAGTTTTAGGACTCATTAAAGCTGCACAATGAGCACTCAAATGACAGTGTCATGTTCGGATATTAGACTTGCCAAAAATATATCATGTTGCCTTTTTTATAGTATATTTTACAACAAAGTATGTCTGTTTTCAATTCAGCAAAAGCTGGACTCAGCTGGCTATCA
The DNA here is from genome assembly GCF_001723915.1 of Gavialis gangeticus. Lineage (NCBI taxonomy): Eukaryota > Metazoa > Chordata > Crocodylia > Gavialidae > Gavialis > Gavialis gangeticus. The sequence goes on along the minus strand of NW_017729000.1, from coordinate 9,192,587 downwards.
ACAGGGGACTTGCTGTATTTTATTCACAGACACCAAACACCTCACCCCCCAGGTGAATATCTTACTGTTAAGGTCATTGTCTTTGATTTTGTAGCTGCCAGCTATTGTGCTCTCCTTTACTATGAGGAAGCTGTAGGCACTGAGAGAAATGAAATCGCTATTCAGATATTCTCTAGTTGCACCATTCCTTTTACCCTTTATCATCGTGCTCATTAAAAACCATGCAAAACTCCATTTCTATATTCTTTCCAAAGAAGCGGCAAACTTAATAGTAAAATAAAAAGTCAGTGCATTAAATACAATGAGGAAAGGTCCATCCCTCTTTGCATCATACACGTATTTTAAATTCATAAATAATTTAATTTCTTTGTTTTAAATAGAAAGGGACATATTGCAGGGCAAGTTCCTTAACCTTTTATTCTCTTAATTTTATCTGACTATTTCCCCTGGGTATATACTAGGAAAAACTCAGTTTTTGAGTCCAGTTGCCTGCTATTGCAGCCACACACCTCATATTATCCCTCTCGTGAGCTTCTCAATCCTCATTTTAATGGATTATCAATCCTTTAATTTTAAAGTTGGATATTTGCCCCGTGTTGCACATATTGGAAAACTGTTGCACAACTTCACCGGATGGTT
>NW_017729000.1:9178205-9186948 GCF_001723915.1 Gavialis gangeticus | reverse complement strand
AGTGCATTAAATACAATGAGGAAAGGTCCATCCCTCTTTGCATCATACACGTATTTTAAATTCATAAATAATTTAATTTCTTTGTTTTAAATAGAAAGGGACATACTGCAGGGCAAGTTCCTTAACCTTTTATTCTCTTAATTTTATCTGACTATTTCCCCTGGGTATATACTAGGAAAAACTCAGTTTTTGAGTCCAGTTGCCTGCTATTGCAGCCACACACCTCATATTATCCCTCTCGTGAGCTTCTCAATCCTCATTTTAATGGATTATCAATCCTTTAATTTTAAAGTTGGATATTTGCCCCGTGTTGCACATATTGGAAAACTGTTGCACAACTTCACTGGGTGGTTTGAAATTTCCAACCTACATTTATTCATGGGCCGTTTATGCACATTTGTTCCTGTGCCAACACTGTCCTCCAGTTTAAAAAGCTCTTCTCCCTCCTTGGTGTTTACCCCCTGATGTATTTATAGACAGCAATCATATTCCCTCTCAGCACTTATTATGCTAGACTAGACAGCCTCTTCTTGTCTCCCCTTGTAAGGCAGGCTATTCATTCCCCTCATCATCCTAGCCATTTTCCTCTGCAGCTGTTCCACTTGGAGTTCATCTTTCTTGAATATGGGTGAACACAATTGTACAGAGAACTGGGCTAATTAATCTTGTTCTTGTCTGGACACTTACACACTCCTGATATTTGTAGATAAAGTGTCCCCATCGGAGTCATCACTTATTTAGTCTCTTTTCAGATTGGTTCCTAAATCAAACCCTCCTGATCCCCAGCCTGCAAATCCTTTTGGTTGCCCTTCTGTGAACCTCTGTAGCTTTGAAGTACTCACAACAAAACAAACTCTTCCAGTTGGGCTCTTGCAAAAGCTTTATAGAGGATGGTTCTGCAGATTCTGCGTATCCTGTGTATGTAACCAAGAATAGATTTGCCACTTGCAATTATCTCCAGGTCATTCCTACATTTACAAATGCCTTTAATAGCTTTCAGATGATTTCTTCTTTATGTTAAAAATGTTAACTTCCTTTTCTTTATCAACGTTTCTGGAATATTTCTAATATCTCTATGTCCATTCCTCTTTTTCTTTGCTGTCATTGTTGTTTGCAGAACTTCACAGTTAAATACAACCTCCAACTTCGAGTGACATATTTTTAACTTAATCCTCCATGTTATGATTAAAGAAGCAATACAAAGTGCTGAAGTAACCCAGCTCTTTCCCAAACACAATCTGTTTCATTTATCCTTTATCATATATTCATTTTTGGGTTCCTTGTTTTGAAGTCAGTTCCTGAATAGATCCCTACAAGAGATGTATAATAGCCAACATGTCTTTCCTTCTCATCCATTAATATTGCCCGTCATAGCTTCTTATTCTTTTTTATGTTGAGTGAAATTCTGGTCACAGTGAAGTCAATGATAAAACTCATATTTCATTGTAGCAGGGTCAGGATTTTATTTCTTGTCTATCTGCTGTCATGCCCACCCCAACCCCCTTCTGTAATATTTGGGGAAAGGAGATCATAGCACCTTTCGTCCTTACGTTTGTACTCGGGTATAAGCTCACTTCTGTTTCTGCCTCTCAGGATGTCAGAAATGGTCCTCCTTTCTACAGTCTCAAACGAAAACTGTTTTACTGTCAAATTAAGCCAATAGGGACAAAAGCATGAAATAATATATAGTCAAAGTCTAAGCTCCCTAGACAAATATTACGGAAAAAATAATTATGATAGTTCAGTTTTACATTGCCAGTTGCCAAGAGATGCTAGATTACATAGCAGGATCGAGGGTTTTAAATTGTCAAATCAAAATGTAGAGCCACAAGAGAAGAATAAGGCAGTCTATTCACTTACCCATCACTGCCACCACTTTTGACCTCTGGCTTTGTAGCTTTTCATTTGTTGTTGCCTATCTAAGCTTAAGGCTATATTTTTGTATGACTTGCTTAAGTCTTAAGTACTCAGGTAGTCTTTCTGCGAGAGCTCAGAGAGATGAAGCATAAGGACTCACTTTGTCCTCTATCTTTTTATATTTGTCCATGTACTTCTTTTTGCTACAATCCCTTTTTCTTCCCCTGTGTCATGTAGCATGTGCTCGCACCCAGTTTCCACTGGGTAAGTTACACTACTATTTAACCCACCTCTGAGTTTTGCACTGAAAATTAAAATGAAGCCGGTAAAGTTCTGGCCGGTTTCCCCAGAATGCTCAACCAGCAAGGTCCACTGAGCACTTTTGAAAATCTGCATGCCTAGAAGAAAGCTGAGCTCTTAGAAAGGCCTGACTCTTGGGTCCATTACAGTCAGAGAGAAGAATCAGGGGTTATCCATGGTGATGTCATTATTTGTATGTAGAATATCAATGTCCTACTTCTGAGCCCCTCAACAAGTTTATGGCACATCCAGAGGCAAACGGTTTTAAATTGTCAAATCAAAATGTAGAGCCCACAAGAGAAGAGTAAGGCAGTCTATTCACTTGCCCGTCACTGCCACCACTTTTGACCTCTGGCTTTGTAGCTTTTCATTTGTTATTGCCTTTAGCTGCTAGTCGACTCTCCCTGTGGCTAAGCTGACCTCCCAGGGGAACCAGAATCATCAGTCTTTCCTGGTTTTGCTATGGGCCACTAGGCTAAGGATATATTTCCTGTAAAGCCCCCTGTGTTTTCCACGGTGTCAGAGGACTCTTAACCATGGAATTTCTGTGAGCATCTTATAATAATGTTTAATATATTTCTATATTTTTGCTGTTTGCCCACATCTAAAATATGTTAAGCAATCCATTCAGCCAGAAATGATTATTTAATGCTTACAAATGACCAGCAATGCTGTGTAAATTATTCTCTATTTATACAATAATCTACTTACTAGAGATTCTAAATGTATCGCTGGGTTTTTTGCTGTAGAGGCCCCAGGACACGAATGCGTTGAGTAGAAAAGTCTGTTTAGTTCTAATAAAAGGCATGTTTTTATAAGATTGGGATTGATGTTTACAGGGAAGGGGTTTTATTAAAGCCTTTCTTCAATTTCCAACATCCCACTATATTGGAAAAAGTATTAAATGTTCAGCTCTTTAAAATCTGCTTTTTGATAAATGGTATTACAAAGTCTAGTTGCAGTGTGTACTATAAACAATATATTTCATGCAAAATTTGTAGATCAGGCCTTCATATAAATTGATTTCATTTGGTGCTGGTCAGTATGTTAAATCCTTTGTTTACAGCTCTGTATCTGTTAAGGATGAGCAATATCCGTATCACAGCATTATATCAGTTTTAAACCGATCAGATGGAATTGTATCTTCATTTTGCATAATAATAGTATGCATTTTACCCTTACATTTCCCAAAGTTCATCTGCTATTTATCTACAAACTCTTTCAAGAGTCATTGGGGGCTATTGATCATTTGCAGCCTGAATTTAGGTTATCAACCAAATTTCATCTTTTGTAAACAGGAGGGGGTGTACCACATACCAACGTAACTTCACAGCCAGCTTTGCCATGGAAAGGGCAGACCTCTGCGGAAGAAACATTATCTCACATCCATGAATAGTCCAATGCGGGGCATGGACAGATGAAACATTTACACCAGCATAATCAGCATTATGCTGGGATAAAAAAGCAGCAGGCAAACATCATCAAGGCCTAAATCGGGGTCACTTTGCCCATACCGGTAAATAAATTGGGAGTAAAACACTGCCACCATAGATTACAGGATTTTGGGTTTTGTCTGCCTTCCTACGTGCAGTTTACTAAATACAGAGTGGTTTTTATTCACTCCTAACCTAGAGATAAGGCACTGTAATAGCACCAGCTATCTCTGGACATGTATGCGCCTGTCTGTTTCCTGATCCTAGCATATTGTACATGAGTATACAAACCCAGTGCAAATCTCAACTGGGGTATGTGAACAGCTGTCTACACCTATACTCTCCCTAGGAGAGACACTGAGTCAGTACCCAGCTAGCTAGGCCCTGGTCCTTAGAGCCACAAGTGCCCATCCATGGGGCTGTCTCAGGGGATACTGTCTGCCCATTCCTGGAGCAGAGGCCAGAGCAGAGGCCACAGGAGACTTTCACCACTGGTGCCCTGGTTCCTGCCTTCAGAGGTCAAAGACTTGGGTAGCCCCAGTGGTGTGAACAGGACTCTAGCATAGGACATTTCAACCCAGCCTAAAATTGACCCCTTCAGAGCTGTGTAATTAAATCCCAAGGAGCTCTTTTTAAGGAACTATACCATGTTACGGAATAGAGAATAAAAAGGAAACCTACTATATCAAAGATTTTCTTCCTTGGTGAAAGTTATGTTATCATATTTAACTTTCAATCTCTTGCTTCCCACCGCTTTAATTTTTCAATTTCCATCATTCTCCTTTTTCATTAACAAGCCTTCGATTGCCTGCTTAGTGTTCTGCCAGAACTCATCAAGAGCTCAACCTACAGATTTTCAGTTTAGTCATTTTATATCAGATTAATTCAACCAATGAACCGTGAATGACATTATTTATGGACATGAGCCACCAAAGTACAGTCTGTTTCGAGCTCTGGACATGTGGATTACTAATGCCAGTCTGAAATTAACCCAAAATGTTTTGCTTCCTTAAATATGCCTACGAAAGTGGCACCATTTCTGTTATAAATTAACTGCCAAAAGGCCACCCCTGCAGAATGAATGGCTTTACGTATATGCATCATATTGACAGCTCTGAGCTTGTGTGTTCAGTTCCTACGTAACCTGCCCAGTTCACACAGATGTCTGTGCAATGCAGGTCATCCACATGAATTTGGAAACCTAGAAAGGGAGAGAACAAAGATTAGTTCAGCAATAGCAAAGCACTACAGCCATTGTTGAAAGCCAGTAAGAGTTGCATGATTTCCCAGTCCTGTAGCTCTTAGGATTCGGCATGCTTGATTTCATGGTCCGGACACTCGTGGTCAGAAAGGTTAGTGGAGGGCCTTGGATTATAGAATTTGTTGCACTATTGCTCCAACAAGGCACATGAATTTTTTTCTTGTGACCTATTGTAAAACCTATCTCATTTTTCCAGGCTCAGAGAGGCAAACCTGTGGTATTTGTTTTCTTCAGGGGACGTTTTCATTTCTTTCTTCTGTGAATCGTGTGCTGGGAGTTTTCTGCTTTGCTTTGCTTTGCGTTTTTGTTATTTTCCTGTTTTTTTTCACTTAAGGCAATAGTTGTATAACTGGGTGCATTTTTTAACCATCTAGAATAAACAAACAATAGCAAATGTACCGTGGGAGCCTCTGTAACATTAATGAAGCATAATTAACCAGAGACTTGGCTACAGATCTCTGCTATTAAATCTTTACTGAATAATGGGAGAAGGACAGGGGAAATAATCCTGGGGTTTCTGGGGAGGGTTATCAAGTTTGCAGATTAGCAAAATGAGAATTATCAAGCATTCATTATGCTATAATTCATTGGATTTACATGCTGCAGTTTAACTGTTAGATCATAAAAGATTCATGGCAGGTAACTGCATAATGCATGATGCTTGCAATGTAAAAAAATCAACATTTCCAGCAGACGCCTCAGAGTTATTTTCCATGCTAAGGAGCCTGGAGGGAACATATAGTGGTACTTAACAGGTAACTTCTGTCAATTATATCAATCACTGTAACCAGGTACCATACTTGAAATGTACATTTTTGACCCAAGATGGTGTATCACATACTGGATAGTCTCTTTTCATTCTTTGATTAGGTCTTACTCGATCATCATTTCTGCACAATCATTGCAGCCTGCTTGGTTAACCTGACATCTGTGTACGTGCAAATAAAGCCCTTTTCTGACCTATCACATTTGCATGTCACATGAGAGAGCAACGGTAATCAGATTTAGGGCTTAGAATAGAAATCATCTTTCAGCTTTAACTATTGATCAGAACTGATTTGGGATTTTCTGACAGAATGGCTTTTTATCAGCAACTGAAACTTGTGGGAGTACAAGTATCTGTTCTGTAGGAAGGATGGAGGTCCTGGTCAGTGAGAAGGGCCCTTCCTCACCTTAGAGAAGCCTGTTATCGAGCAATAGGATGGACTCGGATGTAAGAGACAAAGGGGTAAATTCTGGTTCAGACTTGAAACTTGGTGTTCCCCTCTCAGGAAAGCACCCTGACAAGTGCATTGTTGGTTTTCCCAGAGGGAATTTCTTGTTGGAGCTATTGTACTTTTGGTAAAGAGTTAAATGTTCAACAGGGTGAGAATTTGAGTGGTGGTCCCCACATCATAGCGCTAGTCATTGGGCTATAGAATAAGTATATCCGTCTCTGGTCCAGCGTGTATTCGATTAATTATATAACATAGAACAACTCCAGTAGGAAAGAGCAAGATAGAGATTGAATCCCTATTTCCTGGTGATTATGGCAATCACCTGAGATGTTGAAAGATAGAAGAGAGGAAGAAAAACCCATCTGGAATAGGAATAGGCTGGTGGCCTCCAAGGTTCAAATCCTTATCTCAATTCAGCGGAACAATATCTTAAACCATGATTTCCTATGCCCCGAGTATAATCTCTTGGCTCTACTGGGATGAGGCATGTGTGACCCTCTGGTTTTCCCAGAAATACTTTGCAAAGTCTTGCTTTCACCAGGAGGCAGAACGGGAACATTTTTGAAATCTCAAACATTGATGTGGTGGCAAAACCTTTTACTGCCCAACATGGTTATGTCATAATACAGCACTTTCTTTTCATCTCAAAGGAAGGATAACCTTGGTCCACTGTTATGACTCTCCAGTGGGCAGTCTGTGAGAGTGGAGTAAATTATGACTGACTGGATCAGAGGATCAGCTACTTGTGTTGATAATATGACAAATTCATTTTATGTTAGGGGCGTGCAAACTGTTTCCAGCATGTAGCTAGCCCCAAGTGACTTGAATGTTCAATTATGAAATTATAAGTAGAGAAAATGAGACATTGTTTTCTTCCACAACTGTCTCAAGAGACTAAATATACTTTCGTTCTTGGTAAAGTATCAGGGGATGTTTTCTCTTCAGCATTCATTATTCAGAATTGAAATGGCATTGCTGTTTTCATAGTTTGTTACTTTATCTGAAAAATATATCATGTGTTTCAAGTGGGGATATTGATGAAGCATACTGGCTTGTCAGTCTAGGAGATGGAATCCTCTTTCTCGGCCCTTTCTGACTTCCACTGAAGCCAGCTACAAAACTTCTCATTTTCCTTATTCTCTGATTTTCCATTGTGTCCATCACCACCGTGTCAGGACATCAAATGGATGAGGTCTTTTTCTAGAGGTCATTAGCAGTAGCATCACAGCCACTCAGAATTTCCTTTTTTTATGTCCTGAGCAAGAAGCCATTTCTATGCTTATTTATCAACTTTGGTCATTTGGCAAATGCTTAAAACTGTTTATTGTAGCAGTTACTGGCTCCACAGCACCTAGAACAAATGTCCCCAAACCCTGGGAACAGTTAGTGGTGTGATCACTCTGGGCATGCTAATATTTTGGCTATGCCGTATGTTGACTCTAGCGGCAAAATTTACACTCCTCAGAATAAATACTCTCTGACAGCTCTCTGAAAGCCCCCGTGTTTTCCTCCTGTCCAGCCTGCCCAGAAGATGCGCGCTTTGAAAAGAAATGATTATGTCCCCTTAGTCAGGGCTTGTGTTATCTCACACATTTGAGTCAACATGGCCCTGTCCAATCTGACACGGTTTTAAAATAAAGAACAACTTCTTCAGCTTGCGGCTCTCACAGCCTTGTGCAGTTTCAAACCAGTACAACTTGATCAAAAAGAAAAATAGCCCAAAGGGCTGAAGCATTACAGTGCAGTTCATTGCAATCCCAATTATTTTTACCTGCATAATATAGCTTATATTTTATTTATTGTTGAAAAATGTGTGTATTTATCATTCCTGCACTGGGAAAGAAGATATTCTTACCTCTTTACTTCCCTCATACTTGACTGCAGTGCTGTATTTTAGATTGATGATAGTCTCCTGACATTTATGTTTAGGACTATAACAGCTTTCTATTGTAACCCCAAATCTGACCCAGATGGAACCAATTGTATCCAAATCTCTTGCCCACGTTTCTCTGTATGATTTTAGAGATGGCATGTGAAGAAAGAAATCCATTTTTTCCCTTTTGTAAGGTCATTCCAAGTTGGTTAGAACATCGTGCTTTAGACGGTTGTCAGCCACTTCATTTTTAAGGAGTTAAACCTCCAGGCAATATTTATTTCCCCAGTTCTGTTTTAAAGTAAAGCTTTAACTGAAAGTGTAGGTGGGCTGTAAGGAAGAATAGTCCAAAAAGGGGAGCATGGGCAGCAAATTTGGGCCATTTTTCTGTTTCTCCTCCCGTCTTCCTCCAGGAGTTGGACTGTTCTGTAGGCTGTAATTCAAACTCAGAAGGTTTCACAATTCCAGTAGAAGAAAGGTTCTGCAAAAATGTAGTGCCTCCATGATACTGGCCCATCCACTTTTACTAAACTAGCTGAGGATTGCTGTTTCTGTGTGTCGGTGGGAAATTTCTGTTTCATCCTGGAGATTTCAAACAATTTTCCCATCCTGAAATGGAGCTCCCAGTCCAAAAGGGAACATTTTTGTGTCCTGACAAACCAAAAAAAAAAGGGAATGTAATTTGAGTCGAGCAAAATGTTTTGGTGTAGTAGTTCTAAAATATGTAGTGTTAAGTTTGACTTTGTTGTTTCTTTAAAAAAAAAAAAATCAGGACAGTTTTTAGCATAAAATAAGTAAAGGC
>NW_017729000.1:9170094-9173205 GCF_001723915.1 Gavialis gangeticus | reverse complement strand
AATGTTTTGGTGTAGTAGTTCTAAAATATGTAGTGTTAAGTTTGACTTCGTTGTTTCTTTAAAAAAAAAAAAAATCAGAACAGTTTTTAGCATAAAATAAGTTAAGGCTTGAAATGAAATGAACATTTCATTGGATCATAACCAGTAAGTTCAGAAACTGAACAGAAAGGTACTACTGGCCCCGAAGTGCTGCTGACAATCAGGGTTCAGGGTTCAGAGCTATGATTAGTGTAGGAGGAGTAAACAGGCTAGGGAATTAATTTTAAAAAATATGGTCAGTACAAAGTATGACATTTATGACCTTTAACTTGTTCTCCTTCCTGTTCAAGTGGACTGTGGTCCTTAAGCAAAAGATATATTGGATATTGCTAAAAAGGAGGGTCATTATAAATAAAGAGCCAATCTGGGATATGTATTAGTAGGCTGCCGGTGAACTCCTTGACTGCTTGACTACCTTATTTCTCACAGGCCACCTACAGTGCATATCAGTTGCCTGCTGATGCATACTTTGTTATGGCTTATTGCAACACTATGTTGCATTTATGTAGCTATTAAAAAGATAATGAACTTCTCATCCAGAATCATACTTTATAGTGCTTAGCAGACAAGGGTAATTTCTAGTCATGACACTTTTGTTTCCATAGCCTGTCACAGCTCTATCATGATATTATCCATAAGACAATGTTAATAAATATGTTCTGTGTTGAGGATGACAGCTGGGAATGTTGTCTTGTTAATTTACCTGACCTCCATCTTCCAGCTTTGATTACCACTCAACCCATCTTCTTTCATTAAGTAAAATAAAAATGTCTAATTAATTGCCTGTTATCAGCAGTTAGCACCAGCTACAAAAGACTAATTAGCTTTGGTAGTAAAGCAGAATGTTGGATGGTTCAAATTTTACTTGTTTACTGGCTTTGGCAAGACATTAAGAGACTATGGTTACTTTGCAATCAGAGAAATGACAAAAACGTACCAGTCCTACCCTTCAGTCTAATATCCATCCTTTGACCTGGCAATAACTAGAAGTATCATAAGATTAATGAAATTCCCTATTTTCTCTATGATTTTCTGACTTTCCTTATATATCCTAACTCTGTATTTGCCTTTTTGCTGGGTATTACATTGTGAACAAAGGCAGTTTTTGTCTCAGGTTATAGTGAGTTAAGTTGTATAAATAGTTCAAGTTAGTCATTTCATTATGCATCTCCTTCCATTTCTCAGTGGCAAATTTTATCTAGCATTGTGCATTTCATTTACCTTATGTTAAGTCCTCCTCAAGTTCCTCAGAGACTTCTGTAGTCTTGACTAACCTAGTTGACCAGAAAAGAGTAGTTTTGGAGTAGGTAATAATCTAACATCTTCCATCCCAAAAATATGGAGATTAATTATTTGGTGATTGCCGTTAGCAGTGTATCTATACTTAAATCTTCCATCTCATGTGTTTTCTTTTTACCTAAAACTTTAGAACTTTATGGTAAAGTTCAAATTAAAGAGTCCAGGTCAGAGACACAGGAACATGCTACCCTATGGCAAGCCAAACTCTCCTAATTTTTAAAGTGTGTGTGTGTGTGTGTGTGTGTGTGTGTGTGTGTGTGTAAGCCGTGAACAAATAACACAACCTTTAAAACTTTTGAAAACTCATTTGTACACAGCTGTCCCCATTAGTGGGCACAGCTGTTACTGGGAACAGCAGTTGAAAGGAAAGATTGTGAGCTCATTTTTGGCCATGGGAAAAGAAGAGGCAAGAAAGTGGTGGCAGTTTTATGAAATTCTTGAATAAGTTAACAGGATTTTGGATCACATGTGGGAGGAGAAGGCTTGAGGAAAGAAGTCAAAGGTGGCAATTGGGCGGAAGTTTGCAGACACTGGGATCAGGTAGGGAAGAGAAGTAACATTCTTTAGGAAGAAAGATGGCAAAGTTGAAAGAAGAGCATCATTTTATAGTGGAGGAGACTGGCATGGTTCCTGTTTTCAGAGACATCCAACAGCATGGGAAAAGATTGGGGGAAAAAGGTGTGATGAACCAGAAGCAGTGAACCAGGAATAGAGTGTGTGTGGAAGGGGGCGAAGGTTGGAGGGGAGGGAGTTAATGAGCAGAAGAGCACTGCACTGAGAAATGCTAATCAGAAAGTGGGAGTTATGCAACTGAGAGCTCACTAAGAAGAAGCAAGGTACAGGGTTCACAAGGCCTGAAGAGTGGTCATCCTTTCAGTGTTTATGGATGAGAGTTGACTCAGGATTAGGCCCCAAGTGACAGATGAAGTGGGACAGTAAAGGATTGGCTGAACAACAGCATGAGTGGAAGTCACCATGCGCAAGGGTAGGAGATTGAGAGGCAGAAGATAGAGGGAGTGTCAAAATCAGAGGAAAGCATAGATGAGGAATCAGGTGCATGGAAGATAGCAGGGATATGAAGAAGAAGGGGAAATAGTGTAATAGAGTGCAATTCAAGGGAGGGAAGGCTTGGTTTGGAAATGGTGAGGGACCCTACTTTGTCAATATACTTTTCCTCTCCTTAGAGCATTGCTTGTTTCTTATAAAATCTCTGATTTATCAAAAAGAGGTGTTCAAAATATAATTTTTTCAAATCCTGTAATGCTCTCCAGTTATTTATACTATCTCTAAATATATCACTGGCTGAGTCCTACTGCTTTTTCACATAATAAAATATGCCTTTGTAGAAGCTGCCATAAAATGCTGACACTTTCAAAAGCATGAATATATGGCAATACTGCATTTTAGTGGCAGCATGAGTCTCCATAGTTAGGGTAACATCTGGAGCAGCATATCTGAAGAATATGGAAAGGGTGCTGCATAACTTTGTTGGCCAGACATCATGATTCAAGGTCACAGGAAAGAGAAGTTTTAATACTTTAGGAGTATATCAGGATTTTTTCCCCCCTGCAGTTGGTGTGTTTGTCTACAGCTTCTGAGGTATGTGAGGATGATGTTATCATTAAGCAATTTTGCCACTTACGATCACTAGACAGTAGGGTTGTGCGAAGCTTCAGGTGCTGATTCAATTCAGAGGAGATTCAGTTTGATTCGGCAGCCGAACCTCTGAATCCAAATCAAATTGGGAGACCAATAAAAAGGTCTGAATTGATT
>NW_017729000.1:9169828-9170049 GCF_001723915.1 Gavialis gangeticus | reverse complement strand
CCCGCCCACTCTCCCAGCCCCATCAAAGGCTGCCTGCTCTTTGAAAAAAATAGAAAAAGCCCCACAATCACCGGCTCCTGCTAGGTGGGGGTGGGGGCAATCCCCATAGCCCCGCACTGTGTGGGGGGCTCTGCCACAAGCCCTCATCCCCCTCCCACTCTCCCAGCCCCTTCAATGGCTGCCCCACCTGGGCAGCTCTTTAAAAAAAAAAAAAAAAAAAA
>NW_017729000.1:9156648-9169723 GCF_001723915.1 Gavialis gangeticus | reverse complement strand
TTTCCAAGGATGAAGGTGAGACTGACTGGCCTATAATTACTCAGATCCTCTTTCCTCCCCTTCTTGAAAATAGGGACCACATTTATCCTTTTCCAGTCCTTTGGGACCTGACTTGAGTGCCATGAGCGCTCAAACAGCTATGCCAGTGGTTTTGCTATGACACTGGCCAGTTATCTCAGTACTCTCAGATGAAGCTCATCTGGGCTTGCTGGGGCCAGGCAGGGCAGCCATTGACAGGGCTGGGAGAGTGGGTGGGGGATGGGGGCCCGTGGCAGCCCCCCACCCCATGCAGTGCAGGGCATTGGGGAGGCGGTGAATGGGGTCTTTTTTTAAGATCTGGGTTGCTGGGGCCAGGCAGGGCAGCCACTGACAGAGCTGGAAGAGTGGGTGGGGGATCAGGCCTGTTTGATTTAGAGATTCGGCCAATTCAGTGGCGGCCGAATCGATTCAGAGGACAGTGATTCGATTTGGTGATTCGAATCACTGTCCCCCGAATTGGCCAAATCCGAAGCGAATACTAGCTGTTTTGGACAAGCCTGCTAGACAAGATGATGTCAACTCAGTTAGTACTAGGGGCTAATGGGATTAGTTAAATTCAGCCTGTTGGCTTAGGACATTCCAAAGTTGTCATTACCTCACATTAGAAATAACCAGCAACAAGTTAGTTAATGTCTTTGAAGGTCTCATTTGGGGACTGGGAATGATGTAGCTCAGTTCTAGTATCAGATAGCCAGGCACCAGTGATTTTGTTTAAAACTCCAGTGGAATGCTCCAGCACCCATGATATTGGAACTGAGCTCTGTAAATCAAGAGTGCTGAATAAGCAACAGGACCATTAGCCTCATTTGCTGCTAAAAAGAATCAGATTTTAAACTCACTCTGCTCTTTATAACATTTACAGTGGATGTGATTACCATATGTTGCTAACATTCATTTTATTCTGATGTGGAAAACTGCTTTCTCAATTTTTTTCCCCCCAACCTAACCTTTAACATCATATTGTGACTGCACTCTAGGGGAAAATTGATTATTTTTCTATGCTCTATTGTTTTGACAGGCTGGATAAGTCTCTCTCTGTACAGAAATCATATATGAATTATGTGGCAATGGGCACTAATTGTAAAATTCCCTATAGCTGAATCTGGTGTTGCCTTCTTGAGAATTTAATAAGCCTCCCTCTTAATAAAAGGTGTCAGAAGGGGCAAGCATTTTGCTAGCACAGCTTGTAACTAATTGTTTGTACCACAGTATTGTGTGTATGCAAGCCAGAAGTACTGTGCAGTAATTTTAAAAAAGAAACATTTGGTTTAGTGCCTTAAGGGCAATGAATTATTATTATTTTATAAAAAATGCATTTGCTTTCTTGTCACTACCAGCAATATGTCAGTTTCCATGAAGATTGCTTATTATTTGCCGTAGGAAGAGAACAATCAACATAATGAAGCAGAACATGGTTGAGCTGAATGTCTAAGGATGCTGTTTTTTGGCTGAAGTTGCAAATGGGCTTAAGAGCTTTGTGTGAGGCCCCATACTTTAAAGGGATGAGGTTCTATCAAGTATACGAACAAGGAATGTGTTGTCTGTAATCAATCATTGTTCATTCCAGCAGTGGAGTTAGTTCAGCTACAAACATTTTTGTGAAATTAAAAGGACGTTGAGATGATGCAGAGCTAGGTAGGTGTGATCCGCATTCTTCTGGCATTTCAAGCCATTCCCAGTTCTCAGCGTCTTCATGTACAGGTTAAGTACTATGGAGGAGGGGTGGAGATTTATGGGAGGACTTTGAGGGTAGAGAAACAGTTGCCTGCGATGCCTCTCTAGGCTTGCTTAAAGAAAAATGACTATTCCCAGAAATTGCTGCTTTTAGCTGCTTGGAGGCAGGGCCAATATCTTCAACCATTGCTGGTATCAGATGCAGCAGAAAAGCCCATGATTTAGGAACATCGGGCATGTCTGCATGTGCACACTTAATATGCATTAGCCCAGGTTAAGGAGAATTAAGAACGTGCATCTACATGTGCACGCCCTTAATGTGCCTTAAAAATGATGATTTTAGGCTATACGAGCCTAAATTTGATAGCTGCCTAAAGCAGGTATCAAATTTATGCGTAATTGGCTAAGTCACATTAGTGAATCTGTAGACACACTAATGCGCATTAATTCGGTGCATGTCAATGGATAGACACCATGTTAATTCATATTAGCGCTTCTGCACATGTCCTAATACAACTTAGCAATTCATACCTATATTTAATGGCCTCAATAGGCATTAGCGTGTCCACACGTACACGCACGCCTAAATCATCTTAAGCAAAGGTGCATTAAGTTTAGGCGCATATAAATACACATGTAGACATGCCCACTGAGTAGCAGGTACATCCTCCTTCCTCATACCTCCTAAGCAACACAGAGCTGAGTTTTAGAGATCTTCAGTAGTTTCCTGGTAGTGGTGTCAGAGTTTCTGGTAGTGGTGTCAGGAGTTTCACCAATAGTACCCTGGTAGTGATGTCAATAGCACCCTGGTAGTGGCATGAGGAGCTTCATTCTCCTGTCACTTAGGAGTCTCAGAAAGAAGCTGCAGCCTCCTTCAAGCCCTGTAGTACTTTCCTCCATGTTTCCTGCCTCACAACCTCTCTTGTTGAACTGAAATGGTGCAAGCAACTCACTAAAACCCCTGTTGGAAAAACGCTGAAGAGAAGAGAATAAAGTGGTAGAAGGCAAGCAAAGTAGACAGGAAAAGGGCTTTTTCTATAGATCTGGCAGACTTGCAAGTCATCTTGATTAAAAAAAAAAGAATTATGCATCACTTATAAGCTCAGCAGTCTATATTCCACACAAGGGATGGCTGTTGAGAACACAGAAGAAACTATAGACCATCCTTTTATATTACCAAGGATTAAAAAAACAAGCACCAACACTACATTGAGTTTGCTTCATGTGACACTGCGTAGTTGACTGTTCCAAGCTATTGCAGCTCCTGGGCCATGCAATATGCACTATTCTGAGCTGACCTAATGGAGAGCACTACAAACTGAGGGACTCGAGCAGGGGTCAGCAACCCCCAGCATGCATGCCGAGCACGGCACGCAAAGCCATTTTGCTCAGCACACCGGCTCTTAAGCAGCCCGAGCTCTTAAGCAGCTGCTGCCAGCCACGGAGCCCAGGCTGCTCCCAGCAGGTGGCAAGCAGGTGCAAGCAGACTGGGCTCCATGGGCTGGCTGCTGCTGGGAGGCTGCAAACAACTGCTCCGGGCTCTGGCATGTCGGCACTCCGGCACCTTCCAAGGTAGACATTGTGTTTTTTTCAGCACTCCAGCCCAAAAACATTGCCTACCGCTGGACTAGAGAGAGGATTTCAGCTGCAGTTATGGACTCCCTGCTTTCTTTCCACCTCCCTGGAAATGTCAGACTCTTCATGTTATTTTTCATAGCTTTATATCTGAGATTTTCTTTTGTGTTAGTATAAAAATAATGATAAAAAGAAAAACAAATCTCTTATGGAAATGTTTAGAATCTGTGGGGTTTACTCAGCAGACAAAAAAGTCTTTAAAAAAGAGCAGGTTATTTTTTTCTCCCTGAGCACCTTGCCCATTTTCATGCCTGTGCAGTGCTAAAGTGTACGCAATAGGTCCAAAAGTTGCCAATCATAAAGCAATTGTGATTGAAAAATAAATGGCCTGCAAGCACAAGAATGTGTTCTTCGTAACAAAGCAAGGTGGCCTTTTTAAATTGGATTTTATATCTTCTGAAGTATCCAGAGGCAGAAATCCACATACCACACTAACAACCTCCAGCAGCTCTCAGTCTGCTTAGATTCAGGCCAGAAAGAAGTATTAAGACCAAGTTATAACACCTTAAAAGGATGTCGGCACTGAAAAAAAGATCCTTCACGGTTGCAGAGCCAGTGAACCCTACAATGAGAATTCAGTGCCAAACTTCAACTGAGACTAATGCTATAAATAGGTTAGATGGGTACAATACCTATATTTAAGGGCCACATGTGAAGGCATCACTCTTCAGGGAAGTCTGACTCAACCAGAATTTATTCTGCTGGATCCCAGAGATCATATGTTATAGTATAAAACCTTTTGGAGGTCGTGGCATGTATTCCACGATCATTGCCTTGCCTGTTATCTTTATAAGGTAGTTCGGGCCAATGAACTTTCAACGGTAGCTGTTCCTATATCCTGTAGGGATTCCCCAAATACCTCAGGCTCTCCTGTATTTCGGACTTCCACATTCAGCACCGTCCCCCTCCACAGTGGAAATCCCAGTGCATGTCATTGGAGTGTTTCGTCTTGTAGGAACAGTGGTTTTGAAGCCTACCTGACCACTAAAGATAGCAGTTTTAAGCCATGGCTCTTAGCTTCTACCGGTGAATCTACTTGAGGACCGTCCATGACTTTTCCAAGAGTCTTTTTTCCTACCAAACAAGTTCCTATACCCACAGTTGCACCATTTCCTATTTCCAGCTGCCACATTCTGCCGTTTAAGGTACCTGCTCCCATTTCCTGTAGCCAGGAATTGGAGAGTCTTCTCCCTCCCTCCTAAATCTTGATAAAAAAATAGATTTTTTCCACTTTTCTGAGGAGGCAGGAGCAAGGTTAATTTAGAATTGGTTTCCTGACTGGCGTTTCATATGTGGTACCAAATTCGCCTCTGGTATGACTCCTTTGGCATTATTGGCTTGAAGTTGAGAAGCAACTGGAAATCCTATTAGCATTTTCTGCCGCAAGCCATTTGTTGTAGAAGCAACTTGTGAGTAGTACTTGCACTGCTAGGAAGGGGCTCTGGTCAGCACAATGTACCACTATGTATCTTCACATATATGGACAGTCCTGGATATGATGGCCATTTTTTCAGTTGTTACGTCAGGCCAGACCTGCATGGAAATATTTGTGCAAGAAGCAACAGTAAGATGTTAATAGCCACTGCCCACTCAGATAATGAAGTGATGGAGTTACAGTGCTCCAGTTGGGATGGTCCACAAACGTATAGGAAGCTATTTAGCTCAAGCTATGTCTGTGTCTCTTTCAGACCTGAGGACAGACACTGTGCGCCCCCACATTTGTCAAACTTCTCTGCCAACTATACAGTTTGTCCATTAAAACATATCACAAAACCCCTCTGGCCTCAGATAACGAAGTCATTGCTCCTCATGCAATCCTGTCAGCTCCCAAAGAATGTATCCCCATTCAGTGGGATGGTGCTGAAAGATTGCACAGATCTACACATTATTATTCTTTGTACAGGAGAGCATAAAATCCAGGTGAAGAAATGACTTCTTTATGTCTGCAGTCATTTTACAATGTTTGTATTAAATGAAGAGATTGCGTCTAATTCAAAGGCATAGTATCCTTTTTATCAATATAATACAAGTAGACTATTTTCTTCCCACAACTGAAATATGATTAAATGATTCTGGTGGTGGCTCAAGGTATAAGCTGTACTCATAAAAAATTTTAAAAGGTTGTAGAAATGAGTCTTAGCTCTGAGCTCCAGTACAACAAAAATGATATAAAGAGAGAACATAGCATTGGCATTTATACTGGCAAATTCCAAATCTGTCATTCTCTACCTCAAAACCATGAGAAACCACTTACTTACAGAGAGGGAAGACAGAAACAGGCCAAGGACTGCTGGGTCTATCTTTATAATGATACGCTTCCTTAGGGAAGACAAAAACACATTTTGTGCACAGAGAGGGACAGAGAAAGGACAGATCCTTCATTTCAGACTGGCTCCTTCTGACAATGCATCACTTCACATGTGCAATATGCTTAAGTCTGTCTTAACTCTCAAAACTTTGTCTAACTTTTCTGTAGAAGTAAATCCTTCCAGTGGAAAAAAAAATCTGTGACCATTGTCCATCCAGCCTTTTTTTTTTTTTTTTTACTATTTGAACAAAGCTCAGTTTCTTAGTAATATTGATCACCTGTTTGACATGGAGCTCACGCATGTTGGCTGGCAGTAAACACTGGTTTCAAAGGGAAAAATGATGGAGTTTGCCCTCTGCTTCAAGAAGACTATGTTTGGGCTCCCACTGGTCGGGAAGCTTTCCTGCGGTGTTCAGAAAGGAGGAGGGGAGGCAGTTAGGTCCATTCCAGAAACCAGTGTGTGTGTAACTTCTGTCCCTAGCCAGCGATTATTGCTCCCGAGTCCCATTTCCGCAGACTATATATCTGTGAACTATAGGGGAGATTTTCAAAAGCACCTAAGTATGTTTGAAAGCTAGTATTTTCATTTTCTGTTCTGCATATAATTTCTGTGACCGAGTGAAAAGTGCAGTGATTTAAAAAATGAAAACCCAAGACATTTCACTCTGCAAGGGACCAAATGAGGAATTTTAACATTCGCAAAGCATTGCACCCCCTCCCTCACTTCTCTGAAATGAAATACAAGCAAAATTCATACCATTTTGCCAAGGATTTACTATCAACTCGAGTCCATCATCCACTAGGAAGTGAATCTGTCCAAATTTTTCCAACCAGCCTTGAACTCTTGGGAGCCAGATAAGACTCTTAGCTGGGCGGCTGTCATCTCTGCAGCAATGTGAAGAGGTACACTTCTTATGCAAGCTGCAGTAACACTTTGCACTAAACTCTGCTGCTGTTGTGCTTATGTAGCACCCCTGGAAAGTATATATTTCATAAGAAGGAGAACTGATACCAACCCTTGTCTTTTAACTTGTGATCCTTAAAAAAAAATCATAAACGCCCTGCCTTTATTTGCAGCTGACCTTCAAAATTCCACAGGGAGAAAGTCCTTGGTTAAAGATGCCATAAAACCTTGTTCCATCCCAGGTTAACTGAGTTATACACTCTTGAAAAACACCGTTGACTTCCTGTTTGCTTTCCTTTGGAAATTCTCTTAGTACTGCTAAATTAGTAGCCAAACCAAAAGAGCACGGCTTCTACCCAAGGCTTTCAGGACCCCACGTTGCCAGAGCGCACACATGGATACATTCCCACCAAGAAGCTTCAACTCCAGTTGGTTCTTTTGGGTTTGGTTGTAATACCAATAAATGCTGCTACACACCGAGTACTATGGAGTGCATTGTTTAGTCAGTAGAAAAGTGTTTGATGGAATCAGGTTCTTTTTTTGTTGCCTGGTTTCCTTGAAAACATGATTCTGGTGGAACTGTAGACTCATAGAAAATTAGGGTTAGAAAGGACCTCAGGAGGTCATCTAGTATCCAACCCCCTGCTTAAAGCATGACCATCCCCAGCTAGATCTTCCCAGCCGAGGCTTTGTCTACCTGAGTCTTAATAACTTCTAAGAATGAAGATTCCACCTCCTCTCTGGGTAACCCATTCCAGTGCTTTACCACCTTCTTGGTGAGAGAGTTTTTCCTAGTATCTAACCTAAACTTCCCTTGCTGCAGCTTGAAACCATTGCTCCTTGTTCGGTTGTCTGCCGTCATGCCAGCTCCAACCTCTTTTGAATGCCCCGCCCCCCAAGGGAGTTGAAGACTGCTATCAAATCCCCTCTCAGTCTTCTCTTCTCCAGACTAAATAAGCCCAGATCCCTCATAAATCATGCTCCCCAGCCCTATATCCATTTTAATACTTGTGTGCTTACAGAGTGATTGCTGTGCTCTTCCCCTGTACTCCACTGAATGTTTGACTAGGTAGAGTATTTTATGTTTCCTTTTCAGTGAACTAGGTCCTTCATTTGTTAACCAGAAGACTGAGGTTCTCTCTTCATCTATAGACTAGGAATAGTAGTTGCTGTGTCTTTACAGGGGTTCCCTACAATGTGTTCTTGACTTAGTATGGGATGTGTTATTTCTAGAAGGAAAAGAGTAATGTAGTTTATGTGGCCCATTCAGTCTATGGCCCTGGTTACATGCTTTCGTGTCTTGGTGAAGGTCCACTTCAAATTAAACTTAGACCATCAAATCATATTCTCTAGAAATGCGTGTGACTAGTGATTTGTTGCGTCTTCACCATATTTCATTTTGGCAGAAGGTTGGGTACCTTAACCGGGACTTTTACAATATTAAATATATAGGCTTTCTGTAAATTTAACCTCAGGGTTGAATGTCCTGGCTATTTGAGGGATTTGACATTTTTGCATTTGACCTGTGCTTTCATAAAGGCTTGAGTCTAGAACTGAGACAAAGATGCAACCCACGGAAAAAGAACTGGTCTCTCAAGATGTAGTGTTCCACTTTGACCAAGTCCATTATCTGGCAGCAAAAATAGGCAGATTATAAACATTTTTATGAACTAATGCAGATTATTAGTTAAACACAAACTACTTCACATACAAGAGACTGCACATTTTAAATGAACTGGTTTGGTTGTTTTAAAAAAAGATTGCTGTAACTACATTCATAAAAAAAACTCATGGATTTATAGTAGAAATCTCAGGTTCATAATCTTATTTCATGTTTGGAGAGGAGAGAGGTATTTCTCTATAGTATTTTATGCACCATTTTTTAACAAACATTTTATTTTAAAGGCTAAAAATATCATAGGATGAATGCTATTGTGATGTTAGACCTTATGTATAGTCAGTCTGAATTACATGCATTTTGCTGTTTGTTTGTTTATTACCATTAGTGTTCCTTTGGAAGCAGACTTGAATTTGCTGCTGTAAAAACAAATGCAATTACATAAAAACGTGAACTTGGTGGCTTATATAATACTATTGACATGTTAGTTATTTTGAACCAACCTTGCTTTGATTAATATTAATGGAAATGGGAAATCATGTTCTCTATTGATATCATTTCCCACTTAAAATGATGTTATAATTTCTTTGTTGTTTTTCTAAGTTATTCACGTAATTATATTATGCAGCAAAATTATACAGCTAGTTAAAGCGTAAGACCATGTTCTCTGATAGGCTGTTGTCTCGACATTAAACTCTTACATTTTTTTATTTACTCATTCCATATTACGTTTACAAGGTTTTAAATTTTATGCTTTTCTAGACAAGGTTGTCTCTCAAGTACATCACAGTGCATTTCACGGCAGCTTTCCATGGAGACTCCAGCCGTAGGGAACTGGTGACACCAAAAACCAAGTGAGGTGGTGCAGGCTCCCACCCTGGGGGTTTTTAAGAGGAGGTTAGATGTACACCTTACTGGGGTCATTTGACCCCAGTACTCTTTCCTGCCATGGCAGGGGGTCGGACTAGATGATCTGCTCAGGTCCCTTCCGACCCTAGAAACTATGAAACTATGGCTCCAATTCTTGTCCTCTGCCTGATAAATAAAAAAACAAACAGGAAACGATTTTTATTCAAAGGGTTAGAGATTACTAGAATCTTCTATATTTATTCTGCACACAAAGATACTTCCAGACTCTCTACCTCACTTTGTGGAGACCACTCCACAACCTCTTCTGTACCCTCCACCTTGTAGTAGTTGGTGAAATCTGTTTGTTGAAGCTTAATGAAGGGTGTTGTCCATTTAGCCTGATCGTGTCCATAGTAGAACTGGTCAGGGAATTACGTTTCTATTCCCTTTTGCTGTTTGTAGTAGACAATTGGATTGACTTGTGTGTGTTTTCCTTGTGATGCTCCAAAACTTTACACCAGTGGGAGAATTTCTAGGTTCTCTATTCCCAGGTTGCTGTTTTCTTTCCCTAATGATTAGCAGTAGGCCCATTCAACTGTGAATCTTAAAGCTGATTAGAATCAATTAAGTTTTCAGCAGAAAGGAATAGCCAGCACATTTGTCCATAGGCAGAATGATTGGCGTAGCAATACTTATTCCCAGTGTTTGTGTATAAGTCCTTCCGCTAAGAAAAGATTTGCAGTCTGCCAGTTCACGGTAGCCAATATTCTTGTCTCGGTTTTAATTCGTTTGTTTGGATATTTGATGTGTTCTTAGCGGTTATAGAACTGAAAAACATCCAAGAATCTTATCGAGTGTTTCCAAGAATCACCACTGAAAAACGTCCACTTACTTTTGAAGGATATGTCCTATCTTTAGGAAGTGAGTAGTTACTGCCATTTTGGTGTAAACATGAGATGGACTGAGTTACAGTCATTTCAGAACATCAGCTTCTGCTCTTTGGTTGAGCTACTGACTAAAATGAATTTGACTTTCCTCAAGTAGAATGACATTGCATGCTATTGCTTGTGACAAAACCGTACTTTTTAAATAATATATTTGTTTTTGAAACACACATTACCTCCTACAAGTGAGAATGCTGCAGCTGTACCGTGAACTGAGCCACAACTGCAGCAGCAAGCAGCCCAGGAAATTTCCTGCGTGCAGCCACCGCTTCATTATGCACGTTAAACAAATTGCTATTAAAATGCTAAGTTGCATTTGCTGTGTGAAAGAATGAAATGCTTAGAGATTCCTCTACTGCTAAAACTCTTGCAATGAGAGAGTAAAAATGGTCTCAACATCAGAAGAAAGGGAATCTTCAGGAATATGGACCTAACCTGAAAATGAGCTATCATAAAGGAATACAGGGGAAGGCTACAGATATAAATAAAAGTAGTTCAAAATCAGTTGCATGCTAACAGTCATTAGAGTGGATAGGATAAAGGCCTACTCTTGCTTTCACACACAAGAATTGTCAGTGACTTCAAGGCAGTTCTGCAGAGAGCAGAATTTGGCCCTAAGGCTATATGAGTTTTTATCATTCTCAGTAAACTGAGAGAAAAGACCCCTGGACTCAATGAGCTGCTGAAGTGACTTAAAATGAATGAACAAATTAAATTATCTCTTTTTCTGATTGAGGATGAGAGGGCAGAGAATATTATTAGCCCTAGAGGAAATCTTACTTTAGAAACTGACCTTAAAATCTGAACTATGTCAGAGAGGAGGAATGGAATGGGGTGTGCAGGGAAGCCAGGCAAAAAAGGGACAAGCAGATGTTCTTGAAACCTCTTGATCTTCCAGAGATGTCTCATGACCATCTTTGGAATAGCATTGGTGGACCAAAATCAGATTTTTAGTACCCTGCATTCAAAAACATCTGGGTTCATTAGACTCCAGCCTAGCAAAATATTTAAGACTGTTTAAGCAATTAAATTACCTCTCTAACCCCAACAGGTTGAAGTGTAATATTAAACATGTGCTTAATAGTTTTGCTAGAATGGAACATAAAGTGTTAATCCTGCAAATAATCATGCATGTCTCCAGCTGCTACCATAAATTGACCCATATGGACTGCTCGCAGTAATAACATCAGGACCATGTTGGAAGGCTTTGCAGAATCAGGATCAGGGTGTTCCTCTAAATTTTAACTGGGGCTGAGAGTGAGACTAATGACCAGTGAGACTATTCCAGTCACAACTCAAAAACTTTATTAGGAGACATAATAGCAAAAACATATTTGTATTAATAAAGACAGTGCTTACATAGCCTTGGATTCAAGGGGGAAAAAGGTCCACTGGTCAGGCTTCTCTGTGCCGTGGGGGACTTGTGCTGTTTTGGTTCCTCTTTTTTGCTGAGCTTTGGAGAAGTCCGAACCCAACTTTATGCTTAACACAGAATTTTCCTGTATTTGGTTTTGCTTTGGGGCTATGCCAGTCCTTTTTGCTTCCTTATGTTTTGTTAATACACCTTATCAATCACTGTCTACAGTGCATGCTTTACCTACGTCATTGCTCCATAGGTCTAGTGTAGGTCAGGTTGTAACACATAGCCTGTTATCCATAGCACCTGCTGCAAGGGCCTGCAATGCGTGTATGGCCTTCAAGGGTGTTGCTGAAGACTACGCAATAGAGTAGCAAAATGGGATTTTGAAAAATAATGTAGTCAGTAGTATGAAAATTCATAAATAAAAAATCATGTGATATTAGTATTCAAGCTTTTTCAGCTGTCATTTATGAATTCCATTTACTCCAAAAAGAGACATTACCTTGAAAAGTTTCTATTCAGCAAGAAGTGTAGCAAAATACCATAGGAATCTTCCTGTGGGTGTTCAAAAGCTAGTCTTTTTAACCCCATGAGATGATATAAATGTCACATATGAGATAACATCCCCAAATAGACAGACATAAAGGAAAGAAAACCTTTTTTTTCTGTAGGTTCTGCTTTCTGACAGATCATATTTTGACTCTGAGTTTGTATGCAACTGGAATTGGACAGGATTGCTAGATAAAGGTAAATGAATGGGGTTTCTTATGAAACTGAAAAGACAAAAATCTTTGTAATGGAAACAGCTCCAGAAAATGAGATATTCATGACACTTTTGAAGTTGATAGAGCATGATACATGCTACTTAATTTTTGTGTAGAACAGGGTAATTGTTAACAGCAAGTCACTAAATGATGAAATACTAATTCTAATAGAAATAAGTATTAAATTTAAATTAATATAATCTTGAACCACAAGTGATAAAATTAACCTACATTTCCACTAAGTTTCACTGTTTTCTGTGAAATTATAAGTGAAGGAACTGTACACAATAATTTTAGTTAAAAACTGCCATAGACTCTCCATGCAGCTTTAGCGTTTCCTTAATTTGGAGATTCCAAGGTGAAATTGCTGATATGAAATAAAAGAAGTTAAGTCATACCTAGTTTGAAACTTGGAAGGCAAAATTCGTATTGCCTCATAAGCCAAAACTTAGTCAAAACTTGTATTGGCTTCATTTGCTTGAATAAGAATTGAATTAAATCTTTTTTAACATTTTAAAGCTGAGATTTTCAGCAGCAGCTGGATGACCAATTCCCATTGAAAATTTCAGTCTAAATCATAAATTTAACTGAAGAAGAACATCGTGCCTCTAGCACCACATCCAGAAAAAATCCAGACCACTGTTCACATAGGTGACTGGTAGGGGGAGCATGGGGGGGCACATGCCCCTCCTGACAGGGCCATCCCCCACCACCGCCACAGCCAGTGGTGTTTGCAGGTGCTCACCAGCCCTGTCCCCACCACTGATGCTGCTGGTGGCTTCTGTGTGTGCTTGCCAGCCCCATCCCTGACGCCGACGCTGGCTTCTGTGGGTGCTTCCCCCCCCCCCCGACTCAGGGGGCCCCAGTTGCCAATGACTGTTCACAACTTACCATGTCTCCTGACATACAGTTCAATCAAAATAAGAAGGTTCATTCTCATCAACTCCCTAACTATTCAGTATGCACACCCTGTGCATACA